>NC_044988.1:97076597-97386370 GCF_008728515.1 Papio anubis | reverse complement strand
CCCAGGCCTGACAGTCTGTCTGTGATGGTCAGGACTAGCCGAGGTGACTGTGGAGTGCTGTGCAGGAAAGAGGGGTGGGCAGCTGGAGGTGAGCAGGAAATGGGGCGAGGGTGCACTGATCAAAGGTGATACAGCTCGAGCATGACCCTGAGAATGTCAGGGTTCCCCATTGTTCTTTCATTCATTCATGCTTTCCTAAGCACTTACTACATGGCTGGCCCTGCATGCCCCTTCCTTAGGATCCACTGCAGCCTTGGTGGAGCCTGAGGTTTGGAAATGGGATGGGGTGGTTGTATTAATTTGAGTCTAATCAGGAGAAAGAAACTACACAGTGATTAAACAGGAAAGTTGAATGCAAAAAATTATTGGCTATAATAGGACACTGGAGTAACAAGGGATTAGAATTCTGAGGAATACAGCAATAGCAGATATTAGTATAAGGAGCACCCCTGCCCCCATAAAGACTGAGATCCGGGCCTTGCTGAAAAAGGCCCAGCTGTGGCCTACTGGATGGCTCCAGTACAGAACTGGCCTGGGGAGGGGAAGCCGCCAGCCTGCAGGTGCTACAGGTGGTTGAGTGCACTGTAGGAGCTGGACTTTGGAGAAGCTGTGATCACAGCACGAGCCAAAGGCAATGTGCCTGACTTGCTGGCACTGCTGTCCTCTGGGCAGTGGGTAAGATGCCCTTACTGGAGAGGCCGTGTGCACTGAAGGACCCTCCCTAGAAAGCCTACCAGAACCAAGAAGCAAATGCTTTTCCTCCTGCAGTGTCTGTCCAGCACCCTCTACTCACAAAGCTTAATATGCAGCTAACTGACAAGGGAAAACATTAAAAGGGCTCAGATCCATTTCCACAGAGCAGACAAAAAGGATAAACTTGGAGCTAGAGGCAGTACATTGGAGAGCTACTGTTGGGGGAAGACCTAGACCCTCTCACTCAGATGTCCCACCTGTCTCTAGACATCCCCTTAGCAGCAGCTGTAAGGAATCCTGACGTATTCAATCCAGTCCAGCAAACCCTCCCTGAGAACCTTCCATCTTCCAAGCCCTGCCCTGGGATCTGGGATACAGTGAGGAGCAAGGCCAGCCCAGTCCCAGAGCTCACGGTCTAATTGGAGGGATGGGAGTTTGAATGCAGTGTGATCAGTGTTGTGATGGGGAGACTGAGGCGGCTGAAGGAGGCCTTCCTGGAGGAAGTAGTGCCAGAACTGGTCTGCAGCAAAAAGCAGGAGTTAACCAGGCACAGTAGGTGGCAAGGAGGTGGGTGCTGAGCCTGCTCGGCAGCTGGGCCCTCACTGGCCTCTCCTCTCTCCAGGAGCAGCGGTCAGCAGTGTTCGTGATCCTCTTTGCCCTCATCACCATCCTCATCCTCTACAGCTCCAACAGTGCCAATGAGGTCTTCCATTATGGCTCCCTGCGGGGCCGTAGCCACCGACCTGTCAACCTCAAGAAGTGGAGCATCACCGACGGCTATGTCCCCATTCTCGGCAACAAGGTAGCTCAGCCACTTTGGGGAGCTCCCTGGGAGCTCCTTTCCACTGCCCAGCATCACCACTCCCTCCACCTCTTCTTTCCTAAAGGAAAGGTGGACCCTGGGAGTCAAGGCCCTCCCTCCAGTGATTTCAGCTCTCTGCTTGCTGTGTGACCTTGGATAAGGGCACTGCCCCTGTCTGGGCCTCAGTTCTCTCCAAGTCCCCACGCTTATTGCTAATATCCTACCATCTCCTGAATCAGAATCCTTTGGAGAATGTGTTTCTGTTTTCACTGCTCTCTGTCTCTGCTGGGGAAGCCCACACAGGCTTGGGAGCAGAACACTGGGACATTTGACAACACAAAAGCATTAATAATACCAGCTGCCCTTTATCAAGTGCCTGTATGTGCCAGGCACTTTGATCACCAGTAATCTTCCTCAGACAAACCCTGTGAGGGCAGCATTATTATCTCCCTTGGTGAGATGGAGTAGCCAAGGCTCAGAGAGGTGAAGTCATTTGTCTAAGGCTACAGAGTGAGGGAAGGAAGAGGATGGTATTTTCCTACCCCCTGCTAAGTTGCAGCTGCAGAGAAAGGCCAAAGTCATTCTTGGAGACTTCTGTTGGCCTTGGGTAGCAATGAAATTCAGGTTGTATTTCTGGGGTTCACCCTGTAGTACCTCTTTCTCCTTCCTCACTGACCCTCCTATATTTTCTTCAGGGCCTTTGCATGCAGAGTGTAGAGCCCAGGATCTGGACATACCCTCACTAGGAAGGGGCACATTAGCAGGTGTTTGGAGACAGGTTAACACCTAAGTGAGTCTTTCTCTACCCTAAGAACCCTTGAAAGAGGAATAAAATGGGACAGCTTGAGTGTGGGTGATGTGGAAAGGAGAGACAGAGCCTGGCTTGCAGTGCTTCCAGCATCACAGGGGAAGCCAAAAAAACTAGCACTCAGAAAAGTGGAAGCGCCAGTCGAGGTACGTGGGATGTGTTGCTGGATCTTGGAGTAAGGGCTCAGGGAAGGCTGCCTTGGGGGAGGTGGCATTTGAGCTTAGCCTTAAAGGGTGAATGGGAATTCCATGGGCAAAAAATAGGCCCCAGAGAGCATGTGGTTCCAACCCATTCATTTCAGCCATGGAGAAACAGCCCCAGAGTGGCTTTCATACCTTCCTTAATAACAAGGTGGTTCTTGTTTCTGGGTGTGGTGGAAATGTCGTGGGTGCTTTTTGGAAGATGTCCACTTTGGAGAGCTGGGGATCTGTGGTAACATAGACTTGGGTTCAAATCCTGGCACTGCACTTCTCCACTTCGTGACCTTCTGTTCTCCCACTTGTTGACTCTGACCCAATTGAATAGCCTTCTTTTGGTTTTCAATGTACCACCTTTATTTCCACATTGGAGCCTTTGTGCTGGCTGTTTCTCCTGCCTTGAATATGTTTCCCTAGGTGGTCCTTCTTCATTCTTCATATCTCAGCTCAGAGAGGCGTTTCTGTTACAGCTGGACAGATTCTTCTTGCCTGCTGCCCAGAAAAAACCAATACACTGAGACTGCAGGTGTTGCAGCAGAGAAAGAGTTTAACAATCGCAGGGCCAGCCAAGTGAGGAGACAAGGGATTATTTCTCAAATGTGCCTCCCCCAGAATTTGGAAGCTAGGGTTTTTTTAAGGATAGTTTGGCAGGCAGGGGAACTAGAGAATGGTTGGGGATGAAATCATAGGGGTGCTGAAACTGTCTTCACCCACTGAGTCAGTTCCTGGGTGGGGGCCATGGGTCACTGGTCTGGTTGGCATCCATTGGTCTACCAGATTGAAAGGTCTGAAAAATATCTCAGGCCAGGCTCAGTGGCTCATGCCTGTAATCCCAGCACTTTGGGAGGCTGAGGCAGGCAGATCACCTGAGGTCAGGAGTTCAAGACCAGCCTGACCAACATGGAGAAACCCGTCTCTACTAAAAATACAACATTAGCCGGGTGTGGTGGTACATGCCTGTAATCCCAGCTACTCGGGAGGCTAAGACAGGAGAATTGCTTGAACCCAGGAGGCAGAGGTTGCAGTGAGCCGAGACTGTGCCATTGCACTCCAGCCTGGGCAACAAGAGTGAAACTCCGTCTCAAAAAAAAAAAAAAAACCTCAAACACTCAGGTTTTACAATAACAATGTTATCTATGTTAAAAACAACAATGATGTTATCTATATTTTAAAAAGCAAATTAAGAAACAATGACTGGTTATAATTCAACTATAGCTATATCTTAGCAGAAAAGCAAGCTAAGAGATAATGACTGGTTATAGTTTATGCCTACAGCTTGACAGAAAGATATGCGGGGGGTGAGATAATCAATTATTACTGACCACCTTCTATCGAACTGACTATATGGAGGCAATCATGCATATAGGACAAAGGAAAAGGAAAATAAGTAAAGCAAATGATTTTTACTATACCTATATCCTAGCAGAGTCCAGGCCTCTATCTCAGTTGTTACCTTGTGGCCTTTTATTAACTTCACAAAGGCATTTTTAGTTCCCAAACAAGGTAGAGTTCAGTTTTGAGAAGGGGCTGTTATCATCTTTGCTTTAGAGTTAAACTATAAAATAAATTCCTCTCATGGTTAGTTTAGTCTATGGATAGGAATGAGCAAGGGTGGTTAGATTGTGAGGTCAGAAACAGGATGGTGTCAGTTATGTTAGATTCCTTTCCCAAATTAGATTCTTTTTTTTTTGAGACCGAATTTCACTCTTGTTGCCCAGGCTGGAGTGCAGTGGTGTGATCTCGACTCACCGCAACGTCTGCCTCCCAGGTTCAAGCGATTCTCCTGCCTCAGCCTCCCTAGTAGCTGGGATTACAGGCATGTGCCACCACGCCCTGCTAATTTTGTATTTTTAGTAGAGATGGGGTTTCTCCATGTTGGTCAGGCTTGTCTTGAACTCCTGAGCTCAGGTGATCTGCCCGCCTCGACCTCCCAAAGTGCTGGGATTACAGGCATGAGCCGCCGCACCTGGACTTCCAGGCCACCTTTCTAAAGTAGCTCCGGCGGCAGTTGCTCTTTGGTCACTTGCCCCTGTTTCCCCTCCCTTCCCCTCTCCTCTCCCCCTTCCCCTCCCCTTTCCCTCTCCCCCTCCCACTCCCCCGTCCCTCCCCTCTCCCCCTCTCCCCCTCCCCTTCTCCCTCTCCTCTCCTCTCTTTTCCTTTCCTTTTCCCCTCTTTCATTTCCTTTCTTTTTTTTTTCTTTCTTCTTTCCTTTCCTTGTTTCTTTTCTTCCTTCTTTCCTTTCTTTCTTTCAACAAGAGTCTTGCTCTGTCACCCAGGCTTAAATGCAGTGGTGCAATCTAGGCTCACTGCAACCTCTACCTCCAGGTTCAAGCAATTCTGGTGCCTCAGCCTCCTGAGTAGCTGTGATTACAGGCACGCGCCACTACGCCTAGCTAATTTTTGTATTTTTTGGTAGAGATGAGGTTTCACCATATTGGCCAGGCTGGTCTCAAACTCCTGACCTCAAGTGATCTGCCTGCCTCGGCCTCCCAAAGTGCTGGGATTACAGGCGTGAGCCACCGTGCCTAGCCATTTGCCACTGTTTTCTTTTTTTTTTCCTGGCATGTATTATGTGCATTCTTATCTGTCTCTCCACCTGTTTCTTGAAGGCAGAAGCCTGATCTGTTTTGCTCCTTGCTCTGCCCCAGGACTTGGCCATTAACCAGCTTGCTATCAATGTGTGTTGAACGTTGAATGAACGGGCCTCCGTTTCCCTTTCTTTAAAATGGGCATAACAATTCCTGGGTCCTGGAGGCCTGGATGTATGGAGCACAGGGCCCAGCACAGAGTGGCCGTGATAATGTTGACTTTCCTTGTCCCCCAGACGCTGCCCTCTCGGTGCCACCAGTGTGTGATTGTCAGCAGCTCCAGCCACCTGCTGGGCACCAAGCTGGGCCCTGAGATCGAGCGGGCTGAATGTACAATCCGCATGAACGATGCGCCCACCACTGGCTACTCAGCTGATGTGGGCAACAAGACCACCTACCGCGTCGTGGCCCATTCCAGTGTGTTCCGCGTGCTGAGGAGGCCCCAGGAGTTTGTCAACCGGACCCCTGAAACCGTGTTCATCTTCTGGGGGCCCCCGAGCAAAATGCAGAAGCCCCAGGGCAGCCTCGTGCGTGTGATCCAGCGGGCGGGCCTGGTGTTCCCCAACATGGAAGCATATGCCGTCTCTCCCGGCCGCATGCAGCAATTTGACGACCTCTTCCGGGGTGAGACGGGCAAGGACAGGTACCAGCCTCCCGCCTGCCCCCTCTGTCCAGCCCTGTGCTCCTTCTCAGCATGCCCCATCCAGAGGGCCTGTTGCTCCCAGCATGCGCTGCTCTGAGGGGTAGTCAAGTCCTGCTGTCCTCTGGTTGGGCCTCCTAGGATAGTTCTCTTCATGTCCAGCTGTTCACATGGGTCCTTTCCACATCCTCTGCATGGCCTGGTTTGTCCAAGAGGGCTTCCTCGTGGCATACCTTGCTCTGAGGGCACAAGGGCTCCCACCCAGCATGCTCTGCTCTGAGGTTGCACAGTCACTCCTAGCATCTTTCTAAGAGAAGCTCCCCATAGTGCACCCAATGTAAAGTCTTGACTGTTCCCGGCATGTCTTGCCTTAAGCACACAGTTGCTCCTGGCATGCTGTGTTCCAGGTATATATCACTCCCAGCATGCCCTGCTGTGACTAATCTCCCTAGGAAAGCTAGGCCAGTGCTGCCCAATAGAAATCTATGTGAGTCACATATGTAATTTATTTTCATAGTAATCACAGTGAAAAATTAGTGAATAGCTGTGTACAGTGGCTTGTACCTGTAGTCCTAGCTAATCAGAAGGCTGAGGCAGGAGGATCACTTGAGCCTAGGAGGTCAAGGCTGCAGTGAGCCACGATGGTGCCACTGTACTCCAGCCTGGGTGACAGAATGAGACTACATCTTACATCTCTTTAAGAAAAAGTAGTAAAAGCAACTTTTATATATTCTTTTAACCCAATATGTTCAACATATAGCTCCTGTACATATTTTGTTAGATGTATACCTAGATATTAAAACAATTTTGGAGCTATTATAAATGGTATTAATATTTTTTTGTTCCCAAATATTAATTGTTTTTTTTTGTTTTTGTTTTTGTTTTTGTTGAGACAGAGTCTTGCTTTGTCGCCCAGACTGGAGTGCAGTGGCCGGATCTCAGCTGACTGCAAGCTCCGCCTCCCGGGTTCACGCCATTCTCCTGCCTCAGCCTCCCGAGTAGCTGGGACTATAGACGCAAGTTTAGTAGAGATGGGGTTTCACCGTGTTAGCCAGGATGGTCTCGATCTCCTGACCTTGTGATCCGCCCGTCTCGGCCTCCCAAAGTGCTGGGATTACAGGCTTGAGCCACCGCGCCCGGCCCCAAATATTAATTGTTAATATATAGAAATGGCATATAGAAATTGATTTTTGTGCAGCCGGGCGCGGTGGCTCATGCCTGTAATTCCAACACTTTGGGAGGCCGAGGCGGGCGGATCACGAGGTCAGGAGATCGAGACCATCCTGGCTAACACGGTGAAACCCTGTCTCTACTAAAAATACAAAAAATTAGCCAGGTGAGGTGGCGGGCGCCTGTAGTCCCAGCTACTCAGGAGGCTGAGGCAGGAGAATGGCATGAGCCGAGATCGCACCACTGCACTCCAGCCTGGGCGACAGAGCGAGACTCCATCTCAGAAAAAAAAAAAAAAAAGACATTGATTTTTGTGGCTGGGCGTGGTGGCACGTGCCTGTAATCCCAGCTACTCGGAAGGCTGAGGCAAGAGAATTGCTTGAATCCGGGAGTGAAGGTTTCAGTGAGCTGAGATCGCGCCATTGCACTCCAGCCTGGGCAACAAGGCGAGACTCTGTCTCAAAAAAGAAAAAAAAGAGAAATTGATTGGCTCACTGCACCTCCACCTCCCGGGTTCAAGTGATTCCGTAGGTTTTTTGTAGCTACTTTGATCGGGGTAGCTGTAGGTTTTTTGTAGCTACCCTTTATCAGGCTGACGAAATTCCCTTCTCTTACTAGTTTCCTGAGAATTTTTATTATTACAAGATATTGAATTTTATGAAATGTTTTTCTGCAGCAATTTATATGATCATGTGTTTTTTTTTAAGACTATTAATATGGTGGATTATATTGACTGTTTTGTTTTTATTTTTGTTTTTGTTTTATTTGAGACAGGGTATCCCTCTGAGGCCCAGGCTGGAATGCAGTGGCATGATCATGGCTCACTGCAGCCTCCACCTATCAGGCTCAAGTGATCCTCCCACATCAGCCTCCCTAGTAGCTGGGAGTACAGGCATGCAACACTATGCCTGTAATTTTTGTATTTTTAGTAGAGACGGAGTTTTGCTGTGTTGCTCAGGCTAAGATTTTTGAATATTGAATCAGCTCTGCACTTCTGGAGTAAACATCATTTCTTTGGGATGTATGTATTTATTTTTTATTTTATTTATTTTTTGAGATGAAGTCTTATTCTGTGGCCCAGGCTGGAGTGCAGTGGCGTGATTTCGGCTCACTGTAACCTCCGCCTCCTGGGTTCAAGCGATTCTCCTGCCTCAGCCTCCCAAGTAGCTGGGACTGCAGGTACGCGCCCACCACGCCTGGCTAATTTTTGTATTTTTTTAGTAGAGACGAGATTTCACTATGTTGGCCAGGCTGGTCTCGAACTCCTGACCTCAGGTGATCCACCTGCCTCAGCTTCCCAAAGTGTTGGGATTACAGGCGTGAGCCACTACACCTGGCCAAGGGATGTATTTATATATATACAAAATATTAGCAAATCATATCCATCAGA
This sequence comes from Papio anubis, assembly GCF_008728515.1. Taxonomy (NCBI): domain Eukaryota; kingdom Metazoa; phylum Chordata; class Mammalia; order Primates; family Cercopithecidae; genus Papio; species Papio anubis. The sequence goes on along the minus strand of NC_044988.1, from coordinate 97,378,082 downwards.
GATTTTTGTGTTCGTGTTCATGAGAGGTATTGGTCTGTAGGTTTTTCTGGTGCTGTTTTTGCTTGATTTTGGTATCAGGGTCATGCTGGCCTCAGAAAATGAATTGGGAAATGTTCCTTCTTCTATTTTCTGGAAGAGACTGTGTAGAATTGTGCTTCTCTTTAAGTGTTTGGTAGAATTTGCCGGCGACAGTATCTTGGCCTGGAGAGTTCTTTTTCAGAAGATTTTAAACTGTGAATTCAATTTCTTTATTATAGGATATTCAGGTTATCTATTTCATCTTGAGTAAATTATGGTCATTTATGGGTTTTAGGGAACTGGCTCATTCTATCTAAGTTGTCAAATGTCTGTATGTGGTTGTGGAATTTTCTTATTATCCTTTTAATGTCTATAGGGTCTATGGTGGTGATTTTCTCTCTTTTATTCCTGATATTGGTGATTTATGTCCTCTCTCTTTTTCTTTGTCAGTTTTGCCAGAGGATTTTGTTTTTGTTTTTGAGATAAAGTCTCACTCTCCCACCCAGGCTGGAGTGCAGTGGTATGATCACAGATCACTGCGTAGCCTCAACCTTCTAGGCTCAAACAATCCTCCCACCTCAGCCTCCCAGGTAGCTAAGACCACAGGCACGTGCCACTACACCTGGCTAATTTTACATAGATATATATATATATTTTTTTTTTGAGACAGAGTCTCACTCTGTTGCCCAGGTTGGAGTGCAGTGGCACAATCTCGGTTCACTGCAACCTTTGCCTTCCAGGTTCAAGCAATTCTCCTGCCTCAGCCTCCTGTGTAGCTGCGATTACAGGCACATGCCACCATGCCCTGCTAATTTTGTATTTTTGGTAGAGACAGGATTTCACCATGTTGGTCAGGCTGGTCTTGAACTCCTGACCTTGTGATCCACCCGCCTCGGCCTCCCAAAGTGCTGGAATTACAGGCGTGAGCCACTGCGCCCAGCCTATTTTTTTTTTTTTTAGATGGAGTCTCACTCTGTTGCCCAGGCTAGAGTGTAGTGGTGCAGTCTCGGCTCACTGCAACCTCCACCTCCTGGATTCAAGCAATTCTCCTGCCTCAGTCTCCCATGTAGCTGTGACTACAAGCACGTGCCACCATGCCTGGCTAATTTTTGTATTTTTAGTAGAGACAGGGTTTCGCCATGTTGGCCAGGCTGATCTCGAATTACTGACCTCAGGTGATCCGCCCACCTCAGCCTCCCAAAGTGCTAGGAGTACAGGCATGAGCCACCACACCTGGCTGAGTTTTAATTTTCTGTAGAGATGAGGTCTCACTATGTTCCCCAGGCTGGTCTTGAAGTCCTGGGATCACAAGTATGAGCCACCACGCCTGGCCTCCCTTCTTTTTTCCATACTACCTGAGAAATGCAGTGTGTAGTTATACAGACAGCCCATCTCAATCACACATGGCTGGTGGCCACTGTAGTGTGAGCACAGCTCTTGGTTCTGGGCTACTCCTTCTGGCCTAGCTCTGAACTGCAGTCACTCCAGCATGAACGTATCTGATTAGTCTCCCTTTAGGAGTCTGCTTCTAGCATGGGCACAGCTGTTTTCAGCATGCTCGATCATCATAGTCACTCAGCCTGCCCAACTGTGACCCGGCTCCCCAGGAGACAGTTCATTTTCAGCATGCCCTGTTCCTGTTCTTCCCCTCAAAGGAGCTCCCTCCACACCCCTCACTTCTGCCCGGACAGCCCTCTGCCACACGCCATGCTCCCACACGAGGCTGGACTTGGGGTAACCAAAGTGGGGGTGGGGCCCCAATGGGTGGATGGGAGGAGTTCCAGGGAACTCCACGTGGGTGACCCTGGATCACCTGCTCCCATCTCTGCCTGCATGCACCCTCATCGTGACCCCTATTCATCCCCAGGGAGAAGTCTCATTCGTGGTTGAGCACAGGCTGGTTTACCATGGTGATTGCGGTGGAGTTGTGTGACCACGTGCACGTGTATGGCATGGTCCCCCCGAACTACTGCAGGTGAGCCCTCCTTGCCAGCGCCCTCCCAGGACAACACTCCGGCACTGGCCGCAGGATGGAGCTGGGAGGGCTGGAAACCTTGGCTGAAGGTGCCTTTGAGGGCCTCTGCTTCATTGTTTTCAAACTGTTCTGCAGAGATCTAGACTTCTTCTGCCTCCTCAGGGGCCTCCACTCCAAGTTCAGCCAGAGTTTATTTATAAATAATAACTATTAGTAGTAGCATTATATATGAAAAGCCCACTAGGGGACAGCTATACTCTACTGAGTACTGACCAGGTACCAAGCATGGCTACATGTAGTCTCTCACTTACTCCTCACAGCAACCTTATGGGATAAGAACTGTTATTCTTCCCATTTATTAAATGAGAAAAACTGAGGAGTATGTTTTATGAGTAGCCAGAGGTCCTCCAAACAGCAGGAAGAGGGACCAGGCTCCAGTGCCCACAGCCCTCACCACTGCTCTACACTGCCGCCCTCTTGGGGAAAGGAAAAAGTGCCACTGCATTTAAAAAAAAAAAAAAAAATTTTGGTGGTTACAAACCTAGTCCACCCTGCACCCATTTTACGGATGGGGATACCGAGGCCCCAGGAGGTGTGGGGATTTCTCTTATTGAGGTCCTATGGCAGGCAAGGGGCTGAAAGGGCAAGGACCCTGCCAGCGCCCACCCTGCCCTGGTGACTCCCATCTATTCTGTCCCAGCCAGCGGCCCCGCCTCCAGCGCATGCCCTACCACTACTACGAGCCCAAGGGGCCGGACGAATGTGTCACCTACATCCAGAATGAGCACAGCCGCAAGGGCAACCACCACCGCTTTATCACCGAGAAAAGGGTCTTCTCGTCGTGGGCCCAGCTGTATGGCATCACCTTCTCCCACCCCTCCTGGACCTAAGCCACCCAGCCTGTGGGACCTCAGGAGGGTCAGAGGAGAAGCAGCCTCCGCCCAGCCGCTGGGATAGGGACCACCTTCTGGTCAATCAAAGCTCGCCGGAGTGTCTCCCAGCCAATCAGGGCCTTGAGGACGATGTATCCTCCAGCCAATCAGTACCTGGAGAATCTGTTGGCCAATCAGGGATTTGGAAGTCTATGTGATTAATCAGGGGTGTCTTTCTTGTGCAGTCAGGGTCTGCGCACAGTCAATCAGGGTAGAGGGGTATTTCTGAGTCGATCTGAGGCTAAGGACATATCCTTCCCCATGAGGCCTTGGTTCAGAGCCCCGGGAATGGACCCCCCAGTCACTCCCCACTCTACTGGGATAATGAGGTCCTGTCCCAAGGAGCTGGGAACTTGGTGTTGTCCCCTCAATTTCTAGCACCAGAAAGAGAGATTGTGTGGGGGTAGAAGCTGTCTGGAGGCCTGGCCAGAGAATTTTTGGGGTTGTGGAGGTTGTGGGGGCGGTGGGGAGGTCCCAGAGGTGGGAGGCTGGCATCCAGGTCTTGACTCTGCCCTGAGCGACCTTGGACAAACCCTTCCCCCTCTGTGGGCATCCTTCTGCCCACGCCAGTTTCCAGTGCGGAGTCTGAGACCCTTGCCACCTCCCCTACAAGTGCCCTCGGGTCTGCCCTCCCCATCTGGACCCCCCCAGCCACACTATCCCTTGCTGGGAGGCTCAGCTCTTTGGGGGGTCTGGGGTGACCTCCCCACCTCCTGGAAAACTTTAGGGTATTTTTGCGCAAACTCCTCTAGAGTTGGGGGACTCTGAAGGGAATGGGACAAACCTTAAGCTGTTTTCTTAGCCCCTCAGCCAGCTGCCATTAGCTTGGCTCTTTAAGGGCCAGGACTGCTTTTCTGCCCTCTAGCGGGGAGGTTTTCCAACTGTTGGAGGTGCCTTTGGGGCTGCTCCTTTGTCTGGAGCCACTGGGGGCTTCCGAGGGTCTCCCCCGACCCCCTGTCATCCTGGGATGACTGCCGGGAGCTGTGTCGCCTGGGTTCTGTCCCCTGGCTCTGTTATCAGGCACTTTATTAAAGCTGGGCCTCAGTGGGTTGTGTTTGTCTCTTGTTCTTCTGGAGCCTGGAAGGGAAGGGCTTCAGGAGGAGGCTGTGAGGCCGGGGGGACCAGATGGAGGAGGCCAGCGGCTAGCCATTGCACACTGGGGTGATGGGTGGGGGCGGCGACTGCCTCAGACTTGGTTTTGTAATGATTTGTACAGGAATAAACACACCTACGCTCCGGCTTCGTGTCCTGTGTCTCCTGGGTCAAGCACAGCCTTCTGGCCCAGCGCTGCATGTGGCCTCAGGACTGCGTCTTCCAGTTGGGGGATTCCAGTAAAGCGATCCTCAGCTTTTGCAGAGCCAGTGGCCAGTGAGGTGTGTATTTTGCATCTTGAGTGGAGGCCTGGGGACTCTGAGGATGGTGGGGGCGTGTGGAGCCAGGCCCATCTGGCTTTTCCTGTCCCCACCTCACCCTGCCTGTGTGACCTTGGGCAAGTCATTTCGCCTCTGAGAGCCCCAATTCCTTCAAGGGCAAAAGGAGACCAGACACCGCCTTCAAGGAGCTCAGGTTCCAGGGAGGGAGGAGCCCCATGGTGCACTAGGAAGAATTCGCACAGAAGCTGGGAGAAGAGTTTGAGCAGTGAGTGCAGAAGGGGTGGGGGAAAGACAGCCCAGGCCACAGAGCCAGAGGTCTCTCAGCTCCTTAAGGGTCTGGGGACCTGATGACTGGGAGCTGCGATTTCCTGCCAAACCCAGCAGGAGGGGGCCTGGCGGGCTGTAACGCTGGCAGGGATGTGGTGAGTGGTAGTCTCCGAGTTGCCACCAGCCTCTCTGCAAAAGGGCTGTGTACTCCAGGTTGGCAGGAGGCAGGGGTCTGTGACTCCAGAGATTACAAACTGTTTGGGCAGATAAGATGCCCTCAGGGGCGAGGCCTAACAAAGAGTCTGCCTGTGTAAGACACCGGCAGGCAGCCTGCTGGGATCTCCCAGGGCTCCTGAGCTGCTGGGGACAGGAAAGAGAACCCTTCTGGGCACTGGGCCAGCCAGGATGGTGGCGATTGGGGCTGGAAGGCATGAATGGCACCTTGCATCTGCCTCTCAATTCACGTAGCCAATAAGCAGCCGTATGCTGCGCACTGTATTAGGGACAGTTGATGAGGGCAGGAGTGTCTGGTGGGAGGAGTGGCCCACAGAGAAGCTTCATGGTGGGATCCCCAGCTTCACCCAGTAGGCAGTGAGGCTACAGCAGGAGGGAGCAGTGAGACATGAGACTGCCTGGGGCCAGATGGCACAAGGCAAGGCCGTAAATGTCAGTCTGAGGGGGCAAGAGCCTTGATCTTTCTTGTCTTGCTTAGAGAAGTCAAATGGGACCACAGCAGAATGGGCAGGAGGCTGACAGGTAGCATGGCCCAGGGCCCAGGGGCTGACCAGACATAGTAACAGTGGCAGTGGGGCCGGGGGTGCTAGAGAGACTGGGACTCCATGTAAAGTCTACATGGGGAACAGAAAGCTGTGCATGGGCATGGGGATATGGGAATATGGCACCCATCCAACCCCATGCAAAGGCTTCTGGGAACCTGGGTCCAGGAAGAGGTTTTTTTTTTTTTTTTTTTTTGAGACAGAGACTCGCTCTGTCACCCAGGCTACAGTGCAGTGGCGCAATCTAGGCTCACTGCAACCTCCACCTCCCAGGTTCAAGCGATTCTGCTGCCTCGGCCTCCTAAGTAGATGGGATTCCACAGGCACATGCCACCATGTCCAGCTAATTTTTGTATTTTTAGTAGAGACAGGGTTTCACCATGTTGGTCAGGCTGGTCTTGAACTCCTGACCTCATGATCCACCCACCTCGGCCTCACAAAGTGCTGGGATTTCAGGTGTGAGCCACCACATCCGGCCTTCCTCTTTTTTTTTTTTTTTTTGAGATGGAGTCTCACTCTGTCACCGAGGCTGGAGTGCAGTGGTGCAATCTTGGCTTGTTGCAACCCCTGCCTCCCGGGTTCAAGTGATTCTCGTGCCTCAGCCTCCCAAGTAGCTGGGACTACAAGAGCTTGCCACCATGCCTGGCTAATTTTTGTATTTTTAGTAGAGACGGGGTTTCAGCATGTTGCCCAGGTTGGTCTTGAACTCCTGGCCTCAAATGATCCGCCTGCCTCGGCCTCCCAAAGTGCTGGGATTACAGGCATGAGCCACCGCACCCAACCCCGGCAGAGGTTTTGAGGTAGAATTCCTCCCAGAGTGCTGTGGCTCTTCTCTCTGTCCCCGGGGGAGGGAGAGGTCAGTAGGAGGGGTGTCAAGAGGGGGTCAGTTCCCCAGGGGGAAGTTCAGTGGAGCATCAGGAGGTGGGACTCTGGTGGGCCTAGTCCCCAACTCCTCAATCTCTCACCCCCTCAGTGGGACCCAGTGGAGACTGGCCCACTCATTGCTAAAGTGAGCTTCCTGAAGCCTCCCTCATCACAGCCCTCTTTGCCCTGAAACCTTCACTGGCTCCCTGTTCACTGGCCAGCTCCAAACTTACAGACTTGTCTGGCGTTTGAGGCCTTCCTGCACCTCCATCTGCACCTGCACCCCCTCCTGGGTACCTCAGTGAGGCTAGTGCTTCCTCACCTCTGTGCAGAGGGCCCTACCCCCACCCCTCCTTGGGAGGGGGCGCCTCCCACCAGCTGCAAACCTATGAATGGCAGCCGCTCCTCTCTGGGCTTCCCGTCCAGCTGTTTCCTGATCCATTCCATTTCCATTCCAATCCATTCTTCAGGTCCATTCCATCCCTTCCGTCCATTTCCTTCCTTCCTTCCTTCCTTCCTTCCTTCCTTCCCTTCCCTCCCCTCCCCTCCCCTCCCTCCCCCTCCTCCTTCTTCTTCCTTTCCTTCCACCTTCCTTCCTTCCTTCCTTCTTCCTTCCTTTCTTCCTTCCTTCCCCTCTTCCTTCTTCCTTCCTCTTCCTTTTCCTTCTTCCTTCTTCCTTTTTCCTTCTAACGCTCTTCCTTCTTCCTTTTTCCCTTCTTCCCTTCCCGTCTTCCTTCCTTCCCCTCTTCCTTTTCCCTTCTTCTTCCTTCCTTCCTTCTTCCTTCTTCCTTCCTTCCTTCTTCCTTCCCTTCCCTTCTTCCTTCTTCCTTCCTTCCTTCCTTCCACTTCCCTTCCTTCCTCTTCCTTCCTTCCTTTCCTTCTTTCCTTTCCTTTGAGATCTTTCAGATCTTGTTAGTCCATTCCTTCAGGATTCCATGTCCACCCAGCTAATTTTTATATTTTTAGTAGAGGGTGGGGTTTCACTTTGATGGCCAGGGTGATCTCACACTCCTGGCCTCAAGTGTTCTGCCCTCGGCCTCCCATAGTGCTGGGATTACAAACATGAGCCACCGCGCCTGGCTGGAATTTTTTCTTTAACCAAAATATTTTCATTTTAATTTTGTTCCTAAATGTCACAAGCTACAAAATATTTTAAAATATTTTTTAAAAATTGGTTTCATTTTTCTATGTTTCTGTTTTTAGATTTTTTGATCATAAAACAATACAAATGATAGAAGATAGAAAGGGAGGGTATTGCCGAGTCCTATTAGGGTATAATCTTCCCGATCTTTCCTCCATGCAATTTTTTCTTTTTCTGAGACAACATCACGCTCTGTGTCTCAGGCTGGAGTACACTGGTGTGATCACGGTTTACTGTAGCTTTGACCTCCTGGACTTGAGCAATCCTCCCGCCTCAGCCTCCCGAGTAGCTGGGACTATAGGCAGGCACCATCACACTTGGATAATGAAAACTTTTTTTTTTTTTTTTTAGAGACAGGGTCTTGCTATGTTGCCCAGGCTGGTCTCAAACTCCTGGGCTCAAGCAATCCTCCTGCCTCAGTCTCCCAAAGTGCTGGGATTACAGATGTGAGCCACGGTGCCCAGGCTCCATGCAATTCTTTTTTCTTTCCCTCTTCCAGTTTTTCTGTCCCTCTGTTTTTTTCTTTTCTTAGCTTATACCTGGGAAATAAAATTCTGAAACGTTAATATTCCAGAATTGGTAGAAAATCCATAGTTCACATGCAAATAAAATAAAAGATACTTAAAACTGATTTTTTAATTAATTAATTAATTTATTAATTTATTTATTTTTTGAGACGGAGTCTCGCTGTGTCTCCCAGGCTGGAGTGCAGTGGCGCGATCTCGGCTCACTGCAAGCTCCGCCTCCCGGGTTCACGCCATTCTCCCGCCTCAGCATCCCAAGTAGCTGGGACTACAGGCGCCCGCCACCACACCCAGCTAGTTTTTTGTATTTTTAGTAGAGACGGGGTTTCACCATGTTAGCCAGGATGGTCTCGATCTCCTGACCTCGTGATCCACCCGCCTGGGCCTCCCAAAGTGCTGGGATTACAGGCTTGAGCCACTGCGCCCGGCCTGATTTTTTAATTAAAAAAAATTACTTATTTTATTTTAAAACTTGCGGCAAAAAACATATAACAGAAAATTAATCATCTTAACAATTTTCACACTGTTGGATAGCAGGGCTCCAAAACTTCGTCATTTTGCAGATCTGAGACTCTGTACCCATTAAACAGCAATCCTCCCTTCCTCATCCTCCCCGGCTCCTGGCAGCCACTATTCTACTTTTTTTTCTATGAGTTTGACTCCTTTAGATACTTCAATGTAAAGGAATCATACAGTATTTGCTTTTTTGTGATGGGCTTATTTCACTTATGTAATGTCCTCAAGATTTATCCATGTTAAAGTTGTTATATATATATATATATATATATATGCTCATTGTATGGGAAAACAAAAATGCTTGGGTGGCTGGGCCCTGTGGCACACACCTGTAATCTCAGCACTTTGGGAGGCCAAGGCAGGAGGATTGCTGGAGCCCAGGAATTTGAGGCTTCAGTGATCTATAATTTTGACATAGCACTGCAGCCTGGGCAACAAAGTGAGACCCTGTCTCTTAAAAAAAAAAAAAAGAAAGAAAGCCTGGGGGACTGGGCGCAGTGGCTCACGCTTGTAATCCCAGCACTTTGGGAGGCCGAGGCCGAGGCAGGTGGATCACTTGAGGTCAGGAGGTCGAGACCAACCTGGCAAATATGGTGAAACCCTGCCTCTACTAAAAATACAAAAATTAGCCAGGTGTGGTGGCACGTGCCTGTAGTCCCAGCTACTGGGGGACTTGAGGCAGGAGAATCTCTTGAGCCCGGGAGGCAGAGGTCGCAGTGAGCCAAGATTATGCCACTGCACTCCAGCCTGGGCAACAGAGTGAGTCTCCGTCTCATAAATAAATAAATAAATAAACAAATAAATAAAATAATAAAATGCCAGCTGGGCGTGGTGCCTTACGCTGTAATCCCAGCTCTTTTTTTTTTTTTTTTTTTTTGAGACGGAGTCTCGCTCTGTCCCCCAGGCTGGAGTGCAGTGGCCGGATCTCAGCTCACTGCAAGCTCCGCAAGTATGCAAGTATATTTGTGTGTGTGTGTGTGTGTGTGTGTGTATAAAATCTATTCTCAGACTTTTCTCTTTTTTTTGCACCTTAACTCTACAAAGTTAAAATTACATTGTCTTACAATCAAATTGAAAACATCTTAGAGTGGGTGAAATGAAACAGGACAGAGAGGACAGGTGTGTGCCTACGACCGCCTGGCTAGAGGTGACACTTCCACTTCCTACTTAAAGGCTTCTCCAGGCTTTTTTTTTTTGAGATGGAGTTTCACTCTTGTGGCCAAGGCTAGAGTGTAATGGCATGATCTCAATTCACTGCAACCTCTGCCTCCCAGGTTTACACCATTCTCCTGCCTCAGCCTCCTGAGTAGCTGGGACTACAGGTGCCACCACCACGCCTGGCTAGTTGTGTTTTTTTTTTAGTAGAGGCGAGGGTTTTCACCGGGTTAGGCAGGATGGTCTCGATCTCTGACCCAAGTGATCACCCGTCTCGGCCTCCCAAAGTGCTGTGTAATCCCAGCTCTTTGGGAGGCCAAACGAAGCAGATCATCTGAGGTCAGGAGTTGAGAGACCAGCCTGACCTTGTGGAGAAACCCGTCTCTACTAAAAATAAAAATTAGCTGGGTGTGTGGCATGCCTGTAATCCCCAGCTGCTCCAGAAAACAAGGCAAACCTGGGGGAGGCAGGTGACTCAGTGAGATCATCACCATTACCTCAGCAACCCCAATGCATCTCAACCTGGAAAGCCTTTAAGTAGAGATGAAATGTCTCAATTACCTGTCCTACTGTCCTAGGCCCCTAGGTGTTTTTCAGCTGATGTGGGCTGTGTAATTTAACTTTGTAGAGATGAGTCTAAAAAGAAGAAAAAGTCTGAAATAAATTTACACACACACCTACCTACTGCATATTCGTCTTTAAATTACTACTTTTAATAATAATAAAAAGAGGCCGGTACGTGGTGGCTCATGCTTGTAATCCCAGCACTTTGGGAGGCTGACACGGTGGATCACGAGGTCAGGAGTTTAAGACCAGCCTGGCCAACATGGTGAAACTCTGTCTTTACTAAAGATACAAAAAGTTAGCCAGGTGTGGTGGCTCATGGCTGTAATCCTAGCTACTCGGGAGGCTGAGGCAGGAGAATCGCTTGAACCTGGGAGGCGGAGGTTGCAGTGACCCGAGATCACACCATTGCACTCTAGCCTGGGCGACAGGGTGAGACTCCATCTAAAAAAAAAAAAAAAAAGAAAGAAAGAAAGAAAAAGAAAAAGAAAAAGTAGAGACAGTGTCTCACTATGTTGCCCAGGCTGGTCTTGAACTCCTGGCCTCAAGTGATCCTCCTGTGTCGGCCTCCCAAAGTGCTGGGATTACAGGCATGAGTCACCACGCATGACCTCAAGTCATTTTTATGCAGGTGGGATCCGAAGAGTGCAGTGGGGCTTTTGGCCTATTTCTTTCTCTTTTTTTTTCTTTTTTTCTTTTTTTGAGACGGAGTTTCACTCTTGTTGCCCTGTTGCCCAGTCTGGAAGTGCAATGGCGTGATCTTGGCTCACCACAACCTCCACCTCCTGGGTTCAAGCTATTCTCCTGCCTCAGCCTTCCTAGTAGCTGGGATTACAGGCCTGCGCCACCACGCCCGGTTAATTTTTGTATTTTTAGTAGAGATGGGGTTTCACCATGTTGACCAGGCTGGTCTCGAACTCCTGACCTCAGGTGATCCACCCGCCTCAGGCTCCCAAAGTGCAGGGATTACAGGCATGAGCCACCGCGCCCGGCCTTTTTGCCTATTTGTTACCAATGTTATGTGTGTCTGAAGCCTCTTGTCCCATTAACCACAAACAACTTGGGCTTCCTTTCTCACTCAGACCCTATGGGAAAGTTGCCAACTCCTCACCCACCCTGGCTGTGCCATCATCCCAGTGAGTCCCTGCTGGCACTTTAAAACCTTCCTATGCAAATTTGTGCCCACATGTTTCCTTGAAACAAATTTATTAAAGTAGAAGGGTGCATTTGAAGTGTGTATGTGTGTGTGTGTGTGTGTGTGTGTGTGTTATTTTTAGAGACGGGATCTCATTATGTTTCCCAGGCTGGTCTCAGAATTCCTGGCTTCAAGTGAGCTCAAGTGATCCTCCCACCTTGTCCTCCCAAAATGCTGGGGTTACAGGAGTGACCGTCGTGCCCAGACCATTTGAAAGTTTGATTTACTTTGTCAATAGCTTTCCCCAAAGGTGCCAATGCACACACCCTTGAGAGGGCCTTTCAAACAGCTTCTAATGCAGAACTCTGACCCCACTGCACCTGCCTCCCCCCCCCCCCCCGACAGATGGGGAAACTAAGGTCCCAAGAAGTAAGAATTTATCTGACATTACAGGTAGCAGAGACCCAGGCCTCCTGGTCTCCCGGCTGTTGTGGTTGCTAAGGCACCACCACTGAAGGTGTTCTCAGTTTCCTGGTAGTCTCACTGTCTTGCTCAAATACCTTCTATGGCTCCCTAGGACCTATAATACAAATTCCAAATTCAACCCACCTCACCATCTGGGGCTGCTGCCTGGGCTCCCATCCCTCCCTGGCTACATCACTGAGCACCTACTACTATGCGCCAGTCCCCCTGCAAAACGCTGGATAAACACGTGGCTTTCTACTAGGGAACCTCAGGCAAGGTAGTTGACATGCTCGCCTCCGGTTCTGCGGTGTCTAAGGATTCGCAGATGCGGCTGGAGTCTGCTGCTTAGCACAGTGAGTGCTCTTTACTGGGAGCTATTCTTTTTATCAAGACCACAAATCCCCTCTCTGGCTATCCACAGCCTTCTGAATGTCCCACATCCTAGCGCTCACTCACTGGGATAAGTGCGCTGCCCGGCAGCTCCAGGGGAGCAGCGCTGGTTTTCTATCATCTTCTACCTTACCGGGTGGTTTTTGGGGGTTCTGGAGGGGATTCCAGCCCCAGAGAAGCTCCAAGGGTCCCTCCCAACAGGGGAGGAGTTCCAGGTGGGTCTCGGCCAGGGCCTCTGGGCAGGCTCTGAGGGCGGGCTTGGGGACTGTGGCCAGCAAAGCTCCTGAGTCCATGCCTCAGTCCCCTTGCTCCCTGGTCTGGCGTCTCTCTGCCACCATTGCGGATTTTGCGCAAAGAGCCACTACTCTCTGAGCCTCAGTTTCTCCAGCTATCATAGGGAAATCCTGGCCTTGTACCCTGGAGTGTACCTTAGGCACAGTGGGGGTACCGCAATGGAAAACTCTTGGCAAACTGTGAAGTGTAGTTGGCGTGTGTGGGCACAGCCACCTGGGGGTGCACGGTGCGGGGCACATGGTGCCAGGCGCGGTGTCGCCGCACACCCGGGCTCGGGTTCGGTACCGCCCCGCTTCCCGGTCCCTGGTCCGCTCTCCCTCCCTCCTTCCCGCCCTCCCTGCCTTCGGGAACGCCGGCTCCCGGCATGCCGCGCGCTGACAGCCTTATAAATAGTCGCCTTTGCCGGCGGCCGCGAGGACGGGCAGGGCACGCACTGGCCTCGGCGCCCACCCGCACCCCTCGCCAGGTCAGTGCGTGCCCGAGCGTGTCTGGGGGGCGCCTCCGCGGGGAGGGGCAGCGGCACCGGGGGAGGGCGGGGGCGTGCTGGTGCGGGGCTCTCTGGGGTCTGTGAGGCTGTGTATCCGTGGTTGTGATTCGTGTGTGTTTGCGTGGCTGTGTTCCCCGGACCCTGGGGATCTGTGCCTCGCTGCCTGTGCCTTTGTGGATCCGTGCGTGTGTGTGTGCGTGTGCGTGTGTGTGTGTCTGTTGCAGCCCCTTCCAGCCTCCCAGATAGTCACCCCTTTGTTCTGGCTGGCACTCCTGGGGCTCCAGGTCACTGCCCTTGGTATGTCCCAGCTGGGGCCCAGAGAGGGGGAGCTGTGGCCTGGCTCCCTGCCCCAGAGGACCTGGACAGGGGCAGCCTCTGTGCTTGGTGGGGCTATACTGTCACACCACTTCTAGTGCTGGGTGCATCACCCCCTTGGATGCTCAGAGCTTGCCCTAGCCTCCTGACCAGAGCCCCAGGGCCAGTGCTTGGGGCCTCCCGGCAGCACTGCTCAGTGGCCACCTGGTACTCCTCAACAGCAGCAGGACAGGCCCAGAGAGGGGCGCCAGCTGCCCAAGGTCACACAGCTGAGTGATGGAGCTGGGATTCGAACCCTAGTCAGTTGCTACCCACTGGGAAACGACTAGGTTGGGTCAGAAGCTGGGAGACCTGGGCTTGCCTTGGCCTTGCCTTGTGATTGGGGTTAAGTCACTGTCCCTCTGGGCCTCAGCCCCACAGACCCCTTAGCAGACCATCCAGTCATATTAGGAGTCGCTGAGGCCTCAACCCAGGGGCCTTATAAGGCCTGGGTGCTTAGCCCGTAACCCAACTCCATCCTAGACCCCTGTCCTCTGTGAGGCCTCCTCACGACCCAAGTTATTTTAGATCAAGGAATTGGCAGGTGCCAGCAGGGCGGAGGGGCTTAGATTACCAGGAGGGGGCAGGGCAGGGTCGAGGCCACTTCTCAGGGCTTCACTGTGGTTGTTCCTGGCCCAGGACACTCCCCCTCCCATGGGCAGCTGCTGAGGGGCACCTGGCAGCTCCTACCCCTGCTGAAGCACACTCAGCAGGAAAAGTGGCTGCCACTCCTGCCTGGGGCAGCAGGGACATCAGCAAAGCCGCTTCAGCTCCTACTGGGTGCCAGGCCCAGAGTAGCAGAAACCCAGGGCCAAGATGGACCCTAGCCGGCCCTCGAACCAGTCTATCCTCCTCCCCATGCCTCAGTTTCCTCCCAAGGCAGTGAGGATGAAACGAGGCTCCCCAGCCCTGTGCTCAGCCTGTGCCAGGCCCAGTCAGTGGGACCCTACGCCCACAGCACAGCAGAGGGGTCCAGTACAGCGTGGTTGTGCGGTGCAGGACAGGTTTCCAGGAGGCACCTGCCAGTGTGGGAGTGGAGGGCAGAGTCCAGGAAGGCTTCCCGAAGGAGGTGGCACCTGAACTGAGTCCCACACAATAGCGAGGTGGGGAAAGGCATCCAGGCATTGGGTACATCTGCCAGTGGCAACTGATAGGGTTGCAGGGGGAGCAGAGGTCAGCTCACCGGGACCTGTCCACTATGTCAAGGGGCCCAGGCTTTGTCTGGGAGCCGAGAGGGCAACACATGCAAAGTTGTAAGCGGGTGTGTGATGTGGTCTGATGCCTGCCAGAGAAAATCCTGCAAATGGCCTGGCAGGGTGTGGAGGCTTCGAGACCCACGTGGAGGCGGGGGCAGTGGCCCAGCCTCTTGCTTAGCACAGGACATAGTGGTGACCAGACAGATAGAGAGAGCCTGGGGAGTGGAGGGTTGGGCAGTGGCTGTGCAGGGCTGTGGAGAGGAGAGGGGAGCCTTCACACTGACTTGGCCTATGGCTTGGCCAAAGGGGCTTGGAACTGGGACTCGGGGAGGGCTGTTCAGAGCCTGGGAAGCCTGTGGGGCTTCTGGGGCCTGTCTGGGGGGCTTGGATGTCTGGGGCTAGGGAGAGAGGCCTGGGCTGCCTGCACAGGGATGGGAGTCCTTAGAGCCTGAAGCCAAGTAGAAAGGGTGGTGTGGGTGCCTGGGGTGGAGGTCCCAGTGTGGGTGGGGTTGCTGGCTGGAGGTCAAGGCTGGAGGGAAGTGTGGCTGTGGTGGTCGTGAGTGGCCTTGGGGAGGGCTGGTGGGTGGGAGCGAAGAAGTGGAGGCCAAAGGTGTCCAGGGGGCGATTCTGAGATGGGGGGGTGAGGTGGGGAAGGTCCTGGGGTTGTGGCAGCACAGGATGGGGTCGCAGATGTGATTGGGCTCATGGGCAGGCTGAGGCCAAGGTGGGGGCAGTAAAGCCTCAAAGGATGGGGGTGCAGGGACAATGCGTGGGGCTGGGTGCTGGACCTGTAGACGTGAAGGGCCTGGGACCACCTCATTTTGACAATTATAAAGGGCTATGTTCATGCGAATGGCTCCTGTAGATTCCTCCACCTCAGGCCTGTGTGTCCGTTAGAGGATCCCCATCCAAACCTCATCCCAGACACACGTAGTTTCTGGCCACCTCCCGCCTCCTGGCAGCTTCCCTCCGGCCCTGGGGAGCGTTGTCAAGGCATCTGAGCAGACGCTGGCCTCGCGCCCTGTTTTCTGAGAGTTTAGAGGGGAGCAGCTCTGCAGCTGTGTGGCCGCTGTTTATGTCCCTCGGTGCCATCCTTACCAAGTCCCAGCCCCTCCAGTGGGAACCCAGGTAGATGGGAGGGGGCTACTGCCCTTCTGTGACAGGTGAAGCCAGGGAGGCCAGAGATGAAAGGTGATTTTTCCAAGGTCACTTTCCCAAGGTGACTTTCTCAGGGAAGGTCCTGGGCCTTCCCTGCCACCGGCAGCCCCCTCTGCCCTCAGACTGCGTGTCGGGCCTGGCACACACCGGTTGCCTTGGGTGTGGCTTAGCAGAAGGTGAGTCAGGGTGAGGAGGAAAATCCCTCCCCAGCCCAGCCTGTGCCCTTGTCTTGCAGAGCATTGACACGGCTCCCGGGACCTCGGCAGGATGGAAGGTATGAGCCTCCTCTCCTTTTGCCCATTGCCTGGGCCTCAGTGTGCCTGACTGTTAAGGGGGTGCACTCTCAGGGAGACATTCTGGGAGGGGTTGGAGAAGGTTCTGGGGCTGCCAGAGGGGGCCTGGCTGGGAGCCTCCAGTATCTTCCTCTGGCCTCTCACGGGATGTCCCAGCTCCAATATTAATTTTAGAAGTGATGAGGCCTCCCCAAGACTCCTGAGGGCCCCAGCACACACCCTCTATGCTGGATTTATAGAGCTGAGACCCTGCCCCGTGGAGAGGCCACAGATACACAAAACAGCAGGTCTAATGAGGACAAGGCAAGTCCCCATACCTCTCGGGGACTCAGTTTCCCTATCATCCAGTGAGGGTGGGCCTTGAGGAAGTCTTGGACTCTCCTGGCTCCTATGGGCTGGGACTTAGAGGGAGACACGGGCGGGCAGAGAGTCCAGAACGGGCCCGCCCGCAGCTGCTGGCAGCACCATCCGTCCAGTCCCTGGCACTGTGCCTTGGCCTGGGCAGCTCTTAAAGACGCTCGGCGGGCCTGTTGCTGCTGCTGCCTGAGCTCCAAACATCAACAGCCACAGGGCTGCCGCCTCCCCACCCCTGGGACAGGAGCCCGCGGGAGGAGCCGTTCTTGACAGCTCCTATAGGGCTCCAGCCTTGTGGCTGGGAGGGCCCCTGGGAGCCACCCAGCCCACCTCCTCCCTCCAGCCTCAAGGCCCACCCTCACTGGAAGGGGCAGAGAACCAGAGAGGGACAGGCCTTTCCTAAGTCACACAGCAGGGTGGGATACAGCCTGCTCCCTCTATTTCCCTGGGAAGCAGGGAGCCTGAGAGCCCAGGGGAGGAGCCTGGGTTCCGGTTTGGGTTCTGGCATCCCTTGAGCAGGCCCTGCCTCTCTCGAGCTCAGTTTCCCTCTGCCCGGTGGGGCTGTGGCCTTGCTGGGATCTAACAGCAGGCGGGATGAGACAGAGGTTGGAGCCAAGCTCACCACCCTCTCTGGGCAAGAGTTCTACGTGCCCACCACAGCCCTCCACCCCGGCAACCATCTCCATGGCAACATATGTTGTGGTTGCTAAGCCCACGTTGGCACTGCCAGGGGAGGCGGGTGATGGGCCAGCCCAGGGCCTGAGAGGGGAAGGGCAGGGGACACGGGAGACACGGCAGGACGGGACCATGGGCTGCTGCTCCTCGAGTGACCCCCGCAGAGAAGACGATCTGAAGGCCAGAGGTGACCGGCCCCTGGGGTCCAGCCACCCACAGGGAGACGCCATGAGGGTTGGCGGCCCAGCCCACTGGCTGCGTGGAGAGTACTTAGCCTCTAGGCCTTTGCCTCTGCCCGTCTGGCTGCCTGGGGCGCCCTCCCTTCCCAGACCTCTCCCAGGCTCCGAGCTTACTCACATCCCTGCTCACTCTGGGCTGTGACTTGTCTGCCTCCCTGACAGGAGCGCCAGCGGTGTCTGTCCCTCCGCCTGGGGCCCAGCACAGGCCTGGGACTCCAGAGGTGCCTCTGGCTGTGGGTCCAGCGAGTGACTGAGCCCTGCTCCCCTTTTCTCTCCCACAGAGAAGCTGAAGAAAACCAAGATCATCTTTGTGGTGGGTGAGTTGCGGGCAGGCGGATGGTGCGGCAAGGGTCTTCTTGCTGGAGGGAGGCGCTGGAGGGAGCCCGGGCCTGGGGCTGCAGCCTGGACTCTGCCCCTCCCTCGCCGGGAGACCCTGGCAGCCCCTGTCCCTCCTGGGACCCTGTGTCTTGGGGTTTGTGAATGGGCGGGCGTTTGCAGGCGGGCCTGGCTCGGGGAAGGGCACCCAGTGTGAGAAGATCGTGCAGAAGTATGGCTACACCCACCTCTCCACCGGGGACCTCCTGCGGGCCGAAGTCAGCTCAGGCTCAGCCAGGGGCAAGAAGCTGTCGGAAATCATGGAGAAGGGACAGCTGGTTCCGCTGGTGAGTGGGCCCTGGTGGGGAGAGGGGCAGGGGATGACGGTAGCCCTGACTGGGTGTCCCACCAGCAGCAAAGCCCACGACACACAGGCAAAGCTGATCGTAACCGCCCCCGGCTCCAAACCCTTCTGTAGTTCCCCATTGCCCTGGACAGCAAGTTCCTTCTAGAAGCTCCCAAGACCTTGCAGGACTCTGCCCTGCCCCCCACTCTCCCCCTGCCCTCCATCCTCCAGCCACCCTGGCCTCTGTCCCCTCAAACCAGCCATACTCTTTCTTGCCTGGAATATTCTTTCCTCTTCAGCTTTCAGACTTCCCTAACTCCCCAGATTTGGCCTAAGACCCCCTCAATTTTCTACTCCAGAAGCCCCACTTCTCTTCCCGTACAACCTGTGCCATGCTTGGAAATGGAGAAATCATCTGTGGAATGTGTGTGTCTCCTCACCAGCCCCTGAGCTTCCCAGGGCAGGGAAGGTCTGATTGTCCCATGGCCACGTCCTCAGGACCCAGGACAGCACCTGGCTGGAAGGAGGGACTCAGTGAATACTGTCTAGTGAATGCATCATTCATTCACTCAGTCCAGGTCCCCACAATTCCGAGGAGGCTTCCTGGAGGGGGAGGCTTGTTTGGGACATTCGTGTAGGGGAGAGGGCATTTCAGGTGGCAGGACCAGCTGGAGCAGAGGCTCATGGCCCCTTCCTCATTTGCTGTGCCCCAGGAAACAGTGTTGGACATGCTCCGGGATGCCATGGTGGCCAAAGTCGATACCTCCAAAGGCTTCCTGATCGATGGCTACCCGCGGGAGGTGCAGCAAGGAGAAGAGTTTGAGCGACGGGTAAGGCACTGACCCAAGTGGGGATCCTGGTGGGCTGGGGCAGGATAAGATTCCCATCGCCGTGGGCGGGCCTGCGGGGGCTGCGATGCAGGTCAGATTTCTGGGCAGAGGCTGATGCGTGGAGTGTGGGTGAGGAGGAAAGCCAGGAAGACTTCCTGGAAGGGTAGAAGAAAATGTGTAGAAGGGGAAGCGCCAGGCAGCGGAGCTCCCAAACCTGGGCTCAGATTCCAGCTCAACGGCTTGAGATCTTGGGCCATCCTGAACCTTAGTTTTCCCATCTGCAAAATGCAGGGAATGGGGGGACCAGGTCACAGCTACCTTAAGGGGCAGTGTGGGGACTGGACAGGATGCGCCCTCCAAGTGTGGGGCTTGGCTCCCCATAAACACACAGAAGGGCAGGGAACAGCATTGGCAGGGCTGGAAAGGCAAGGCCAGTGTGAGGAGAACAGAATATGTGAGCAGGGCGACAAGGGATGTTCCAGCCTGGCTGGAGGCTACAAATGCCATGAAGGGACATCGGTCTCCTTCCAGGGGTCATGAGGAGCCTTGCTGGAAAGAGCAGGCCTGGAAAAGGATAGCCCTGAGCTTCCTAGCACGGGCACCCTGCAGACACACCTTTCCCAGGGCGAGACACCTCACACACACACACACGCGCACAAAGCCCACAAGTTCATACACACAAGGCCGGGCATGTGCATGCGTGCACACACATGGCAGTGGATACTGCACTCCTCTACATGCATGACACAGATGCAGCACACATATGCAGGGATGCACACGTGCTTGCACACATGGCCCTGTGCACACACATACACCTTTGCCTCCGTGTCACAAGGCTGTGTGGGAGAAACAGATGGGACTCCAAGGGCCTAGGAGGGAGAGGTTGGCAAGGGCTGCGGGGAGCCTAACCAGCATCCCAGTGGGCTAGGGCAGGATAAGACTCCCATCCCCATGCCCCATTCCCATGCCCCGTCCCTGTCTCCGTGGGGCCTTCTGGGCTTCCGTAGCTTCCAGCCTCATCTGGGGGTAGGAGGCCATATTTTCTGACCTCTGAATGGCTGCACGACCTCAGGAAAGTGTCTACCCCACTCTGCCCCTCACCTTCCCTATCTGAAATGGGGGTTAGCTGGATTCCTTCAGACTTCACCCCTGACGCTGTGTCAGGTGCCACAGTTCTGAAGGATGTCCTGGCCTGGCTCACACGTACCAGCTGTGTGGTCTCACCTGTGACCCTCAGGGCCACATCTAGAAAATAGAGTTCATGAAAGTCGGCCGGGCTCAGTGGCTCACACCTGAAATCCTAGCACTTTGGGAGGCCAAGGAGGGCGGATCACTTGAGGTCAGGAGTTCAACACCAGCCTGGCCAACATGGTGAAACCTCATGTACTAAAAATACAAAAATTAGCTAGGTGTGGTGGCAGGTGTCTGTAATCCCAGCTACTCAGGAAGCTGAGACACGAGAATCGCTTGAACCCGGCTGATGGAGGTTGCAGTGAGCCAATATCACGCCACTGTACTCAAGCCTGAACGACTCCGTCTCAAAAAAAAAAAAAAAAAAAAAAAAAAGGTCCCCACCCTCCCAGGGCTGTTGTAGGTGCCACTGAGGGCGGCAGGCTCAGGCTCAGCCCTGGGCCCAGGCCTGCTGTGGCCTCCAGGGGTCCAGGCAGCTGGTCTTCTTGGCTCTGGACACCAGGGGGCGTCAGGGCTTCACCAAAGGAGGGAGAATCAGCCTGGAAGTGTGGCCGGTTCACACCCAGAGCTTTTCTGGAGACTGGCAGTGCCCGGTGTGGGCTCCTCGGGCTAAATGCCCATTGTCCTGACCGGGAGACTGAGGCCCCACAGCCAGAATCTCAAGCCCAGAGGCTGAGCTGGCTCTCCCAGATTTGCCACCTCTGCCGGGGGTGTAGAAAGAGCCTACTGTGCTTGGTTCTGGAGACCCAGATGAACCAGAGATGTGAGCCTGTGCCCTGGAGGAGCTCAGTAGCTGATGGATGATGATGAGGGGCAGGTGGCCTTGAAGTCGAGGTCACACTGCTGGGTCCAGGCCCGCCTTTGCCCCCATGGCAATCTGTAAGACAGAAGCAGCTGCTGGGTGGTGCGGAGTCACTGGACAGGAGGAGCTGTCCTCCCTGAAGGCAGCTGACACTGTCACCCCACATCCTTAACTACGCAGGAGCTAGGGATGAGCATCAGGATGGGTACCACAGGCGAGGACAAAGGGCTTGCTCCAGGTCACACAGCTGGACGAAGGCAGGAGTGAGCCTGGGTCCAGGTCAGTCTGATGCCAGAGGTCAGGCTGCTTCTCGCCTCTGTCCAGCTGTGTGGCCTCGGGCAAGCCTCTTGGTCACACAGCTGGAAAGAGGCATGAAACAGCCTGACCTGAGAGGCAGCGCCCCAAGGCCTTGACAGGGGCCCAAGGCCAAAGGTGCGCAGAAGGCCTTGGGGGCTGGCCCAGGCAGTTGGAAGCAGGAGGCAGGGCTTGAAGGTCCCAATCCCATTCCTAAAGCTGTGGCAGTCACGAGTGACTCTGGGGTGGCTGTGCCCTCCCAGGCAGGCAGCTGTGGTGGTCGGATTGAGCGAGGCAGGGGCTGCAGAGCCTTATTCCTCTTGCCTTTCCAAGGCGTCCCATGGATGACATGGATGACATGACGTTCCAATGACAGTGAGATTGCTCAGAACCCCTCAGAACTCAGCAGCCGCTCACCCCTTCCCTCATCCCTTGTTCCTTTGTCAAAGGACCCCACAATTGTGAGACAGGTGCCTCCCTGCCCTCGGGGGCCCTTGGGAGACCTGCTTAAGGAAAGATAAAGGCACTGGGAGAGTCTGTTCCAGGAGGCTGGGAGTACTGGGGGGCAGGGGATGACATCAGAAAGACTGACCTGAAGAAGTGAGCTTTGAGCTGAAACCTGACGCTTGGTACTGAGGTGAAGGTGAGTTAGGATCAGGCTTGGGGGAGAGGGCTTCCAGCAGAGGGAACAGCATGGGCACAGGTCTGGCACGGAAGAAGGTGGATGAGAGCCTAGAACAGAGAGAGTTAGGCTCTCTGAGTCTGGCAAGGAGTGTGGACTTTCTCCTGAGGGCACTGGGGAGCCATGGCAGAGGTTTGAGCAGGGGAGTGGCAGGAAAGATTGGCTTTAGGAAGGTCTTTCAGGCTGCCTTGGGGAAGGGATTGAGGGTCTGAGGGGGTATCTGTTGGGGCCTCATAGATGGGAAGATGGGGAGGAGATGGCCCTAGGGGGCGGGAATGGGGTCCCTGTCACATGGTGCCCGCCTGCAGATCGGACAGCCCACACTGCTGCTGTATGTGGACGCAGGCCCCGAGACCATGACCCAGCGGCTCCTGAAACGTGGAGAGACCAGCGGGCGCGTGGATGACAATGAGGAGACCATCAAAAAGCGGCTGGAGACCTATTACAAGGCCACAGAACCCGTCATCGCCTTCTATGAGAAACGTGGCATTGTGCGCAAGGTGGGCCCCGCGGGCCCAAGGGGAGCTCCGGGAAAAACGGGTTCCTATGTGGTTCAGCCTCAGCTTGCTGTGTGGCCTTAGGCCAGCCCCTCTCTCTGAGCCTTGGTTTCCCCACTGGTTCAGTGAGAGGCTGCCGTCAATTAGGTTGGGCTCGGGGAGGCAGGCCTGGCCTCTGGGACCTGCCACGGTGAGGCCCACCCGGCTCCACCTGGTGACTCAGCCCTCACGGCTCATCTCCCCGCAGGTCAACGCCGAGGGCTCCGTGGACAGTGTCTTCTCCCAGGTCTGCACCCACCTGGACGCCCTGAAGTAGCAACGCTGGAGCCACTTCCCCAGCTCAGAGCCCCACCCCACCCCTGTCCTGATTCGAGGTCCTCCTGGCCTGAGCACAGCAACTCCACCCTGCCCGGCTGAGCACAGACGGAGGAAGCCACTTATCCTGTTTTCATGGACAGCTGAGCACTAAAGGAATTTCTAAGGACATTTGGTTTTACTGCTTTTCTCTGCTTCCAGTTGGAGTTGATTCATGTACTTGTGCCCACCTGGCCAGGAGTCCCCAGCCCCTCACCCTCCGTTCCTCCTCAGCCTCCCTTGGCCAGCCACCCCTCCTCTAGCTCTGGTGGGAGTCCCAAGGCCCTTCCTCGCACAGGGCATTTCTGGCCTGAGGACCTGGTGCTGAGTGGCAGGGCCCCTGCTCTGAGGGGCTCATGTTCAGGCACAGCCGGTGCCAGCCTGGGCTCCTCTGCATCTTGCTCTGTGGCCTTGGCCCTGACCGCCATCGCTCTGAGCATATGTTCCATGCCTGGCCCTTGCCGGGGCCTGGACTGCACAGGCAGCAAGGTCATGGGCTGAGTGGGGCTTCCTGGGCAGTGGGGGCAGCCCACGCCAGCCGGCCCAGTGGGCAGTGCATTGGCTTCCTTGGTGCAAGAGGCTCGGAGGGTCTGAAAAGGGCATCTCAATGGCATGGGTGGGTGGGGAGTCATGTTACTGAAATTGACTGGGGGAGGCCCGATGAGGTGGCTCACACCTGTAATCCCAGGACTTTGGGCAGCTGAGGCAGGAGGATCACCTGAGGTCAGGAGTTCGAGAGCAGCCTGGCCAACATGGCGAAACCCCTTAGCTACTAAAAATACAAAAATTAGCTGGGCATGTTGGCGCACGCCTGTAGTCCCAGCTACTCGTGAGGCTGAGGCAGGAGAATTGCTTGAACCCAAGAGGTGGAGGTTGCAGTGAGCCAAGATTGCACCACTGCACTCCAACCTGGGTGACAGAGCGAGACTCCGTCTCAAAAAAAAAAAAAAAAAGAAATTAGGGGAATCATGGTCAGGGTGAGACCTGAAGGACTTCCCCCTGTGTTGCCCTGGACACAGCCCACCCTTTCTGAGCGTTTGCAATTCTAAAACGGACTCAATGTCCCCCTCACCACCTCAAGGTCAAGATGAGAACACACTGAGTGAGGAGTGTATGCTGTCCATTGCCACGGCCATGGACCGACCAGAGCAGCCTGGCCCGAAGCGTGCAGGACCCCAGATGACTTGGGGACACCCCAGAATCCCCTGGGGAGAACCCTTCCTGCGCTCTTTCATTTTTTGACCTCATCACTGAGAAAGGCTCAGTTTGGTGCTCATGTGTCCTTAACACCTGATGTGGCCCAAGCTGGGCTCCCTTTAAAGCCAAGAGAGCCTCTGTGGGCCACGCCTGCCCGAATGAAATCCGAACAGTTGGGGCTGGTCATGGCAAGTGGGGCTGGTTTTTCATTTCCATTGGTTATTTAAAGTTTCCCTTAAAATAAACAATTTTAAGTTATAAAAGGTGAATCTATTGAAAGAAGAACATGAAAGAAATAAACAGGAGTTCAGCAGAGGTAGCAGAAGACAGGCATGTAGGGGGAGCCATCCTGTCCCAAGGGGGTTCTGGGTGGCAGGGGCTGTGTGGAGGCCTCTGCTGCTGGTCCTCAGTTTTCTGCATTGGCAGCGTGGGGCACACGGGGCTGCAGCAGGTTCCAGCTCCTGGGTCCTGCATCTGTCAAACCGGATTCACGCACTCATACTCACACGCACACACACGCACTCACACATACACACTGACCCACACATTTGCACTCACACACACACATGCACACTCACATTCACACACATTTACACGCATGTGTACGCAAACCACTCATACACATCCACACACATTTACACACTCACAGTCACCCACTCGCACTCACACACACTGACCCACACACTTGCACTCCCACTCCCACACACAAACACACTGGCACGCACACACACATTTACATGCCCACATTCACACACGTGCACACACAAACCACTCACATACACACATTTGCACACTCACACAGTCACACAGTGCACACACCACACACACGTGCACACATAAACCACTCACATTCACTCTTACACGCACACACACTGTCTCAGACATCCATTCTGTCTCAGGATGAAGACAAAGTAATAAAGATAAGGAGGCAGTTTGGTGGGTGGGTCCTAGTTCTTTACGATCTACCTAATCTTTATTTTGATCACAGCTTCAT
The DNA here is from genome assembly GCF_008728515.1 of Papio anubis. Lineage (NCBI taxonomy): Eukaryota > Metazoa > Chordata > Mammalia > Primates > Cercopithecidae > Papio > Papio anubis. The sequence continues at coordinate 97,353,435 of NC_044988.1, read as the reverse complement.
TCATCCGGGTGAGTCCCAGTTTGTGAAACCTAAGCTGATTCAAATTGTCAAACGATTCACCACAGAATCACTTTATCCACGTAAACAATACCTACCTATCATCTCTCTCCCTCTCTCATCTGTCTGTCTAGATGCAGATGTCCTCTTTGCTGAAAACTTGGAACCACAAAAAGCTTTAAAGCCCTGGGAACCGCCACACCGTCCTTGCCACCGTAAACTTTCCTTTGGGAATTTCTTTCATGCATGTTTGCTCGTTCTGCAAACATTGCTGGAGCACCTGCCGTGCCAGCAAGACAGAGGCTCAGAGGCCCCTGGCCTGCTGCGATGCGGCTCCCAGCACGAGGAGAGGCCTCTGTTCGCAACATCCCATCAGACCCACTCAACCAAGACCAGTTCTGAGCAGCTGAGTGCACCAAGCTCAAAGATGACCTAGTGGTGGGAGGTTCCTTGAGCCAGAGTTCTGGGGCAGGGCCCTGAAGACACCTGGGAGTTCACCACAAGACAGAGGGCAAGGAAGGGCAGAGGGAATAGCTCTGCAGAGCCACAGAGGTGGAAAGGACCTGTGGGTGTGGGGAGAGCTGAGACCGCAGAGGGGGGCTGTAACGCAGGCTAGCAGGGTCGCGGTAGCAAGAGACAAGGCTAGCAGTGTACGACCCAGACTCGCGAGGTTTCAAATGCCGACACACGCATCAGACTTTTCTCACAAGGGCAATGAGAGGCTAAGAAAGAGGTGTTTTTTGGTTGGTTGGTTGGTTTTTTGCAACAGAGTCTGACTCTGTCACCCAGGCTGTAGTGCAGTGGTGCAATCTCAGCTCACTGCAACCTCTGCCTCCTGGGTTCGAACAATCCTCCCACCTCAGCCTCCCAAGTAGCTGGGATTATAAGTGTGAACTGCCATGCCCAGCTACGCAGGGTTTCACCATGTTGGCCAGGCTGGTCTCAAACTCCTGACCTCAGGTGATCTCAGCTGACTGCAATCTCTGCCTCTCAGACCTCCCACCTCAGCCTCCCGAGTAGCTGGGACCACAGGCACACACCACCACGTCCAGCCAATTGTTGTTGTTGTTGTATTTGTGGTAGAGACAGGGTTTCACCATGTTGGCCAGCCTGATCTCAAACTTCTGACCTCAGGTGATCTCCCTGCCTCAGCCTCCCAAAGTGCTGGGATTACAGGTGTGAGCCACCATGCCTGACCTTGCCAAAATATTTTAAGTAAATTACAAATATGAGAAAAATTTACCCCTAAAGTATGACCAAAGGCCAGGCACTCCACTGCACTCCAGCCTGGGCAACAGAGTGAGACGCTATCTCAAAAAATAAATAAATAAAAATAAAATAAAGTATGACCAAAAATAAGAACATTTTCCTAAATAACCACAACTCAGAGTTTCAATAACACTAAATTCACACTCCCGCCACTCTCACACACACTGTCATAATAGCTAACATTCAGCCCGTGTGCAATGTTCCCCAGTGTCTCCAAAATGTGTCTCATAGCTGGTTTGTTGAAACTTGCATGCAATCCAGGACTGCACATCACATTTGGTTGTGATGTTCATCAGATCTCATTTATTTATTTATTATTTATTTATATTTCTGTTGAGACAGTCTCGCTTTGTTGCCCAGGCTGGAGTGCAGTGGTGTAATTTCGGCTCACTGCAAGCTCCACCTACCAGGCTCAAGTGATTCTTGTACCTCAGCATCCCAAGTAGCTGGGATTACAGACAGGCGCCACCACGCCTGACTAATTTTTGTATTTTCAGTAGAGACGGCGTTTCATCACGTTGTCCAGGCTGCTCTCAAACTCCTGGCCTCAGGTGATCTGCCTGCCTCGGCCTCCCAAAGTGCTGGGATTACAGGCATGAGTCATTGAGCTCAGCCAAGATCTCTCTTAATCTAGGACCACTCTCCCCGTCTTGCTGTGAAGGAATCAGTTGTTCTGCAGAGAATTCCTCCTTCTACATTCCCTGTCCTTCCTTATGGTGTTGTTTAACTTGCTCCTTTATCCTTCAACATTTCTGTAAACTGGAAGTTAATTGTAAAGTCTTCGTAGATTCAGGTTAAATCTTTGGGACAAAAATACCTAATAGGTGAGGCTCGTGAAGGGTTTTAAAACCAGACAGGAAGGTCAGATCTGCAGCGCTTCCAGCTTTGGTGCACGCACGAATATCCTGGGGTGGGGGTCTTGTGAAAAAGCTGATTCTGATTCAGCAGGTCCAGGTTGGGTGGTGACGCACAGGCTGCTGGTCTACGGCCGACACCGTGAGCAGCTTCGGGAGATCCTGCTTGGTGGAGGCAGGGCCAGAGGGGGTCCTGTGGAGGCAGGAGCTCAGGGAGGAGTGTGGAGGAGAGGACGCTGCAGGGTCAATGAGTGCTCACCCCCACTGGTGGACTGAGAGTTGGGTGTGGTGTTGGGTTGGATAACGTCAATGCTGTCACACTCTTCTTATCTCTAGGGACACTCCAGGCAGTGGCTTGTCCCAAGGTGCTGGAACATTCTGACAGCCAGTGGGATTACAGCCTCTATAACCTGGGTGCTCCTGGGCGGGACTCGCTGGGTAGTGGCCTCAGATGCCCCCCACTGCCCCCACAAAGACTGAGCCCCCAGGTCTTGGCCTCGAGGGCCCTGAGGGCTTGGGCCGGAGGCGCTGAAGTGGGAGAGGAAGGAAGTGGGGAGCAGAGGAGGCCAAGGCTGTCGCCTCCCAGCCGCTCTAGGGGCCTCGAGTAAACAGGAAGGCCTGGCGACTCCGCGAGGGGGGGCTTTAGACGAGTGAGGGCCAGGAGCCCTACTGGACACGTGCAGCCTGTGCGCACAGGGCTCCCTCGCTAGGGAAGTGGGCCCAGAGAGGCTGTGTGGTTGGCCCCAGGTAGCACAGCAGCAGGGGCAGAGGTCGAGACCTTCTCCCTATGCCCAGGGATTCTATTGCGTGGGCTCCTGCCCGGGTTGCCATGGGGGGAATACACACTGAAATAACAATAAGCCAGGCTCGGTGGCTCACGCCTGTAAACGCAACACTGGGAGTGCTGGGTGAGTCTCTTTCCCTCTTGGGCCTCAGTTTCTCTTTCTGTGAGCTCCGAGCCCTTACAACTCAGAGGTTCTAGAATCCTGGCCCGGTGGAATCCTCTGTCTCCTAGGGAGTTTTTATGGGTTCTTTAGCTCTGGGGGTGGGGGGCTTTCATCAGGAAGGCCAATTTCACCTAGGATTTGGAGGCTCCAGCTCCCAGGGCCCCTTCCTTGGGGAAAGAGAGGGTGACTTTAAGGGACTCTGCTCTTCTAGAACAGGGTAGGGTCTGGCGGGATGTGACCAGACCCTACTCTTGGGAAGTCATTCCTCCTCTTCAGAGACCCTGTCCCTGGGCTCAGAATGCCCCCAACACCCATACCCTGGGGACTCAAATCATCGCCCATGAGACCTTGAGCCGTGTAGTTCAGTGGCCCAACCCACTCATTGATTCACAAGCTTCTTCAGCACCTACCAGGCCAGGCACTATTCCTAGTGATGGGGATTCAGCAGCAAACAAGGCAGAACCCCAGTCCTCATAGAACTTCTGTTCTGGAAAGGAAGACAAATCAATCAACAATATATAGTGTGTCAGCCGGGTGCGGTGGCTCACGCCTGTAATCTCAGCACTTTGGGAGGCCGAGGCTGGTGCATCACTTGAGCTCAAGAGTTCAAGACCAGCCTGGCCAACATGGTGAAACCCCGTCTCTACTAAAAATACAAAAATTAGCCAGGTGTGGTGGCGAGCACCTGTAATCCCAGCTACTCTGGAGGCTGAGGCAGGAGAATCCGCTGAGAGGCAGAGGTTGCAGTGAGCCCAGACCACACCACTGCACTCCAGCCTGGGCAAAAGAGCAAGACTCTGTCTCAAAACAAACAAACAGGCCGGGCGCGGTGGCTCATGCCTGTAATCCCAGCACTTTGGGAGGCTGAGGCGGGTGGATCACGAGGTCAGGAGATCGAGACCACGGTGACACCTGGTCTCTACTAAAAATACAAAAAAATTAGCCGGGCGTGGTGGCGGGCACCTGTAGTCCCAGCTACTCGGGAGGCTGAGGCAGGAGAATGGCGTGAACCCGGGAGGCGGAGCTTGCAGTGAGCTGAGATTGCGCCACGGCATTCCAGCCTGGGCGACAGAGCAAGACTCTGTCTCAAAAAACAAAACAAAACAAAACAAACAAACAAAAAATATCTAGTGTCAGATGGTGCCACAGGGGCTCATTGCTAGTGGGAGGAGAGGGCTGTTTTAAATGTGCTGCTCGGGGAAGACCTCGCTGGCCGTGTGACATTTGATCAGGGATGAGGGAGCGACCCCTGTGGTGACCTAGGGGAAAAGTGTTTCAGGGAGCAGTAACAGCAGGTGCAAAGGCCCTGGGGTGGGCATGTGCTTGGCACATTTGAGAAAGAGCAAGGAGCTGGAGTGGAGTGGGGTGGAGGTGAGCAGAAGGGGAGGCTGAAGAGGGGACAGGGAGAACCTCATTGGCCGGAGGGGCTTTGGCTTTGACTCTGAGGGAGACGATGGCCAATGGAGGGTGCTGAGCAGAGCCAGCATGGAATTGGACTCAAGCTCCCCTGATAGCGGGGAAAAGGCTGGGGACAAGTTGGAAGCAAGGTGGGTTCAGTGCAGGGACTGGGGACTGTGACGTTCCAAGAGGGAGGTGGCTGTGGGTGGTGAGAAGCAGCCATATTCCACAGTCCCTGGGAATCTGAGGGAGGGCCTGCCAGATTTGCTGTGACTTGGACGCGGGCATGAGAGAAAGAACCAAGGTCAACCCCAAAGCTCGTGCCGTGGGAGGAGGTCAAGGTCTGAGATGGAAAGACTGAGGCAGGAGCAGTTTGCAGAGAAAGAACAGAGCCCAGTTTTCAATGTGTGGAGTCTGAGATGCGAGTTAGACATCCAGGGCCCTGGAGACGGGGGGAGTTCTGGCTGGAGACATACAGTCGGGAGCCCTTGATATCTAGATGGTATTTAAAGCTGTTGTCTGGACAAGGTTGCCTGGAACAGGCCTTCTCAAACGTTGACGTGCACACAATTCCCATGGGGATCTTGTGAAAACGCAGGTTCGGATCCAGCAGGTCTGGGACAGGACCTAAGAGTTTGCATTTCTTTTTCTTTTTTCTTTTTTTTTTTGAGATGGAGTTTTGCTCTGTTGCCCAGGCTGGAGTGCAGTGGCGTGATCTAGGCTCACTGAGATCAACCTCCGCCTCCTGGGTTCAAGCGATTCTCCTGCCTCAGCCTCATGAGTAGCTGGGATTACAGGCATGCACCGCCACACCTAATTTTTGTATTTTTAGTAGAGACAGGGTTTCACCATGTTGGCCATGCTGGTCTCGAACTCCTGACCTCAGGTGATCCACCTGCCTCGGCCTCCCAAAGTGCTGGATTACAGGCGTGAGTCACTGTGCTCAATCCTTGCATTTCTTTTTATTAAAATTTTTTCATTTTTTATTTTTATTATTTATTTGAGACAGAGTCTCGCTCTGTCACCCAGGTTGGAGTACAGTGGTGCAATATCAGTTCACTGCAACCTCCACATCCTGGGTTCAAGAGATTCTCCTGTCTCAGCTTCCCAAGTAGATGGGATTACAGGTGCACACCACCACACCTGGCTAATTTTTGCATTTTTAGTTGAGACGGGGTTTCGCTATGTTGGCCAGTCTGGTCTCAAACTCCTGACCTCATGTGATCCACCCACCTCGGCTTCCCAAAGTGCTGGATTACAGGCATGAGCCACCGTGCCCAACCCTTGCATTTCTTTTTATTAAATTTTTTTATTTTTTATTTTTATTATTTATTTGAGACAGAGTCTTGCTCTGTCACCCAGGTTGGAGTACAGAGGTGCAATCTCAGTTCACTGCAACCTCCACCTCCTGGGTTCAAGAGATTCTCCTGTCTCAGCTTCCCAAGTAGCTGGGATTACAGGTGCCTACCACCACATCTGGCTAATTTTTGCATTTTTAGTTGAGACGGGGTTTCGCCGTGTTGGCCAGTCTGGTCTCAAACTCCTGACCTCATGTGATCCACCCACCTCAGCCTCCCAAAGTGCTGGGATTACAGGTATGAGCCACCACACCCGGCTCTTCATTTTTTCTTTTTTAGAGACAAGGTCTTGCTCTGTCACCCAGGCTGGAACACAGTGATCACAGCTCACCGCAGCCTTGAACTCCTGGGCTCAAGCAATCCTCCTGCCTCAGCCTCCTGAGTAGCTGGGACTGTAGGCTTGAGCCACTAAGCCTGGCTCAAATCTGGATTTATAAGAAGCTTCCAGAAGAAACTAAGACCACACTTTGAGTAGCAACAGTCTAGGGCATTATATTTTATGGCCAAGACTTGTCGGTGGGTAACAAAACCAACAGATAAGCTTGTGACGAGTAGTGAAAGAAAATTCAACAGGCTGGGGGTTATGGGAGGGCATCACAGCCGCAAATCTATCTACAGGACCACAAAACGCTTGTTTCCATTATTTGAGTCTGAGTCCCAGGGTCTGTGCCGGGACGTGACGCCAGGGTCACAAAGGTTTGAGAAAACCTGGCTTGGGAGTGAGGGTAAACAGAGAAGGAAGGGGCCAGGGACTAACCCTGGGGGAACAAGGAGGAACCAGGGAGGAGACAGATAAGGTGACCAGGGAGGTGGGAGGAAAGCCAGGACAGAATGTTCTGGAAGCCAAGGGAAAGAGGCCTGGATTTCAATTATCCTCTGCCTCTTCCCAGCCCTGTGGCCTTGCAAACCTAAGCCTCAGTTTCTTCCATTGTAAAATGCCAACATGACAGCCTCAGCCACTGAAGTGGCTGTCAAGTGGCACTTGGCACAGGGCCAGGCAAGCTCGTGGATAGTGTCGCGATTCCAATTCTTGTCTTGCCCTTTGAACTCCTCCAGACCAGCAGACTGCCCTCCCCTTGTGCAGATGAAGAAACAGAGGCTCAGAAAGTGGAAAGATCTGGCCGGGTGCAGTGGCTCACGCCTGTAATCCCAGCACTTTGGGGGGGTAAGGCGGGTGGGTCACTTGAGGTCAGGAGTTCAAGACCAGCCTGGGCAACATGGTGAAATCCCATTTCTACTAAAAGTACAAAAATTAGCCGAGTGTGATGGTACATGTTCCCAGCTACTCGGGAGGCTGAGACAGGAAAATCGCTTGAACCCAGGAAGCGGAGGTTGCAGTGAGCCAAGATCATGCCACTGTACTCCAGCCGGGGTGACAGAGCAAGACTCTGTCTCAAACAAACAAACAAACAAAGATCTTGCCTGAGGCCACCTGGCCAGTGTGGGGCAGAGCCTGGGCACCCTGCTCCACCCTGTGGGTCTGGCCCTGCTGTTATCAACAGCCTCTGGCTACGGGCCGGTGCTGGAGACGGTCAGCCGCCTGGTGGGTCCCTGGGGGCCGCCTGAAATTCCTTCAGTGGCCAGTGGCCAGGGTGGACGTGCTCCGTCCTTTCCTGCAGTCCTGGCCTTCCTGGCAGCCAGGAGGAAGAAGGAGCAGAAAGTGTGCATCTGCCCTCTGTGGGGTCCAGGCACAGGGACCTGGCCATCAGCCATGCGTCTCTCGGGCGTGTGGACAGACGGTACCTGAACACTTCCGTATCAGCCAGAATCCCGGCAGGAAACAGATGGCACGTTCCAGTAGGATCATTAGAGGAGAGTTTGATGAAGGGTCTGTTTACACAGGTGTGGTTGGGGTGTAGGGAAGCCCCAAGGGACGGTGCAGAACCCCAGGGCTGGCAGCGGCGTGGGCTGTGACCACCCTCAGCCTGAAGAGGCCAGGGGAGGAGCCGAGTCCACAGCCGGACAGGACTGTGTGGAGGGGGTCCCCAACAGGACCATGGCCTTCAGTGGAGGGAGGCCACCAGTATGCATTGGGCCTGCAGGGAAGGGGCTGGAAGATGGACCCTCCTCCTCCTGCCTCCTCTGATCTCTGCAGGGGTGGGGGGGGGGTGGGGAAGTGGATGTGTCCCACAGGAGGGAGAGTGCAGCTGACGGACATGGAAGACAGCTACCCCAAGGCCTGTGCCCAGCTGTGAGGCCATGTGGCCATGGGGCTTCCTGGGGCAGGAGACCCAGTCCAGGACTGGCCTTTTCTCCTGGGAACCAACGACAAGGACCACCTCTCTGGGCCTCCATGACTCCCACCCCTTGTCTTCTAGGGTCCCTCATGCTTTCAGCAAATCTATTTCTTTTTTTTTGAGACGGAGTCTCGCTCTGTCACCCAGGCTGGAGTGCAGTGGCCGGATCTCAGCTCACTGCAAGCTCCACCTCCCGGGTTCACGCCATTCTCCTGCCTCAGCCTCCCGAGTAGCTGGGACTACAGGCGCCTGCCACCTCGCCCGGCTAAGTTTTTGTATTTTTAGTAGAGACGGGGTTTCACTGTGTTAGCCAGGATGGTCTCGATCTCCTGACCTCGTGATCCGCCCGCCTCGGCCTCCCAAAGTGCTGGGATTACAGGCTTGAAGCAAATCTATTTCAAGAGCCAAAAGGCCCTGGGCTCTGTGCTGGGGACACAGCAGTGCAAAGGGTGTCAAAGTCTCTTTCCTCGTGTGGCTTCTAGTCGAGTAGAGAGACACGTGCAAATGGCTGCACACAGGCTTGGGTGTGACGGGGAAGGTCAGGGTGCTGTGGGAGCCAAAGGTGATCTCCGCTTCACCCCCCACCCACGGTGGTCCCAATCTCTTCCTTCCTCCATGAGGCGTCTGGAATCAGGGCCCCAGTTCTTCCTGGAGTCCACCTGGAGTCTCTCCTGCTTTCTAGAGAATCCACTGGGTCTTGTTTACAACGTGGATGGGGATAGACTGTGCAGCGTGGAGGGAAGGGGAGGGAGGGAGGTTTGGGAAGAGCCTCCCGTGGGGTCCCTGTCACTGCCCCAGATGCCCCCAACACCCTGAGATACCCACAGCCCCTGCCACATCTGCCCCTCACTCCAAATTCAGCTCAAGGGGTGGTGGCAGGCAAGGAGGTGAGCTTGGAGCCAGGCAGCCCTGGGGTCACCACCCTCCAGCTGGGGTTCCTCCTCTGTAAAGTGGGGGTATAACTGTACCCACCTCCCGGGGTGGCTGTGGGGGTTCAGAGCTGATAAGGTGAACGCCTAGGGCGGGCCCTGGTGCAGAGAGAGTGCTCAGCCCCTAGGGCTGGATTAACTGTCCCTGGGGCACAGATGTTGGTCTGGGGCCTGGGGAAACCTCAGAGCTACCCCTGAAACCCCACCGAGCCACCCTTTGCGTCACGGTGCCCATGGCCTCGTCTCCAGAGTTACAGGAAAAAGCAGAGGAGATGCCCCTCTCAGGGTGGCCCCCCGGGAGAGGATGCGCTCCCTTGACCTCACAGCCATGCTTGGCTGCAAACTGGCCAGGCAGCCACAAGACTGGGTGAGCAAAACTATCCCTAATCCCCACCCAAAGAGCCACACCAAGTGTGACAGCTCCTGCAGAGACATACGCACGGCCTACTCTTGTCACCGGGGCTGGCCAATAAGCACGGAGACGCCAGGCCTCAGACCCCAGACCGACATCCTCCCTCCAGAGGCACCCAGGGCTCCAGCCTTCTCCTCCCTCCCTGGGCCTCAGTTTCCCCACCTGTGACCCAGGGCAGGTAGATTCAGGGAGAAGAACCTTCTGGCTCCATCTCACCGTGGGTCCTGCCAGCACACACAAAGATTTGCTCTCTCAAAGCCCAGCTCTGCCAGCATCCTTCTGCTCAAGAACTCTCATGATGCCCAGTGGCCCTAAGGATAAAGTCCTGGCATTTGAGGCCCTCCCAATGCAAGGCCAGACTCTGCCTTTCCAGCTTCCTGTCCCCACCACACCCCTGCTGGTCCCACGGTGGTCCGACTGCTTCCTGCTTCCGTGCCTTTGCTTAGTCTGGCACCCCTGCCTGGCATATCCTCCTCACCCCTTCTTCTCCCCACCCCCAACTCACCCCGTCTTTCAAACGGTAGGCCTAAATGCCAGCCCCTCCAGGTGGCCCAGGCTTCCTTCTCTGAGTTTCCATGGGCCTGGCCCTGGGTGCTACCTCTGAGTAGCACCATGGTGGGCACATAGTAGGTGCGCTTACTGTTTGCAGAATGAACATGGGACAGTTTGGGGACTGTCACCCAGCTCAGGGAGCACTGATGGGGAAGCATCTCCCGTATGTCCCAGGGCTCAGTGCTGTAATGTCCTCACCCTCAGAAATCTCATAATGACTTAGCCAGGAAGGCGTCGTGCCCCACCTTGCAAGCAGGGGGCGCTGAGAATTGAGGGGCTTTGTCCAAGGTCTCATGGCTCGAGCAAGCAGAGTAGGATTTGAACCCAGGGCCATGTGACTTCAGAAGTGCCATTAAAGTCCCCATCATTTGGAGTTTTCTTTTTTTTTCTTTTTTTGAGACCGAGTCTCACTCCATCATCCAGGCAGGAGTGCAGTGGCCTGATCTCGGCTCACTGCAACCTCTGCCTCCTGGGTTCAAGTGATTCTCTAGCCTCAGCCTCCCAAGTAGCTGGGACTACAGGCGCATGTCACCATGCCCGGCTAATTTTTGTATTTTTAGTAGAGACAGGTTTTCACCATGTTGGTCAGGCTGGTCTTGAACCCCTGACCTCAAGTGATCCACCTGCCTTGGCCTCTCAAAGTGCTGGGATTATAGGCTTGAGCCATTGCACCTGGCCTGGAGCTGTGTTTTGTCCATGAAGGATTTTCCACCCAGGAAGGGGTCAGACATGAAGTGTGTGGCCCTGGGCAGCTACTCTGAGCCCAGAGACCCCAGCCGTAGCCACCTTGCTGTGCCACAGTTTTCCCGCCTGCTAGGCAGCCCCATGTCAATTGCACTTAGTAGGCCGGGTTTGGTGCCTGACAAGACATGAGGTGGTGGAGGTGGGCAGGATCCCGGCGCTACCCTCTTCTTGAACCAGTGATCTGAACACATCGGATCTCTGTTTCCTCATCTGCAAAATGGGATCATTGAGCTCAGGGGGTCACAAATTCCACAGGAACTACTTTAGCCAAGCCCAGCCCCGTGAAAGGCCCGCTCGGTGGGCTGTTAGGGTGATTGTTTTCATCTGTGGGGCTGCCTGATGCGTCCCCACCCGCCGGCCTTGGAGAGGGTGGGATGGGAGGGGTGGGGTGCTTGGGGAGACAAGCCTAGAGCCTGGGTCCTCCCACCCCACTGCCTCCCCCCATCCCAGGGCCCCCCACCCAGTGACAAAGCCCGTGGCACTTCCTCTACCCGGTTGGCAGGCGGCCTGGCCCAGCCCCTTCTCTAAGGAAGCGCATTTCCTGCCTCCCTGGGCCGGGCTGGATGAGCCGGGAGCTCCCTGCTGCCGGTCAGACCACAGCCTTCATCTGCGCCCTGGGGCCAGGACTGCTGCCGTCACTGCCATCCACTGGAGCCCAGCACCCCTCCCCGCCCATCCTTCGGACAGCAACCCCAGCCCAGCCCCGCGTCCCTGTGTCCACTTCTCCTGACCCCTCGGCCGCCACCCCAGAAGGCTGGAGCAGGGACGCCGTCGCTCCGGCCGCCTGCTCCCCTCGGGTCCCCGCGCAAGCCCACGCCGGCCCCGGCGCCCACCCGCAGCCCTGCCTCTGGACACCGGATAAGGCCCAGTGCACAGGACCCCGCGTGGACGGCATGGACCGCGGCGCGCTCCCTCTGGCTGTTGCCCTGCTGCTGGCTGGCTGCAGCCTCAGCCCCACAAGTAGGTGTCCAGGGACCCGGGGTGGGGAGACTCGGCCTCTGGTGCACAGACCAGGCCCCAAGTATTCCCGGCCTCCTTCCTGTATCCTGAGCTCACGCCCAACGGAGTCATCCATGGGGCTTTGGAGGGTCACCGACCCTCCCAGTTTGCTGGAACTAAACGATTATACAGGACTTTCAGTGTTGGAAAGCCTCGGGCAAACTGGGCTGACTCTTTCACTTCAACCCTGGTCTCTGGCGTCTGCTCACCCAGCTGTGTTCCATTACTCCCCGGGAAGCCTAGGTCCTAGAATGCTGTGCAGCCACAGGAGAGTTTCCTGCCCTCTCTGAGCCTTGAGTTTCCCCATGAGGAATGGATGGGAAGGAGGGCCCACAGCCTGGGCTCTGAGCACTGGCTCTGGGTTCAAATGTCACATAGGCACTTCCCTGTGGTGTGATCTTGGGGGACTGCCTTCGGGCCCCTGAGCAAAGCGGGGATGACAACAGACTTCCCTCTCAGAGCTGCTGAGAAGGTTGGTGGTGAGGGATCATTGCAGAGAGGGCTCTGACAGACTGGCCCCTTCTGTGTTGTTTTATTTTTAAGTTCCTCCAGCTCACCTTCCCCAGGGCCTTTGAGTAGCTCCTAAAACCGAACGGGCCAAGGCTGCAGGGCCCTGCTCTGCCTCCCTCCCACCTCCCTGATCTTCAGGAAGGGTGCGGGAGTGGGTGCCGGCCAGGTTAGGGATTCTGTGGGGCTCCTCAGTCTGGGGGGCTCTTCCAAGGGGTCATGGCCTGTGCTGCTTTCTGAAACTGACAAGAGGAGGGGCCGTGAGGAGCCAGGGACCCCCAGCCCCAGGTCCCACTCCCTATCCCTCGGCCACCTCAAGCCACTGGCTGGTCCTGTGGACAATCCTTTGACCCACCTGCGTATCCAGGGGCTTTCTGATGGATCTAGGGGAAGAGGGGCAGAAGCGAGCTGCGAGTGTGGGGAGGAAGGGGAAGGAAAACAGCGGTGGGGCAGCCACCGTCTCCCCCCGTCCCCACCTGACGGCATTTTAGAGTCCCTCATTCTAGGTCTCTAAAGCTCTGCCCACCACCTGACTGATAGGAAACTGAGTCTCAGACATATTAAGTGACTTAGCAGGGATTTCACTCCTGGCCTGAGGCTCCCTAAATGTTTGCTCCTAGCAAGGTGTGATAGGGCAAACCTTCTTAATGCGGCTCACAACGACCCTGCAAGATGGCTGCCGTCATCGTCCCCATTTTACAGAAGAGAAAATGGAGGCTCTAACCTGCCAAGTTCACACGGCTAAGACGAAGCCCCTGCCTAAGCTCCAAGATCCCCCTCCCACACATTGCTCGCTGCAGTAACACTCTCTTCCTCTTGGTCATTACAGAAAGGTGCATGCAGACATTCAGGGCCTGGTTTTTAAGGATCAAAGGCAGTGGTGTGCTGGTAAATAATTAACAACGGGGTGGGGGGCTCGGTCTGTAGCGTTTGTGGATTTCCACAGCGTTTAAGTACTCCCACCTGGCTGACTTCAAGCCACCAACTCACCAAGCTTGTGGCTGGGAATCAGTGCCCAGTGCACCTGGCAGTTGGTTCTCCAGAGTCTCTGCAGGCGCAGATCACATCGAGAGCAGAGATGACAGTCAGGGGTGTAAAACGATTAGGAAGAAATGCGTTTGGACATTCATGCTCTTTTAAAAATATATAGTAATAGCTATGTAACAGCCAGTTGGAAAAACTCCTGGAAATGTATCAGTCTGCTTCTATGAACAGGTAGGAGCTGGTCCCAGTGCACCAGGGGTCATAGGCTCAAAGATACAACAGACCATCAACCCAACTCATTTATGGTCTGGGAAGCTGAGGCCCATGGAAGGCAGAGGGGAGCCTGGGGCCAGGGCCTGGAACCCAGATCTCCATGCCGGGGCTGGGGGTAGGAGTGACCCCGACATCCTAGAAATGGGTCTAGAATTTGGGGCCACCACTTGGAAGAATCTCCTAAAACTGTAGCTTGCGTGTAACTTGTTACCCTCACAAATCAACTTTCAGAAGTCAGCCTTCTAGAGTTACTCGTCCAACTCGGTAAAGATGTGTGGTCCATGGGTACCTGTAACAAAAATCCGGTAACTGGAAATGATCTAAATGTCCATGAGCAGAGACTCTTAATAAATTACCATGGAGTATCATGCAATAGGCACCAAGAAGACAGAGCTATATGAACACTGCCATGGATGGATGTCGGGGACACACTGTTAGGTGCCCAAACAACAATAATTCCATTTAGGCAACATTAAAATAGTAATAATGTACAATATGCAATAGAGAAAATTCTGGAATAGAATTTTCTATTTAACCCACTATTACTGTTCTCTGGCCTGGGGTTTTTTCTATGGGACTTTCACTTTCTTTTTAACATTTTTTTGAGATGGAGTCTTGCTCTTGTCACCCAGGCTGCAGTACAATGGCATAATCTAGGCTCACTGCAACCTCCGCCTCCCGGGTTCAAGCGATTCTCCTGCCTCAACCTCCTGAGTAACTGGGATTACAAGTGCCGGCTACCACACCCGGCTAATTTTTTTATTTTTAGTAGACACGGGGTTTTGCCATGTTGGCCAGGCTGGTCTCGAACTCCTGACCTCGTGATCCACCCACCTCAGCCTCCCAAAGTGCTGGGATTACAGGTGTGAGTCACTGTGTCTGGCTGGGACTTTGACTTTCTAAGACACACTTTCCTGTCATGTTGGGGTTTTTTTTGTTTTCTTTTGTTTTGTTTTAAGAACAAGCAGTCCAGGTGCAGTGGCTCACGCCTGTAACCCCAGCACTTTGGGAGGCTGAGGAGGGTGGATCACCTGAGGTCAGGAGTTCAAGACCAGCCTGACCAACATGGCAAAACCCTGTCTCTACTTAAAATACAAAAATTAGCCAGGCGTGATGGTGGGCGCCTGTAATCCCAGCTACTCGGGAGGCTGAGGCAGGAGAATCGCTTAACCCTGGGAGGTGGAGGTTGCATTGAGCTGAGATCAAGCCACTGCATTCCAGCCTGGATGATAGAGTGAGACTTTGTATCAAAAAAAAAAAAAGAAAAAAAAAGAACAAACATGTAGAGATTTTTTTTAAGCAATTAAAATTAACCATATAGCTGCCTCAGCCTGCCCCTAAAAAAAAAAAAAATAGAGAAAAGGGAAAAAATTACCTCAGAACTCCTTTATTGATACAGGTACTGTTAGTACAGTGGTAGATGGCTTACTAGTTTTTTTTTTTTTTTTTTGACTTTTTAAGCTACTTTTAATCCAGGGGGTCCACATCTCGGGAGTCTTTGGTCTACTTCTTTCGAACCAGGTCTCCATGTTGTCCTGTGAACTCTATGACCATTCTCTTGCAGTTCTGGAATATTCTGTCCCATCAACCTGTCACTGTTTGCTTAGCAGATCCCTTATTGTTAAATATTTAGGTGGTTTCTCCTTTGTTCTAGTTATAAATACCACCGCCATGCACAGTTTTGGTACGTGCGCCTTTTCCTGTATTTTGGATTATTTCATGTGGATTGCGTCCCGGCAGCAGGGTTGCAGGGGCTCGTGGCCCGTGCTGGGCGACTGGGATTGAAGAGTGTTCGTGGGTGTGGAGGATCCTTTGCTGGAGGACTTGAAGTCCCCATGCTGCTGGCTGTCTGTGTCGGGGTCTGGGACTCGCTGGAGAAGGGTCAGTGGTGCAAGGCTGAGACCTCAAACGCCCATCTCTTAGAGGCTGCGTTCCCATTTGCTGGGAGGAAAAGGAGGCTGGAGCAGGAGCCATGTGAACTAGGAGAGGGTGGGCTCCCCAAGACATGGGGAATGTGACTATTAGGATTCTCCCTCACCTCAGCCAGACAGATGTGACCCAGAGGAACAGAGTGACTTGCTTGTGGTCACAGACGGGTTGGTGCTGGGCCCTCTGGTGACAGACCCATTCGTTTGCCCCAGGGCTGGAGGTGGATCTGAGCAAGAGTGAGGCGGCCACCTCCCCTCTGTCCCCAGCATGTCAGGCAGAGGGCCAGCTCCTCCTGGCCTGTATCCCTAGTTTACAGATGAGAAAATTGAGGCTTGGGACAAATGATAGGTCCAAATTTCAACTCCAGGCTGTCTGCTTCCAAATTCAGCTTTTTTTCCCCACAACTTTTGTGGCTTGGATGCTGGAGACCTGGAGAACTGTTTACCCTGGCTCTGGGACCCCACTTCCTAGTTCCAGCCCAGGCTTTGGGGCACCAGCCTTGGAGGCTGAAGGGGACCCTCATCTAGGGTTCAGCTGGCTTCAACCCCTGTGGCAGGGGTGGAGATGGGGTAAAGAGATGGTATAACAACTGACATTTATTCAGCACTTACAGTATGCTAGACACTGCTCTAAGTATGTGTACTGTCAGACTTAACGCTTGCAAAAGCCCTACAAAGGAGACACCCTTTCTGCCCCTATTTAACAGATGGGGAGACTGAGGCACTCGTATAACTCAGTCAGGTGACAGAATTTACCCAAGTAACACTGCCCTGAAATGAGCCGCTGGGGCATGAGCCCTGGGCCTAATCACTGCAGTGTGCTGCCGCAGTGGAGAGAATGAGGATCTTCCTGTTGCCTGATCTTCTCCCCGCAGGCACTGAGCCTTCTCCCTGGTCCCCATAACAGCCCTCCCATCCGGGGCACAACCCCTGGGACCCTGCCTTTACCTTCAGCAGCCCCATCTATGCCCTGCCGTCTCTTCCTGCCTTCATCCTTAGGTGAAACCTCAGACTGTCAGACCCCCCAGTAGAACTTAGAATATGTCTTATCCACCCCTCCCTCTCCCCTACCCACTAGCCGTGGGGAAGCAGAGTCCCAGAATGGTGGGGGGACTTGATGTGGGTCACCCAGCAGGTCAGAGGCAGCCCTGATCAGCCAGTTCCACAAATGGATGTTTGTGGTGTTAGAAACAAAATGCTTGTTCCTCAGTGCCGCAAAGAAATAGCACTCAAACATAAATTTCATTTTTCAGCAAGGCAATTTTTACTTCTATACAAGGGTGCGACTCAAGAATGGAGTAATGGCGAGAGCACACCTGAACAAGGGAGGGAAAGGGGTTCTTATTCCTGACGCAGGTAGCCCCTACTGCTGCGTCGTTCCCCTATTGGCTAAGGTTGGACCTCACAGTCTAAGCTAATTCCAATTGGCTATTTTAGAGAGAGCAAGGGTATGAGCCAGAGTGGCGGGGTGAGTAGTTTGGCAGGAAGGATGGTTTGGAACAGGTAACTAAAGGTGACTTAGGTCAAAGCAGGTGACCAGGGGTGAGGTCAAAGCAGATGACCAGGATGAGTCAGGACGGAACAGGTGACCAGGGGAACAGATGTGAACTACTGATTAAAACTGGTGGAAAAGGTTGTTTACTGAAACTACGAGGAAGTTAAACTTTAAAATGGGGGACAAATAACTGAACATACTGACATACTGATTCTCTGAAGAGAAATCTAGAACTCACTGTATCCAACAGTGGAAATGGATGTTTGCTCTGAGCCCTGGACTAAGTGATTGGAACATGGAATGGTGTGGACTCTCCTTGTCCTGGAGAAACTCACTGTCTGCTGGGAGTGCGGACACACTGGCAAATCTAAGCAGCACACCTGGGCATGTATGGGTCTCCAAGGACATCCAAGGACAGATGCACCTAAGAAAGGAGGGACCGGCTTCAATGAGATTTTCAGGACAGGGTTTTAAAGGATGAATAGAAGTTGGCTAGGAGCTGGGCATGGTGGCTCATGCCTGTAATCCCAATGTTTTGGGAGGCTAAGGTGGGAGGATCACTTGAAGCCAGGCGTTCAAGACCAGCCTGGGCAACATAGTGAGACTCTTTCTCCACAAACATTTTTAAAACTGAGTCAGGCATAATGACTCATACCGGTAGCTGCTTGGGAGGCTGAGGCAGAGGATTGCTTGAGGCCAAGAGGTGGAGGCTACAGTGAGTTATGATTGCACCACTGCACTCCAGCCTGGGCAAGTGAACAAGACCCCGACTCTCCAAAAAAAAAAAAAAAAAAAAAAAGGCCAGATGGTCAAACAAAGGATGAGCGTTGATCTGGGAAAGGGCATGGCAGGGGTAGGAAGCGAGGTGTGTTTAGGGGAAGAGCCCACATCTCCCCTGACTGGGCATAAATAATTGTGACGGTTGTCACCAGTTCCTGAGCAACCCCCACTTCTCAGGAGCCGGCCTAGCGCTGTGCAGGGGTAATTTACTGGCCTGCTTGCCAACTCCATAGGAAGCTGTTATGATGACCTTCATCCCCATGTTACAGATGAGAATACTGAGGATGGAAAGGCAGCGGGCGGGTGGAAGAATCAGGACCTGAACCTTTGGCATCTGTCAAATCGCTGTGCTTTTCATCTCTACTGTAGGCTGCAGTGCAGGAACTTGACCCCGCAGGCATGGTGGAACCATGGGGGAGTCCGGGGCCAAGGCATGCTGAGACCTCCTGGTGGCTGGGGGCAGTGGCTGGGCTGGATGCTGGGAAACCTGGGAGGCTGTAATCGGACCTAAAAAGGGTAAAGAGTGGCCAGGAGGTACTGAACAAGATGGGGCAGGCCTTGCAGCAAAAAAGACCTTGTTGAAAAGTATCTTCCTTGGGAGGCCGAGACGGGTGGATCGCTTGAGCCCAGGAGTTTGAGACCAGCCTGGGCAATATGGCGAAACCTGTCTCTACAAAAAATACAAAAATTAGCTGAGTGTGGTGGTCCACCTGTAGTTACTCAGGAGGCTGAGGCATGAGAATTGCTTGAACCTGGGACGGAGAGGTTATAGTGAGACAAGATCGAGACACTGTACTCTGGCCTGGGTGACAGAGCGAGACTCTATTTCAGAAAAAAAAAAAAAAAAGCAGGGGCAGTGGCGGTGCAGGGGGGAAGAAAAGTATCTGTCCTGGTGTGATGAAATAATATTGACAGCTTCTGTGTCTGGGGCACCTACTCAGTACCAGGCACTTGACAGGGGTTACCCCATCAAACTGACACACACAGCCTGCGAATGCCTGCTGCTTGCTGGAGCCAGACTGTCTGGGTGTAAATCCAGGCCCTCACACTTAGTAGCCGGGTCACCTCGGGCACATTCTTGAACCACCCTGGTCTTCAGTTTCCTCGAGTGTGCGTGGGTGTAATAATAGCAGTTGCCCGCCTCATAAGGCTGCTGTGAGGATCAAATGAGTTCACTTGTGTAAAGCCTTGAAATGCTACCTAGGCTCCCAGTAAGCATGATGGGAGCATCTGCAGCGATTATTGGTGGCCTGCAAATGGGGAAACTGAGGCTCAGAGAGGTTAGGCTTCTGCTCAAGGTGACCAGCATTTTAAGAGGCAGAGCTGGGATTTGACCCAGGCCATCTGGCTCCAGAGCTGTTTTTCTTGATCATCCTCCAAGGTGCTGGAGGTAGCCGTTTGGAAAGTCTGGGAGGTGCTGTGTGCACGTGGGTGGCGAGGGTGGAGAGGGGACAGTGGTGGGAGGTGGCTCCTGGGTCTCTCACTTGGGGCTCCAGTCACCCAGGCCCCCAGCGGCTCCTCCTCTGACCCAGTCCCGGGAGGCCCTGGCGTTTCCCTTGGTGCCAGGGGATTGTTTTCAACTTGGTCTGGGCCCGCCTCAGGCTCCGGGAGACAGGCCCAGGCGTCACACTCCCTCCTGTCTCCCCATTCTCGTCTGCGGGGTGGGGGCGGCCAGGATTCGAAAAGGCCCCAAAATAAATGGACCTCTTATCTGATCTCCCCGCCAGGCCTGTTATCTGATCATTACATAATGGCCAGGCCTGTGGCCTCTCCCGCTGGCTGACGGCATGGAGGAGGCGGCCCCAGGCGGCCCCAGCAATCCGGGAGGAACTGGGGTTCCTGGAAGTCTGGGGAGGGGGCAGGGAAAGTCCCAAAGGGAAGGAGGGAGCCGCTGCGATAATCTGCAGGCCAGACACTGGGTCATGTCGGGAGACGTGGGTCCCCGGCCCGGCCTGGTCAGCCACGTCCTGTGAGACTTGACCTGTCCCGCCCCTCCAGGCCTCAGTCTCCCCATCTGAGTAGGAGGGGCTTAAACTAGGTAAGAGCCAAGGAACCTGTGCTCACTGATGACAAAAGGAGAGGGTGGGGAGAACATGAGGGCTGGTGGGTCAGAGGGGCTGGAGACAGGAGATGGTACCGGCCCTTGATTTTGTTGGGGTAAGAGAGACCCCAGTGACCTCTCCATCCAGAAGGACCGTCACCTGGAGGCCACCCCATCCCGCCACTACACCCCACCCCACCCCTTAGACCAGTCAATTCTACAGTGACTGAAGTCAGTAAAATAACTGTAATTAAGAGAGCTGCCGGCCAGGCATGCTGGCTCACACGTGGTGGCTCACACCTGTAATCCTAGCACTTTGGGAGGCTAAGGTGAGAGGATTGCTTGAGCTCAGGAGTTTGACACCAGCCTGAGCAACATAGCGAGACCCAGTCTCTACTGCAAACTTAAAAAATTAGTCAGGCGTGGTGGCGCACAACTGTAGTCCCAACGACTAGGGAAGCTGAGGCAGGAGGATCGCTGGAACCCAGGAGCTCAAGGCTGTAGTGAGCTGTGATCACACCACTGCACTCTAGCCTAGGAGACAGAGGGCAACCTTGTCTGAAAAATAAATAGAAATTTCAGAAAGAATTGCCATGTACGCAGTCTCAGGGAGTCCTCCCAACCATCTCTGTGGATCATGTAGGCTCTGTTTGTTGTCATTTTACAGACCAAGCATTGAAGCCCCACAGGGTGGAATCACCCACCAAAGCCACATAGCTGGTAAGCACTGGGCCTGAGAGGCAGGTCAGGTCAGCCTGGCTCCAGCGAGCTTGTTTTAAACCAAAATGCCACTATGTCCAGGCACTCCAGAGTCCCTGTGACATGTAGGATAGGGCCAGAGAGAGGACATATAAGGCCCGGGCCCCCGTGGCCGTCAGAGGTCCTCATCCAGATCTTCTCCTTCCCAAGACAGAGCTGGGAATGGCGTTGCCATGGCAAGGGGCAGCTATCTCACGTCCTTTGCTGACTTCTGGGGCCCAGAGCCCAGCGTGCTGTGGGAAGGTGAGGACGGAGGCTGGTGAGGCTCCAGACAGCCCCAGGATTCAGAAGAAGCCTCCCTGCCCCCTCCTCCGAGCCGGCCTTGGCTGGATATGAGGCCAGTCTCTCCGTGCCCATCTTTGATCTCCAAGAAAACAGGAAGTGAGCGCGACAAGATGGAGACACAAACTTCCAAACAGTCTCCCCTTCTGTCCTCCTTCCCTCCTCCGGAGCCCCCTTCCCCCGGCACATTCCTCAGGACGAGGTGTAGGAACCTCATTTCCTTTTCCGACCCTGCTGGGTCCGGGTGAAATTCCATTCCTTTCCCTCAGGACCTGTGTTTCCGGGCTCTGCGGCCTGCTCCGGCAGCCTCCCTCCAAACCTGGGCCGCCTTCTCGGCTCGCTCTATCCCTTGGGGCTAGGGAACTCTCAACCCCTTCAGACCATTGCTCCCACCACCTTGAGGCACAAGAGAGGAAGCTTTGTCTCCTGATCTCAGCTCCTGCCTTACCATAGGGTTGCCAGATACATCAAATAAAAATAAGCCGTGTATGGTGGCTCATGCCTGTAATCCCAACACTTTGGGAGGCCAAGGTGGGAGGATCCCTTGAGTCCAGGAATTCAATACAGCCTGAGCAACATGGTGAAACCTCATCTCTACAAAAATGAAAAAATTAGCTGGGTGTGGTGGTGCATGCCTGTAGTTCCAGCTACTCAGGAGGCTGAGGTGGGAGAATCACTTGAGCCTGGGAGGTCGAGGCTGCAGTGAGCTATGATTTCGCCACTGCACCCCAGCCTGAGCAACAGAGCAGAGTCTGTCAAAAAAAACAAAAAATAGGCCGGGCACAGTGGCTCATGCTTGTAATCCCAGCACTTTAGGAGGCCAAGACAGGCGGATCACCTGAGGTCGGGAGTTCGAGATGAGCCTGACCAACATGAAGAAGTCCCATCTCTACTAAAAATACAAAAAATTAGCCGGGCGTGGTGGCGCACGCCTGTAATCCCAGCTACTCAGGAGGCTGAGGCTGGAGAATCACTTGAACCTGGAAGGCAGAGGTTGCAGTGAGCTGAGACCACACCATTGCACTCCAGCCTGGGGAACAAGAGCAAAACTCCGTCTAAAAAAAAATAAAAATAAAAAATGAAAAATAATTTTAAAAAATAAATAATAAAAATATAGGAGACTGGCCGGGCGTGGTGGCTCACGCCTGTAATCCCAGCACTTTGGGAGGCCGAAGCGGGCGGATCACCTGAGGTCAGGAGTTCAAGACTAGCCTGACCAACATGGAGAAACCCTGTCTCTACTAAAAATACAAAATTAGCCAGGTGTGGTGGTGCATGCCTGTAACCCCAGCTACTTGGGAGGCTGAGGCAGGAGAATCGTTTGAACCCAGGAGGCGGAGGCTGCAGTGAGCTGAGATCACACCATTGCACTCCAGCCTGGGCAACAAGAGCAAAACTCCATCTCAAAAAATATATATGTATGTATTTATATATGTATATCTGTATATGTATATATGTATATATGTATATGTGTATATATATCTGTATATGTATATATGTATATCTATATATGTATATATGTATATCTATATATGTATATATGTGTATATATATCTGTGTATATATGTATATATCTATATATGTATATCTATATATGTATATATGTATGTATATATACACATATATATGTGGCCCAGTGAAATCTGAATTTCAGATAAACAATGAAAATTTAGTATAAGTATGTTCTTTTTTTTTTTTTTTTTTTTTGAGACGGAGTCTCGCGCTGTGTCACCCAGGCTGGAGTGCAGTGGCGCGATCTCGGCTCACTGCAAGCTCCGCCTCCCAGGTTCACGCCATTCTCCTGCCTCAGCCTCCGAGTAGCTGGGACTACAGGCGCCCGCCACCACGCCCGGCTAGTTTTTTGTATTTTTAGTAGAGACGGGGTTTCACCATGTTAGCCAGGATGGTCTCGATCTCCTGACCTCGTGATCCACCCGCCTCGGCCTCCCAAAGTGCTGGGATTACAGGCTTGAGCCACCGCGCCCGGCCAGTATAAGTATGTTCTGTGCAATATTTGCAATATACTAATACTTCAAAAAATTTACTCATTGTTTATCTGAAATTTGAATTTAGCTGGGTGTCCTTTTATTCATCAATCCTTTACGTAGTAACACTGACCTTGGGCAGGAGATGTTTCCTCTCCAAGCCTTGGTTTTTCAATCCATGGAATAAATATAATGATATCCACCTCGTAAGGTGGCTGTGATGGTGCAGGAAAGCCCTTAGCTCATGTCAAGTCCCTAGGAGAAGTTTGGAAAGTAGGAGTCATTGCCATCACCTTATTCTCACCTAGCCTCTTTCTGGATTTCTCCAACAGGTCTTGCAGAAACAGTCCATTGTGACCTTCAGCCTGTGGACCCCGAGAGGGGCAAGGTGACATATACCACTAGCCAGGTCTCGAAGGGCTGCGTGGCTCAGGCGCCCAATGCCATCCTTGAAGTCCATGTCCTCTTCCTGGAGTTCCCAAGGGTGAGTGTCCCATGGCAGGGTCGGGTGCGGGCTCAGAGGAAGCTCCAAGGCAGAAGGGGTGAGGGGTGCCTTCCTTGTGGCGTCCCTGGGGCAGTGGCTGAGTCCTCATTAGGCCCCCTGCCAAAAGAGTGATGTGGGCATCTCAAAGGGCCCATAAGAGGTGCCATTTCTAGGGGCAGGGTCTGGATCAGGGCAATCTTGTGGGTGCCACCACAAGACTCAGGTGGGAAGAGCTGAGTAGAGAAGAGCCAGATGGGTGGGGGCATCAGGCGAGCCTCGTTTATGCACCTCCGATGGTGGAGACCTCACGGAATCTTAGAGGACGCACGCAGCTTCTCTCTAGGGAGCTCGGACTTTGAAAAGTGCTTCTTGGGCCAGCCGTGGTGGCTCACGCCTGTAATCCCAGCACTTTGGGAGGCCGAGGCAGGTGGATCACGACGTCAGGAGATCGAGACCATCCTGGCCAACATGGTGAAACCCCGTCTCTACTAAAAATGCAAAAATTAGCCGGGCATGGTGGCGGACGCCTGTAGTCTCAGCTACTTGGGAGGCTGAGGCAGGAGAATGGCGTGAACCCGGGAGGCGGAGCTTGCAGTGAGCCGAGATCACGCCACTGCACTCCAGCCTGGGAGACACAGCGAGACTCCGTCTCAAAAAAAAAAAAAAAAAAAAAAAAAAAAATTAATAACATCTTTGTTAAGCGCTATGTGCTAGAGACGGTGCTAGGGCCAACTCTATGCCAGGAATTAAGCATCTCACATGTATTAAGCCTCCTGAGGCTCATCTGCCAGGGTCTGTTATTATCCCCACTTCTTGGAGAAGGAAACTGAGGCTGGCTGAGAGCAGTGGAGTGACATGCCCCGGGCCAGAGTTCACACCAGATCCCTGGGGATGCCAGAGCCAGCCTGCCACTTGGTTCCCCAGGTGGATCTCAGTATTCACGTGGCTTCTGGCCTGGTTGGACTGGAGGTTACACCTGGTTGATGTGGCCTTAGGTCCTGATAACAACTTCGCTGTGTCAGCTCCGGGTAAACTTATGGCCAGTCTGCCCCCAAAACTGTTAAGTTGCCCTGCATTTGTGCAGTGATAAGAAAGTGCTCAGACCACCAATATCGGGGGACCCTGCTCCCCACTGCCCTGCCCTCCACGAGGACTGTGGGCTTTGATAATTTCCAAATCATAGATAGTGCCAAACACACTTTGTGTGGTTTTCATAGGCATTGTCATTTTTTTTTCAAATTTGGTAATGATATTCAAAATAGGACTGCCTCTGTTAGTTCACGTTGTTTGTTTTAACGTTCAGGTCCCTGTGCCTCCTCTGGGTGACTGGGATCCCCCAACCGAATTGTTCAATACTGGGCCAGGGTGAGAGGAGGGCCCCTAGGCAGGTGTCCAGGTCTATGGGAAACAGGCGTGTAGACAGGTGTGTAGATAGCCAGCCAGGATCCAGGGGACTGGTGCATTCTCAGGGGGCACGGGGCCAGGGCACCCAAGCTGCTACAGGATTAGGCAGGGCTTGTTATGGCCACACCATCCTGAACACACCTGATCTCATCTGATCTTAGAAGCTAAGGAGACTTGGGCCTGGAAGAAGCAACGTCATGGATGTCCAGGAGCTCACCAAGGAAGGAGGTGGTGTGGAAGAGCACAGAATAGAGTGAATGCAGAGTCAGAGGGAGCAAGCTCTGTCTGGGGTCATCAGGTGGCAGGAGCTAGAGGTTCCCCAGCAGGACAGGGGAGATGGCAAAGGCTTGTTGCCATATTAAGAAGTTTATCTTTATCCTGTGAGCAATGACAGTTCTTGGAGGGATTTTAGGGGTACGGCAGGGGGCCACTGTGACTCATGCCATATTCCAAGAATCCCTCAGTTCATGACAACAAAATCTTCCCGTCAGCCTCTGCGTCTTCTAGGGAACTCGCTCCAGTGAGCTTCCACCTTTTAATTCAAGGAGCCAGGCTACAAGCTTCAGGGCTTTGAGGGATGTTCATTTGAGGAAGTGGTAGAGACATCTGGGGTCCAGGAAACCCAGGATTCAGTCCTGGATCTGTC
Organism: Papio anubis; assembly: GCF_008728515.1. Taxonomy (NCBI): domain Eukaryota; kingdom Metazoa; phylum Chordata; class Mammalia; order Primates; family Cercopithecidae; genus Papio; species Papio anubis. The sequence continues at coordinate 97,328,171 of NC_044988.1, read as the reverse complement.
CCTGGCCAGCACCTCGCATAGCATCTGGTGTGCCGAGGGTGGTCCTTCTCCCCACTCGCTGGTAGATACACCTTTCTTGGACTCAGGAGCTCGCCTGAGAACACAGAGTAGCAGAATCTGGTCCAGGGACCTGGCTTACACCAAATCACTCTTTTTGTTTGTTGGTTTTTTGTTGTTTTTGTTTGTTTGTTTTTGCCTCAGACTCCCAAGTAGCTGGGATTACAGGCGTCCGCCACCACACCCAGCTAATTTTTGTATTTTTAGTAGAGACAGGGTTTCACCATGTTGGAGAGGCTAGTTTTGAACTCCTGACCTCAAATGATCTGCCCGCATCGGCCTCCCAGAGTGCAGGGATTACAGGCATGAGCCACTGCGTCCGGCCCCAAATAATGTGTGACTGAATGCATGCATGCGTGCACAAATATGTGCACTGCTGTGTGACGTTGATGCAGGGATTGAGAACACAGGTTCTGGAGCCAGACAGCCCTCCAATTGAACTGCGACTCCACCTCTGAGAGGCACATTACCTTGGGCCACCTCTAAGCTTTGATTTTCCCATGGGAAACCTGGAACCATTCATTAACAGCACCTACCTCCCAGGGGTGTTGTAAGAATCCGGCGGGATGGTGCAAGCAAAACACCGAGCGCCGGACCTGCCCAGAGCGACTGCTCAACGTATGGTGGCTACGGTTATTGTTATTATTATTTCTCTCTGGGCTCCATTTCTCACCTGCAAACATCCTCATTTTGCCAGGGCTGTTACCGTTTACAGAACATCTTTGCATCAGTTGAATAATTTGAACCTCAACGGTTATTGCTACAAGATCAATGGGGCAGGCCAGGCATGGTGGCTCATGCCTGTAATCCCATCCCAGCACTTTGGGAGGCTGAGGCAGGCAGATCACTTGAGGTTAGGAGTCTGAGACTAGCCTGGCCAACATGGTGAAACCCCATCTCTACGAAAAATACAAAAATTAGCCAGGTGTGGTGGCAGGTGCCTGTAATCCCAGCTACTAGGGAGGCTGAGGCAAGAGAATCACTTGAATCTGGGAGGCGGAGGTTGCAGTGAGCCGAGTTCACGCCACTGCACTCCAGCCTGAGTGACAGAGCGAGACCCTGTCTCAAAAAAAAAAAAAAAAAAAAAAAAGATCAATGGGGCAGGGCTGTGAATTCATTTTCAACAGGGCAAGCTGAGGTCCAGTCTCACGGAGCTGGGCCTTCCTCCTCCTGGTGCTTCTTGTCTCCCTGCCCTGAGGGTTGTGCCCATGATCCTGCCAGCCCCTACTGCTGTGACCACTGAGGAACCTGTGGTTTCCCTGGGAGGCACCTTCCTCCCCAGGCATCCCCTAAGAGTGGGGTCTAGAGCTCAGAGTCCCCCTTGCACAGCCCTCACCAGGTGCCCACTCTGTGCCCAGCCTGTGTGGATGATGCAGAGAGAAGGTAGAGCCAGGGAGGCACAGGTGGCATCAGCAGCTCTGGTACTGAGTGGTGGGATCAGCAAGTGGAGCTTCAGGGGGCCGCGGGTGATGGGGCGACGAGCACTGAAGGTAGAGGAGGGAGGGGCATTAGGGAAAAGGCCGCTGGTGTCTAGCCCAATAGCAGGGTAGAGGGCATTCCAGGCAGAAGCCAGTGCATAGCAAAGGCCTAGAGGCATGGGGCTGGCCATGGTAGTGGGGGTGGTGGCTCTTAGCAGCCAGCGCAATCCCTCCTGACCTATGGCTGGCTTCTTCGATCCCTGGCACAGAGAAGTGGCTTTCCCGTCCATCCCTCAGAATCCTCAGATTTCCTGTGGGTGGGTGGTAGATGGGCGGTGGCAGCCGAGAGCCTTGGGGAAGTGCCGCTCAGTGCGTGTGCCGGTCAGGTCTGCAGACAGCCCCGCTGGGCAGGGGCTGGATCTCGCTGGGTCCCTGAAGGGCAGGCCGGAGCCTGGATTCCGGGAGGGGGCCCAGGGTCACATCCTGACCCTCGGAGACAGGAAACCAGCCTGGTGTCTCAGCAATTCCCGTCAGGCTGTCTGGGCCGATCTGCTGTCCTCCTAACAAACGCACAGGCAGCCAGGCCAGGGCAGAGCTGGGTCAGCACTGATTCACCGGCTCCTGGGCAAACTTGGGGCAGCTGAGACCCCACCCACCCCTGAACAGACAGAGCCCGCAGGGCCCAGCACTGACTCACTGTTGACCAGAGGGACAGGCAAGGCCACTCAGGCAGAGAGAGAGCCGGGAGGGACCTTAGCTCCCCCAGACTGTCCTGGGAGGCTGTGGGAGGCCATGGAAGGCAGCACAGCCCTCAGACTTGGGCAAAGGGGACCCCTGCCTGGGCTTGGGGGAAGCAGTTTCCCTCTGGCCCTCTGCCAATGGCAGCCCTCTCCCAGGGTGGGGAATCTGTGGGGCCAAAGGGATGTACCCCCCTGAAACCTGTACCCCTCCCTTCTAGACGATGCTCTGGGTACCCAGGACCCCAGAATCCCAAATGGCTTTGAGCCTTCTCTCAGGGCTGCAGGGATCTTTCCTGTTCCATCCTCCAGGGGAGCACTGCATGGCTACGTGAGTTCCCCCAGACCTGAAGGATGGTTGAGTTGGCTACTTGGGGAGGCAGGCATGGTAGAGTTTGGGTATCTGGGCTGAGATGTCCACACGTGGACACATGAACACCCTTGCTGGGCTGTCAGAACCACAGTGATGAAAAGGAGAAAGGACTGGGACCAGAGGCTGCCATTTGTATTCGTGTCTCAGGCCTTGCAAATATTAGAGGCAGGCTTGCTGAAGGGGCAGGATTGCGGGTTGAGGGGATCAGATGGCCTGAGCAGGGATTGTGCCTGCCCTCTTACTGCTGCATCCTTGGTGTTAAGCTCGGAGTCAGCCAAAGAATCAATATCTGTTGGATGGATGGATGGATGGATGGATGGATGGATGGATGGATGGATGGATGGATGGATGAGTGCTCGAATCGTCGTCGATCGTCGATAAAGTCGTCGATAAATGCGTCGATCGATCATCGCGTCGTCGATCGATCCAGATCGTCGATCCGCGTCGATCGTCGTCGATCGATCCGAAGATCGATCGATCGTCGATCGATAAAGTAAAATATCGATCGATCGATCAATCGCGTCGATCGATCCAGAAAAGATCGATCGATCGATCAGAAAAGATCGATCGATCGATCCAGAAAGATATCGATATCGATCGTCGATCGATCCAGAAGAATCGATCCGATCGTCACGATCGATCGATCGATCCGGAATCGATAGGAAGATAGATAGATAGATAAGATAGATAGATAGATAGATATAGATAGGAAGAGATAGATAGATGAATAAGATAGATAAATAGATAGATAGAATAAGATAAGATAGATAGATAGAAGTAAAATATAAGATAGATAGATAAGATAAAATATAGGAAGAGATAGATAGATAGGAAGAATGAATAGAATAGATGAATGAATGAATGAAAAGATAGATGAATAGAAAGAAAGAGAGGAAAGGAAGGAAAAGGAGAAAGGATGAAAAAAGGAAGAAAAGAAGCTATACATTCTTATAAGCATTTGGTGATTAGCTATTCCCAAGGGGGCTGATGGTGTCCCTTGCTGTTTATGTCTGGTGGTTTGGAGGGGTTGGTTTGTTCTCTGCCAAGCTCCTGAGGACAGAGTTATGCTTTTTCTGTCCTGCTTTGAGAACACAGAAGCCCCAGGCTGGGCCCAGTGCTGGCCTCTCAGACAGGCAAATGAGTTGGAGAGGTGAGGACACGTGGGCTGACCACCAGAAGGACTGGAGGTACCAGGGGCCCCCTCAGCTGAGGAAGAAGCATATCTCTCCAGGGGATTCTGGAAACCCACTCTGTGGCCATCTGGCTGGAGACCAGGACTCCTAGATGTAAAATGCTGGGACCCCCAGGAGGCGGCCTGGGATCTAGGGGCCACACAATTCTAGAACATCACTGAGCTCAGCTCCTCCCTGCACAGATGGGGAGACTGAGGCTCAGAGATAGGATGCCACAGCGAGGCATGGCTGAGAGATTTGTAGTTCTCACTAGCTGCAGCCCACCTCTAACTGGACCCATGCTTCCCAGCCCCTAAACCATGGATGGCTCTCCATGGATGACTGTGCAAGGGGAGAATCAGTGGGATTAAAAAGCTAACCAGGCCAGGCGTGGTGACGCACGCCTGTAATCTCAGCACTTTGGGAGGCAAAGATGGGTGGATCATTTGAGGTTGGGAGTTCAAGACCAGCCTGGCCGTCTCTACTAAAAATACAAAAATTAGCCGGGCATGGTGGCGGGTGCCTGTAGTCCCAGCTACTCAGGAGGCTAAACCAGGAGAATTACTTGAACCCAGGAGGTGGAGGTTGCAGTGAGCCGAGATCATGCCACTGCACTCCAGCTTGGCTGACAGAGCAAGACTCTGTCTCAAAAAAAAAAAAAAAGAAAAGAAAAAAAAGCCAAACTACTCCCACATGTTTAGCTGGGTACTGGACAACCTACTTTGCAGGCAGAATCGCACTGAAACCTCCTAAGTCTATGAAGCGGGAATGCCATTTTCCAAATCAGGAAACTGAGGCCTAGAGAGGCATGGTGACTGTCCAAGGTCATAGGCTAATGACGGAGCTCCCATCTGAATTCAGGTCTGTCTGGCTTTGATTCCTTCCCCTGCCACCCTGCCTGTAGGATCATCTGAGTTTTCTGCGGTGGACAGAGGGATGGCTGGCTCCAATCTGACCGCCTCCGGTCAGGCCCTGGGAGGGTGGGGGCTGCAGGCAGCCCTGAGGCTCCACTCCTAGAAGAATTGCTGGAAGCGACTTTCTATAAGTGGCTACTAGCACTCAGGGCCTCCTCACCGAAATCCCCCCTTCCCGCCACCAACTGCTGGGCAACAATGGCATCTGTGGGACATTGGCACAAAAATAGAAACAAGGTCTCCCGCCCACCCGCTCAGGGAGGGGGCCGGGTAGGTGCAGGCTGGCTGGGCTGGGGGTGAGGGGCTGGCCAGACTGCGGAATTCCCAGGGTCCCATGAGGAAGGCTAGGAGCTTGGCGATGGGGGCAAGGCTGGCGCCATCATTCTTTGCCTCTGGGGCCCCCAGCCAGGAGAGAAGGGGGAAGTCAGTGTGCGTGTGAGTGGCCATAGCAGTGAGTCAGGGCCGTGGGGAGGGAAATGTTTGCTGTAGAAACCCTGACTGGGTTTTTCTGGTAACCAGCTGGCTTTCAGCTTGGCCCTGCAGCTCAGAGAACCTGAGCACCCAGCTTTCCAACCCCCCTGAGTTTCCCCATACTCACTTGCCATGTGACTCAAGGCCCCCACCTCCTACCTGCCCTCAAGCCTGCAGGGAAGGACTCAGTGACAACTGAGTGGTAGCTTTGGTTCGTGAGCTCTGGGACGAGAGCTGAGTGTCCCGACAAACATCCCGAAGTTTTGGCCTCCCCGTCACCCTCACACCCAGCATGACCAGGCTGTGACCTGCACTTCCCTTTTTTTCATTTCCTTTATCCATAGCCCCACCTGGTATTGGTTCCCATCCCTGTCCTACCCCCATTTCACAGATGAGGAAAACTGAGGCATAGAGGAACAGGGACAGTGGCGGAGCAGCAGCAGGACTGGATGGCCACGGGGCTCCTTCCTCCCCACTCAGGGCCTGGCCATCAGACTGCACTCTGGCTCCTGCAGCACGCTTGGCCTGTGGGTGTCACCATGGGATGGCGGATGGATGTCCTCATCCACCACAGGCTGTGCTGTCTCCTGCTGGGGGCCCATCTCTTCATCATGTGAGCATTGCAGTTCTTTCCTCCAGGTGGGGACAAGCAGGTGGGACCGCACAGCAATGGACCGTAGGGCAATCTGGGAGAGAGGTGCAGTGGAGAGGGAGGACATGGTCCAGGGAATGCAGGCCCCACTCTGGCACCAGGATGACGTGCGCTGGGCTCCTGACTCAGTCACTCCCCAGCAACTTCTTTTTTTTTTTTGTGGGGGTGGGGGAGTGGGACAGAGTCTTGCTCTGTCACCCAGGCTGGAGTGCAGTCACACGATCTTGGTTCACAACAACCTCCGCCTCCTGGGTTCAAGTGATTCTCCTGCCTCAGCCTCCCAAGTAGCTGGGACTGCAGGTGCCCGTCACCACACCCGGCTAATTTTTGTATTTTTAGTAGAGACTGGATTTCACCATGTTGGCCAGGCTGGTCTCGAACTCCTGACCTCAAGTGATCCACCTGCCTCAGCCTCCCAAAGTGCTGGGATTACAGGTGTGAGACACCGTGCCCAGCCCCCAGCAGCTTCTATGCTGTATCTGCAAAATGGGAGAATATTGGTGCCTGCTTCCCTCATAGCTCACACCCATCCACAGCACAGGCTGGGCACCTATGAGAAATTATTTTGCAGGAATTCAGTATCAGCAATTCAAGATATTCTGCTGTTTTTTAAATAGCTTTATTAAGATAAAATTCATCCATGTAAAGTGTACAGTTGAGTGGTTTTGGTATACACACAGAGGTGTGCAAACCATATTCGATTGTTCAAGTATGCATCCCATCAGGGTAAAGAGGCTGGGTTGGGTTCATTCTCAGCAATGCTGGCAGCTCAGTTGTGCCAGTGCCTTTCCCGACACCACCCAGATGGGTATCACATTGCTCCCATGAATTTCCAGGAATGATCACAATCCTGCTTATTTATTTTTATTTTTTCTGAAGACAGGGTGTCACTACATGGCCCAGGCTGGTCTCACACTCATGGCATCAAGCGATCCTCCTGCCTCTCAAAATACTGGGATTACTTGCATGAGCCACCAAGCCTAGCTTTGCTTCTTTTTTCTTTTCTTTTCTATCTTTTGTGTGTGTGTGTGTGTGTGTGTCTGTGTGTGTGATCACAATCCTGGAACAAAATGTCATTTCGGACATGTAGATATGTATTTCATATTTTATTAAAATACAGTATTAAATCCAGTATTCAACTTTTAAGTCTTTAGAAAGCATAATTTTTGCTTTTTTTTTTTTGAGATGGAGTCTCACTCGGTTGCCCAGGCTGGAGTGCAATGGCGCCATCTCGGCTCACTGCAAGCTCTGCCTCCCTGGTTCACACCATTCTCCTGCCTCAGCCTCCTGAGTAGCTGGGACTACAGGCACCCATCACCACACATGGCTAATTTTTTTTTGTATTTTTTTAGTAGAGACAAGGTTTCACTGTGTTAGCCAGGATGGTCTCCATCTCCTGACCTCGTGATCTACCTGCCTGCGACTCCCAACGTGCTGGGATTACAGGCATGAGCCACTGTGCCTGGCCAAGAAAGCATAGTATTTTTAAAAACTGTCAGGCATGGTGGCTCACACCTGTAATCCCAGCACTTTGGGAGGCCGAGGTGGGTGAATCGTTTGAGTCCAGGAGTTCAACACCAGCCTGGGCAACATAGTGAAACCCCATCTCTACAAAAAATACAAAAATTAGCCAGGCGTACTGGTGTATGCCTGTAGTCCCAGCTACTTAGGAGGCTACGGCAGGAGGATCACTTGATCCTGAGAGGCAGAAGTTGCAGTGAGCAATCATGCCACTGCACTCCAGCCTGGGCAACAGAGGGAGACCCTGTCTTAAAAGAAAAGAAAAAGAATTATATATATAATATGTATAATATATATATATTCAAAGCTGATGAAACAATATATTTGGAAAACCAAAAGTTATAAATCCACTAGAAAACATTAATCAAAACATGAACTTATACAAACATAAATTTGAAACATATCTTATTCCATAAATTAGCATAAAATAATTATTTAAAAATAACTAACCTAAGTGGGCGCAGTGGCTCATGCCTATAATCCCAGCACTTTGGGAGGCTGAGGCAGGCAGACCACAGGTCAAGAGATTAAGACCATCCTGGCCAAAAGGGTGAAACCCCTTCTCCACTAAAAATACAAAAATTAGGCTGGGCACGGTGGCACATGCCTGTAATCCCAGCACTTTGGGAGACCGAGGCGCATGGATCATGAGGTCAGGAGTTTGAGACCAGCCTGGCCAAGATGAAGAAACCCCGTCTCTACTAAAAATACAAAAACTAGCCGGGTGCAGTGGCGAGCGCCCGTAATCCCAGTTACTCAGGAGTCTGAGGCAGAAGAATCGCTTGAACCCAGGAGGTGGAGGTTGCGGTAAGCGGAGATCGCTGCACTTTAGCCTGGGCGACAGAGCAAGACTCCATCTCAAAAAAAAAAAAATACAAAAATTAGCTGGGCATGGTGGTGCACGCCTGTAGTCCCAGCTCCTCGGGTGGCTGAGGCAGGAGGATCACTGAACCCCAGGAGGTGGAGGGTGCAGTGAGCTGAGATTGTGCCATTGCACTCCAGCATGGCAACAGAGCAAGACTCCATCTCAAAAAATAATAATAAATAAAAAACTAAATGGCACACTAAAATGAAAATTTTGTGAGTGTTTACAAGTAATTGATCATAACCAATTACAAATTGCTTTGTTCCTTCTCCACTCTCACTGCTTCACTTGTATTTTTAGTAGAGACGGGGTTTCTACTTTCTACTGCAGACGAGCCTTAAAAAAAGAAACAAAATATTTGTGACACATTGAAAATGAAAGACTATTATTTGTTCTTTTTGTGTTTTAAAGAGGAAACTTAAAAGCAAAGAGTAATGATGGTATCATTATTGAGTAACAGAAATATTTCTGGGCAGATTTTTCCAGTGGCTGAAACACTGTCTCTGGCTTTGTGATGTCCGTTGGGGAAATGACAAGATGATTAGAAGTTAACTTTCCACTGGTGTCTTCATCTTGAAATATCCTTCCCCTTTTTCATAACTTTGAAGAGAGCTTTTGAATCATCTTTTAGACTGGCAGCTTTTGTATGAGAGCACTGGGAATCTGTGTTTCAGCAAACTACATTTGTCTTTGTCCTTGTGAGTTGGTGGCAGGGCCTCTGAGGCTTACTTGTCTTTTTTTTTTTTTTTAGGTGGAGTTTCACTCTTGTTGCCCAGGCTGGAGTTCAGTGGCGCAATCTTGTCTCACTGCAACCTGCACCTCCTGGGGTTCAAGCGATTCTCCTGCCTCAGCCTCCCGAGTAGCTGGGATTACAGGCGTGTGCCACCACACCCGGCTAATTTAGTATTTTTAGTAGAGACGGGGTTTCTCCATGTTGGTCAGGTTGGTCTTGAACTCCCAAACTCAGGTGATCCGCCCACCTCAGCCTCCCAAAGTGCTGGGATTACAGGCGTGAGCCACCGCGCCCGGCCTTCCTGTCTTAGTCTCAGCACTCACCTGTTCACATGCCACTAGTTCAGAAAGCCTTTAAGGTCATTCTTTCAATAGACACTGCCTTGTGGATCGCTGTGTTCTTTTTCTTCTTGGGAATAAGGTGTAGAAAAATGTGATGTGCTACACAAAAATGTGTAGAAAAATGTGAGAGTGGCCGGGTGCGGTGGCTTATGCCTATAATCCTAGCACTTTGGGAGGCCAAGGCGGGCGGATCACCTGAGGTCAGGAGTTTGAGCCCATCCTGGCCAACATGGCGAAACCCCATCTTTACTAAAAATACAACAATTAGCTGGGCGTGGTGGCATGCACCTGTAGTCCCAGCTCCTTGGGAGGCTGAGGCAAGAGAATCACTTGAACCCAGGAGGTGGAGGTTGCAGTGAGCTGGGATCGCACCATTGCACTCCAGCCTGGGCAGGAAGAGTGAAACTCCATCTCAAAAAAAAAAAAAGAAAAGAAAAGAAAAGAAAAACGTGAGAGCACAGGCCTGTCTCCGCACGAATCCCAGCCCCTGGCTGACTTCCTGTGTCATCAAAGGCAAATGACTTCACCTCTCAGGGCTTTGGTTCCCTCATCTGTAAGTGAAAATAATGGTGGCCGGGCGCAGTGGCTCATGCCTGTAATTCCAGCACTTTGGGAGGCCGAGGTGGGCAGATCATTTGAGGTCAAGAATTTAAGACCGGCCGGGCGTGGTGGCTCAAGCCTGTAATCCCAGCACTTTGGGAGGCCGAGACGGGCGGATCACGAGGTCAGGAGATCGAGACCATCCTGGCTAACACGGTGAAACCCCGTCTCTATTAAGAAATACAAAAAACTAGCCGGGCGAGGTGGCGGGCGCCTGTAGTCCCAGCTACTCGGGAGGCTGAGGCCGGAGAATGGCGTGAACCCGGGAGGCGGAGCTTGCAGTGAGCTGAGATCCGGCCACTGCGCTCCAGCCTGGGGGACAGACCGAGACTCCGTCTCAAAAAAAAAAAAGAATTTAAGACCAGTCTGGCGAACATGCTGAAACCCCATCTCTACTAAAAATACAAAAATTAGCCAGCCATGGTGGCACTCACCTGTAGTCCCAGCTACTCAGGACACTGAGGCAGGAGAATTGCTTGACCCAGGAGGCAGAGGTTGCAGTGAGCCAAAGTTGTGCCATTGCACTCCAGCCTGGGCAACAGAGCAAGACTCTGTCTCAAAAAAAAAAAAAAAAAAAAAAGAGAATGGTAGCTCATGCCTGTAATTCCGGTACTTTGGGAAGCCGAGGTGGGAGAATTGCTTGAGCCTAGGAGGTTGAGGCTGCAGTGAGCCATGACTGCACTACTGCACTTCAGCCTGGACAGCAGAGCAAGACCCTGTCTCAAAAAACAAAGAAAAGCCAGCCTGGCCAACATAGTGAAACCCTGTCTCTACTAAAAAAATACAAAAAATCGGCCGGGCACATTGGCTCATGCCTGTAATCCCGGCACTTTGGGAGGCTGAGGCGGGCGGATCACGAGGTCAGGAGATCGAGACCATCCTGGCTAACACGGTGAAACCCCGTCTCTACTAAAAATACAAAAAAAAAAAAAAAAAATTAGCCAGGCGTGGTGGTGCATGCCTGTAGTCCCAGCTACTCAGGAGGCTGAGGCAGGAGAATGGCGTGAACCCAGAAGGCAGAGCTTGTGGTGAGCCAAGATTGCACCACTGCGCTCCAGCCTGGGCAACAAAGCAAGACTCTGTCTCAAAAAAAAAAAAAAAAAAGAAATTAATCTGGTGTGGTGGCACACACCTGTAGTCCTACCTACTCAGGAGGCTGAGGCAGGAGAATTGCTTGAACCTAGGAGACAGGTTGTAGTGAGCCGAGATTGTGCCACTGCATTCCATCCTGGGTGACAGAGCAAGACCCTGTCTCAAAAAAAAAAAAAAAAAAGTCGGGCGGGGTGGTTCATGCCTATAATCCCAGCACTTTGGGAGGCTGAGGCAGGTGGGTCACAAGGTCAGAGTTCGAGACCAGCCTGACCAACATGGTGAAACCCTGTCTCTACTAAAAATACAAAAATTAGCCAGGCATGGTAGCTGGTGCCTGTAGTCCCAGCTACTCGGGAGGCTGACGCAGGAGAATCACTTGAACCCAGGAGGCAGAGGTTGCAGTGAGCCAAGATTGCGCCACTGCACTCCAGCCTGGGTGACAGAGCGAGCCTCCACCTCAAAGAAAAAAAAAATAAAAGCCAGCCTGGCCAACATGGTAAAACTCCATCTCTAGTAAAAATACAAAAATTAGCCGGGTGTAGTAGCAGGTGCCTGTAATCCCAGCTACTCGGGAGGCTGAGGCAGGAGAATTACTTGAACCCAGGAGGCAGAGGTTGCAGTGGGCCGAGATCGTGTCACTGCACTCCAACCTGGGCAACAGAGGGAGACTCTGTCTCCTTTTTTTTTTTTTTTTTTTTTTTTGAGACAGAGTCTCGCTCTGTCGCCCAGGCTGGAGTGCAGTGGCCGGATCTCAGCTCACTGCAAGCTCCGCCTCCTGGGTTTACGCCATTCTGCTGCCTCAGCCTCCCGAGTAGCTGGGACTACAGGCGCCCGCCACCTCGCGCGGCTAGTTTTTTGTATTTTTTAGTAGAGACGGGGTTTCACCGTGTTACCCAGGATAGTCTTGATCTCCTGATCTCGTGATCCGCCCGTCTTGGCCTCCCAAAATGCTGGGATTACAGGCTTGAGCCACCGCGCCCAGCCGACTCTGTCTCTTAAAAAAAAAAAAAAAAAAAAAATGGCTGGGCACAGTGGCTCACGCCTGTAATCCCAGCAGTTTGGGAGGCCGAGGCGAGTGGATCACGAGGTCAGGAGATCGAGACCAACCTGGCTAACACGGTGAAACCCTGTCTCTACTAAAAATACAAAAAAGTAGCCGGGTGTGGTGGCGGGCGCCTGTAGTCCCAGCTACTCGGGAGGCTGAGGCAGGAGAATGGCGTGAACCCGGGAGGCAGAGTTTGCAGTGAGCCGAGATAGCGCCACTGCACTCCAGCCTGGGCAACACAGTAAGACTCTGTCTCAAAAAAAACAAACAAAAAAACAAACAAAAAAAAACGATATTTACCTCTTAAGTTTGTTGCAAGGATTAAATGAGTTAATGTGTAAAGCACTTAGAACAGTCCTGGGATTTAATAGGCCCTATTTACATGGTAGGTAGGTATTGTTGTTGTTGTTGTTGTTGTTATAAAAACATTCTAAATTTATACACCATTGAACAATTAAAAATGTTAATGCAGTGGGTACGTCTCAAGACATAAATGATTTCAACTTCACATTCTTATATCAAAATAATGGCATTATATCAAAAACAACGCCCCAGGATTTTAGTACTGTAAAATGGTAAGACAAGCAGGAATACTGCAAACTGGGAGAGCAATTGTGACTGTCTCATGTGGGCTGGAAGCAGAGCTGTCACTCAGGGACAGCAGGAGAGTTGGTGGGGATGACGGCGTGAGGGATCGCTGCCTCCACACACAGGACACTCCCTAAGGCCCAGTACATAATAGGTGCTCAGTAGAAATAATAAATCTTACCAGGTGCGGTGGCTCATGCCTATAATCCTAGCACTTTGGGAGGCTGAGGCGGGTGGATCACGAGGTCAAGAGATCGAGACCATCCTGGCCAAAATGGTGAAACCCCTAAAACTACCAAAATTATCTGGGTATGTTGGCACACACCTGTAGTCCTAGCTACTTGGGAAGCTGAGGCAGGAGGATCACTTGAACTCAGGAGGCAGAGGTTGCAGTGAGCCAGCCTGGTGACAGGGAGACTCCGTCTCAAAAAAAAAAAAAAAGAAAGAAAGAAAAGAAATAATAAACCTTGATCCTTGATGGATGAAGTTCAGGCTCATCCTTTTTTTTTTTTTTTTTTTTTTTTTTGAGACAGAGCTTTACTCTTGTTGCCCAGGCTGGAGTGTAATGGCGCATTCTTGGCTCACTGCAACCTCCACCTCCTGGATTCAAGAGATTCTCCTGCCTCAGCCTCCCAAGTAGCTGGAATTACAGGCGTCCACCACCACACCTGGCTAATTTTTTGTATTTTACTAAAAATGTATTTTTTTTGTATTTTACTAAAAATGGGGTTTCACCATGTTGGACAGGCTGGTCTCGAACTCCTGACCTCAGGTGATCCACCTGCCTCAGCCTCCCAAAGTGCTGGGATTACAGGCGTGAGCCACTGTGCCCAGCCTAACTTTTTTCCTCTCTTGAGATTTGCTGGGCTTACCTCCTTCATTTGTTTACTGTGAATTCCCTGAGAATGGTCAGAGGGCCAGGCACTACCCTGGGCACTGGGAGGCGAGGGTGGACAGAGCAGGCAGGGAGAGTGGAGTGGAAGCACCCAAGTAATCACTGCCTATCTGGGTGACACAACCTATGCAAATCTAACTGGTCTGTGTTCGTCTCCCCTCTGTGTTCCCCAGGACATGTCACAGCTGGAGCTGACTCTCCAAGCATCCAAGCAAAATGGCACCCAGCCCCGAGAGGTGCTTCTGGTCCTCAGTGTAAACAGCAATGTCTTCCTGCAGCTCCAGGCCCTGGGAATCCCACTGCACTTGGCCTACGTGAGTGTGTTCCCTCCAACCCCAGGCTGAGGCTCTGGCCATGGGAGGTCCCTGCTGTCTATCTCTGTGGGCCAGGGTCTCCCACCCTAGCGGCCCGGCCCTGCTTCTCCCTTTCATCCTGACATTATTCACCAGGGTCCTGCCTGGTGAATCCAATGGTCTTTACCAGAGAGAACCCAGAAGGCAGCAGGACTACAGTAAAGAGTCTAGACCAAGAGGTGGGAGTCAGGCTGATGTGCAGCCCTGGCCAACTCTGGTCCCCTGCATAGTCTCAGTTTGCCTCTCTGTCCAGTGGGACAACTGAACTCAGTATTTTATAAGATAATCTTTTCATTGTCTTTGAAAAAGTTACGTGACGTATATTTGAAAATATTTAAAGACAGAGGAAAAGAGCCAGGAGAAAACCTAACAATGAGGCCGGGTGCGGTGGCTCAAGCCTGTAATCCCAGCACTTTGGGAGGCCGAGACGGGTGGATCACAAGGTCAGGAGATCGAGACTATCCTGGCTAACATGGTGAAACCCCGTCTCTACTAAAAATACAAAAAACTAGCCGGGCGTGGTGGCGGGCGCCTGTAGTCTCAGCTACTTGGGAGGCTGAGGCGGGAGAGAATAAAGCGTGAACTCGGGGCCAGACTTGCAGTGAGCGAGATCAGGCCACTGCACTCCAGCCTAGGGAGCCTGGCGAGACTCTCTCAAAAAAAACTAACAATGTGTGTTAACAGTGGTTATGGCTGGGAAGTGGGATTAGGAGAAACATTTATTTGGTTCTTTACACTTTGTTGAGTATTCAAGAGTTGCTCTAAATGGATTTGGCCTATTTTGGAGAAAAAAAATATTTTTTAAAAAACTCAAGTTTTCGGGTCAGCTGTGGATTTGGGAAAAAAGTTAAAAACAAACAACCAAAAGCCTCAAGTTTTAGCAAGTGTTAGAGACATCCACCAGAGACAGGAGGCCAGGGAGCTGGGACCACTGCCAGGGGTCGGGGCTGGAGGAGGTGGGGTGGCTTGCCAGCACTGCCTCCTCCATGTGGCATGTCTGGGAGGTGGCCCCCAGATGTGAGCAGCTGTTGTTTACAAGAGAGAAAGCAGAGGGCAGGAAGGGGAGAGCCCGGGGGAGAGCAAAGATAGCAAAGGGGAGAGAGGCAGAAAAAGAAATATACCCACTGGGGGAAAGAGGCAGGCTTGAGCAAAGTTGGGTGTGGGAGACAGGGGAGAAGCTTCCAGACTAGTGACAGGGACAGCACAGAGACAGTCAGACACGACCAAGCCAGCATGTGAAAGTCCTAGGAGGGAGGGGGCCAAATCCAACCACCAGGGCCAAGAGGATTTGACTCCTTGCAGCCCATCCCTCGGCGCCCAGAAGAGGAATGGAGGTCCCAGAGGGGGTGTGGCCTTTGTCATGGATCCTCCCCATTCCCGATCTGAGTCCGTGCCGCCCAGGGTGACGCAGGAACATGAAACGCACTCGTCAGCCGGAAGGTCGCAGCAGCCGCCGGCTCTGGCCTCGGCCACGCCGCCTTCCTCCTGGGGCCGTGCAGCTTCCCGAGCGGGCTCCCTGGGGCCCGTGGCCAAAGGGGACAAAGAGGCCAAGGCGCGGCCTTGGTGCCAGACCCAGTGCCAGGCGACCAACAGACGTCGAGCCCTGCTGTATCCCCATTTTACAGAGGATGACCCAAGGATCAGATCCCTTTCCCAACCCAGCTGTGTAAAGCCAGTGTCCCAGCCCTTTCCCATTCCGCAGGCTGGGTTCCTCACCCAATGTGCCCATCACTTTGCCCCCTTGTTGAATTCCTGCAGAGAAGGTATCTGCTTCCTTCTAGATGGGTCATTCTAGGGTGTCTTCTCTACTGTTGCCGTCTGGCAGTCCTCAATATCTAGCTTGGGCCGGGCGACCTGGCTCATATCTGTAATCCCAACACTTTGGGAAGCTGAGGCAGGAGGGTCTCCTTTTTTTTTTTTTGAGATGGAGTTTCACTCTTGTTGCCCAGGCTGGAGTGCAATGGCCCGATCTCGCCTCACTGCAACCTTCACCTCCTGGGTTCAAGCAATTCTCCTGCCTCAGCCTCCCGAATAGCTGGGATTACAGGCACCCGCCACCACACCTGCCTAATTTTTTGTATTTTTAGTAGAGACAGGGTTTCATATTATGTTGGCTAGGCTGGTCTCGAACTCCTGACCTCAGGGGATCCACCCGCCTTGGCCTCTCAAAGTGCTGGGATTATAGGCATGAGCCACTGTGCCTGGCCAGGAGGGTCTCTTGAGGCCAGAAGTTAGAGACCAACCTGGGAAACATAGTGAGACCCTCGTTTCTAAAAAATAACAATTAAAAATATATATATATATTTTTTTGAGACGGAGTCTTGCTCTGTCACCCAGGCTGGAGTGCAGTGGCCGGATCTCAGCTCACTGCAAGCTCCACCTCCTGGGTTTACGCCATTCTCCTGCCTCAGCCTCCCGAGTAGCTGGGACTACAGGCGCCCGCCACCTCGCCCGGCTAAGTTTTTGTATTTTTAGTAGAGACGGGGTTTCACTGTGTTAGCCAGGATGATCTCGATCTCCTGACCTCGTGATTCACCCGTCTCGGCCTCGCAAAGTGCTGGGATTACAGGTTTGAGCCACCGCGCCCGGCCAAAAATATTTTTAAATCCAACCTGAAGTCCTTTTGCCCTTCTGCTGCTGCTGCTTCATTCAGCTCAATGGCCCTGGCTCTGGAGACTGTACACGAAGGAGCTCAGTCAGTGGTCCCAACAGCTTCCTCTGAATCCTTCAGCTTTCCAGAGTCACTCCTCCAGGAGGTCTTCCCTGTCTGCTTTCCTCCTCACCCCCGGCCCCCATCTCTTCAGGGGCACTGGCAGGATAGGCAGTGAGATGCTGGAGCCACCCAGATTCCCCATCCCTGTCCAACCAGGAGATCTATCTGGCTCCTTTGTTTCTTATTAAATAAAATTCTGTCTTCTATTGCTTCAAATGACTTGATGCATGTGTAGTTTCTGAATGGTAATATACCCTAGGGCAGGGACCACTGATATCTGTCTTTAATTCATCTATTCATTCATCCATCCCTTTCTTCTTTCCTCCCTTTCTCTCTTTCTTCCCATAAGCAGGAAGCACTCACCACAGGCCAGGTGTCAGGGTGAGGCTGGCATGTCAGGATCCTGTGATGGGCCCACGGCCCAGAGTCAGACAAATATTTCTCAGTGCCTATTATGTGTCAAGCACTGTGCAATGATGGGCGAGGTAGACGTTGTCCCCTGTGGACCCTCCAAGTGTAGGGAGATCCAGAGCCTCGGGGTGTAGGGAGAGACAGCTGCATGATGGTGTAGATGTGGGTTGAATGAGAACAGCTCTGGAGGGGTGGGTGATGTTTGGACAGGTGGATGAACAAGGTGGTGTGTTCATCCGGCCCCCCAGGTATGAAAGGGAGAAGGGGCTGATCTGACTGCTAGGGGGTTCTGGGCTGACTGCAGATCCACTAGACAGCATTCTCAGCTCTGGCGTCTTTCTCTTAGCCAATGGGCTGACTCCACAAATTACTTCCTGACCTCCTACGTGGGGTAGAGGGGACACAGGGCCAGGAACAGCATTCTGAGCCTCCACATGCCTCCCCAGAATCCCAACCTGGTCACCTTCCAAGAGCCCCCGGGAGTCAACACCACAGAGCTGCCATCCTTCCCCAAGACCCAGATCCTCGAGTGGGCAGCTGAGAGGGGCCCCATCGCCTCTGCTGCCGAGCTGGATAACCCCCAGAGCATCCTCCTCCGACTGGGCCAAGGTCAGTTTTCCCAGCAACCTCTCTGGGCTCATGACACTGCTCAAGAGGAATCTGAGCTCCTCTGGCCCACGCCTCAGACTTGGACACCAAGAGTGCAAGAGGGGACACAAAGTGCCACAGGTCACATGCCGCAAACCAGTGCTGCCTTGAGACAGTGATGGCTCCTTCACCAAATATCAGATCGAAACATGTGAAATGCCAGTTTTTGACCTACAAAACCCCGGCATTTTCATGATTTACTGTGCATCTACTGTGTGCCAAAGCCCTATTATGCTAGGCACTTGGGGACACTGTGGGGACACACTCAGGCCCTGCCCTCCTAGAGCTGATACTGTGATGAGGGAGGTGACAATAAACATGTACATGTACACAGATAAATCTATCATTTCAGGTCTTGTTGGGTGGTTTCGGGGCTGCACCCTAACATGTGTCATGGGCTCATCCCTTATGTTAACCCTGTGTTGACAGATGAAACGGAGGCCCGGGGACTTGCAGAGGGTCACTTGGCAGGTAAGTGTGGAAGGGATGTTCGAACCTGGGTCCTTTGACGCCTCTCCACCTCTGCCGCACCGTCCTGCCTGCCCCACCACCGCTACCTTTGGCTGTGGGTGAGGGTGAGGCTCTGTTAGGTGCAGGGCTGCTGGGGGAAGGCACTGAGGTGCGCGTGTCTCCGCAGCCCAGGGCTCACTGTCCTTCTGCATGCTGGAAGCCAGCCAGGACATGGGCCGCACGCTCGAGTGGCGGCCACGTACCCCAGCCTTGGTCCGGGGCTGCCGCTTGGAAGGTGTGGCCGGCCACAAGGAGGCGCACATCCTGAGGGTCCTGCCGGGCCACTCGGCCGGGTAAGGGTCTCGCCCCACCCTGACACTAGGCCCCACCCCCGAGAGACGACTACCCCCCTCCCCACGGCTCCCCGTCTCCCCGCTCCCGTCCCTTATGAAGCCCCTCCCGGGTCCCAGCCCCAGCCCCGCCGCAGCCCCGTGAGACCACAGCCATTCTCCTACTCTAGGCCCCGCCCCCTATGAGCCCCTCCCCTTTAGGCACAAGCCTGGCCCCAGTCCCATCCCTATCCCATAGACCCATACCTGGCCAGGTAAGAGTGCAGCCGCCGCCCATCCGACGCCAGGTCTCGCTCCCCGCCTGTCCTGTCCGCTTCAGCGTTCCATCCGCATCTGTCTCCCCGCAGGCCCCGGACGGTGACGGTGAAGGTGGAACTGAGCTGCGCGTCTGGGGATCCCGATGCCGTCCTCATCCTGCAGGGTCCCCCCTACGTGTCCTGGCTCATCGACGCCAACCACAACATACAGATCTGGGTGAGTTTTGCGCAGCTCCCGGGACATAAAACCCAAACTCCCAACCTCTGGATCAGGCACGTTTCCTGGAGAGGTGAACCCCTGAGCTGAGTTGAAGGACAAATCACCTATGTCCATAGGTGAAGCGAGGGGTCAGGCAGAGGACACAGCAGGAGTGGGGACACAGCAGGACCGAGGCCTGGCATAACCCTGGCTAGCCTGCTGTGGCACAGACTGTGTCCATGGTCCCCTGCTCTGCCTCTTTCCCCACCATTAGACCACTGGAGAATACTCCTTCAAGATCTTTCCAGAGAAGAACATTCGTGGCTTCAAGCTCCCAGACACACCCCAAGGCCTGCTGGGGGAGGCCCGGATGCTCAATGCCAGCGTTGTGGCATCCTTCGTGGAGCTACCGCTGGCCAGCGTTGTCTCACTTCATGCCCCTAGCTGTGGTGAGCACCCTCCCCCTGCCCCTCCCTTCCCTTCCCCTCCCTTGGATCAGTGGCCACACTGTTGGTGAAGCCCCTCTGTGTGAGCTTGGGCAAGGTACATTAGCCTCTCTCAGCCTCATTTTTCTCATCTGCATGGGGGAACAATGGGAATAGCTAATCAGAACAGCCTGAGAGTCACTTGAAACCAGGAGGCGGAGGTTGCAGTGAGCCGAGATCGAGATCGTGCCACTGCACTCCAGCCTGGGTAACAGAGCAAAACTCCGTCTCAAAAAAAAAAAAAAAAAAAGAGCCTGGTGCAGGCACCCAGTGACCATCCACCTGGCCTGCCTCTGCTTCCCCACAGGTGGTAGGCTGCAGACCTCACCCGCACCGATCCAGACCACTCCTCCCAAGGACACTTGCAGCCCAGAGCTGCTCATGTCCCTGATCCAGACAAAGTGTGCCAATGACGCCATGACCCTGGTACTAAAGAAAGAGCTTGTTGCGGTAAGGGAACTCCTGCCCCTCTGGCTCAGGATGACATGGACATCTGGTTCCTACCCTAGCCCAAGACTCTTGGGGTCCTAGCCCAGGCAGGGGGGCAAGTAACATCCCTCTGCAAGCCTTTGTTTTCCCACTTGTATAATGGGATTGACAATGGTACCTACCACATGATGAGAATTAAAGGAGGTCTGACAGGCCGATCACGTGGCACAGTCAGATGTGGTACATAGTAAGTGCTTAGTAAATAATGCCAGCACTAGGTAGTTGTCATTATTAATCTTAAATGCTCCCTGAGCTGGGTGGTCACTTAGCAGAATGCCTACACAGGCCGGGCAGGGTGGTTCACGCCTGTAATCTCAGCACTTTGGGAGGCCAAGTTGGGCAGATCACTTGAGGTCAGGAGTTCGAGACCAGCCTGGCCAACATGGTGAAACCCTGTCTTTATTAAAATACAAAAATTAGCCAGGGGTGATGGAACACACCTGTAGTCCCAGCTGCTTGGGAGGCTAAGGCACAAGAACCGCTTGAACCCAGGAGATAGAGGCTGCAGTGAGCCGAGATCACACCACTACACTCCAGCCTGAGCAACAGAATGAGACTCTGTCTTGGGGGAAAAAAAAAAAAAAACCCTACACAATGTTATCTTTGCCTGGTTGACAAATATATTTGTTATAAAAATAACACAGGATGAATACAAAAAATTAGCCAGGCATGGTGGCAGATGCCTGTAGTCCCAGCTACTCGGGAGGCTGAGGCAGGAGAATGGCCTGAACCCGGGAGGCGGAGCTTACAGTGAGCCAAGATAGCGCCACTGCACTCCAGCCTGGGTGACAGAGCGAGACTCCGTCTCAAAATAAAATAAAATAAAATAACACATGCTGGCCAGGCACAGTGGCTCACGCCTGCAACCCTAGCACTTTGGGAGGCCAAGGCAGGCAGATTACCGGAGTTCAGGAGTTCGGGACCAGCCTGGGCAACACAGTGAAACCCCGTCTCTACTAAAATAGAAAAAATTAGCCGGGCATGGTGGTGCATGCCTGTAGTCCCAGCTACGTGGGAGGCTGAGGCAGGAGAATCGCTTGAACCCAGAAGAGGGAAATTGCAGCAAGCTGAGATTGCGCCACTGCACTCCACCCTGGGCGACAGGGCGAGACTCCATTTCAAACAAACAAACAAACAAACAAAAAACATGCTTTAAAAAATATGTGAAAAGTAGAAAATCTTAACCTTCTGACCCAACGACAATGGCTGCCAACATTTTGGTGTGCTTCCTGGAGTGTTTTGTCTGTGTATTTCTTATATTGATGTAATCATAAGGGATGTGTTCATTTGTCTTTTGCTATTTCACTTAATGTATTTTTAGAGCTTTGACACCTGTACCTAATATCATGTTTAATAAGTACATATTATTCCATCATATTGACATGCTATTATTAACTCCTCTTCCCTTGTTACACATTTAGGTTGTTTCCAATTCTGCAGTATTATAAATATGCAAAAAATGTCATTGTACATGAAACATTTCTTTATATAGGATTATTTTCTTAGGATAGATTTCCTAGTGGAATTACTGGGTCAAAAGGAATGAAGTTTCTTTTTTTTTTTTTTTTTGGTAGTCTGGCTCTATGTGGGCTGGAGTGCAGTAAATGGGCCTCACTGCCTGGCCTCCGCCTCCTGGTTTGTAATCTCACTGCCTGGGCATCTCAGTATGGGACCAATGCTCTCTTGACTGGATTTATTTCGTGCACTATTTTTATTTTTTTTTATTTTATTTTATTTTTTTTTGGGAATGAGTCACCAAGCTCTGTCGCCCAGGCTTCTGGGTGCAGTGGCGGGATCTCAGCTCACTGCAGAGGCTCCGCCTCCCGGGTTTCACCGCCATTCTCCTGCCTCAGCTCGAGTAGCTGGAGTTTACAAGCCTGCCACCTTTCGCCCGGCCTAAGTTTTTTGAATTTTAGTAGAGGCCCGGGGTTTCACTGTATTTGTAGTATGGTCTCGATCACGGCCTCCTTGATCCAGCCCGTCTCGGCCTCCCAAAGTGCTGGGATTACAGGCAGGCCACATGGCCCAGTTTTTGTATTTTTGAGAGACAGGGTTTCACCGTGTTAGCCAGGATGGTCTTGATCTCCTGACCTCGTGATCCACCCGTCTCGGCCTCCCAAAGTGCTGGGATTACAGGCTTGAGCCACCGCGCCCGGCTGAAGTTCCAATACATGTTGCCAACCCACTTTCCCAAAGATGATTTGAATTTTCACTTCTGATTTACGAGAGCACCTCAACCTCTTCGCTCTCTCCAGACTGTAATTCAAAAAAAGAAAAGAAAAACCTTTGCCATTGTGGGAAGTGGCACATCTCATTCCATTCTTGTTTAGTTATAATTCTCTGGGTAGTAGTGAGTGTGGGCATGGCTCCATGTGAGTGATGAGGACCTCAGTCTCTTTATCGCTGAGGCTTTGGTATTTTTCTTGATGATTTTTGTAAGTTTTAAAGAAAAAAAAAAGGGGGGCCGGGCGCAGTGGCTCACGCCTGTAATCCCAGCACTTTGGGAGGCCGAGGTAGACGGATCATGAGGTCAGGAGATTGAGACCATCTCGGCTGACACGATGAAACCCCATCTCTACTAAAAATACAAAAAACTAGCTAGGCGAGGTGGCGGGCGCCTGTAGTCCCAGCTACTCGGGAGGCTGAGGCAGGAGAATAGCGTAAACCTGGGAGGCGGAGCTTGCAGTGAGCCGAGGTCATGCCACTCTCAAAAAAAAAAAAAAAGAAAAAAAGGTTGCCCCTTTGGCCACCACTTCCCTTGATTTGCTGCTGTTCTTTCAATTTTGGCTACAGTGGTTTTTCTTTTCTTTCTCTCCATTTTTTTTTTTTTTTTTTTTTTTGAGTTAGAGACTTGCTTTGTTGCCCAGGCTGGAGTTCAGTGGTGCCGTCAAGGCTCACTGCAACCTCCACCTCCCGGATTCAAGTGATTCTCCTGCCTCAGCCTCCCAAGTAGTTGGGAATACTACCACGCCTGGCTACTTTTTTTTTTTTTTTAGACAGTCTCACACTGTTGACCGGGCTGGAGTGCAGTGGCACAATCTTGGCTCACTGCAACATCCGCCTCCCGGGTTCAAGCAATTCTCCTGCCTCAGCCTCCCGAGTAGCTAGCTGAGATTACAGGCACCCACCACCACACTTGGCTTATTTTTTGTATTTTTTAGCAGAGTCAGGGTTTCACTATGTTGGCCAGGCTGGTCTCGAACTCCTGACCTTGTGATCTGCCCACCTCGGCCTCCTAAAGTGCTGGGCTTACTAGTGTGAGTCACGTGCCTGGCCAGTAGCCTGGCTACTTTTTTGTATTTTTAGTAGAAACAGGGTTTCACCATAATGGCCAGGCTGGTCTCGAACTTCTGACCTCAGGTGATCTGCCTACCTCAGCCTCCCAAAGTGCTGGGATTACAGGCGTAAGCCACTGCACCCGGCCTTCTTTTTCTTGTTTTAGAGACAAGGTCTTGCTCCATCACCCAGGCTGGAGTGCAGTGATGCGATCTTGGCTTACTGCAGCCTCCTCCTCGATTCAAGCAATTCTTGTGCTTCAGCCTTCCCAGTAGCTAGGACTATGGGTGTGTGCCACCACACCCAGCTAATTTTTATAATTTTAGTAGAGTCAGGTTTCACTGTGTTGGCCAGGCAGGTCTCGAACTTCTGGCCTCACGTGATCTGCCCGCCTCCGCCTCCCAAAGTGCTGGGATTACAGGTGTGAGCCACCACGCTCAGCCTGTGCTAGACTTTTATATGACTGGCAGTGCAATAAGTTTGCTTACATCAGCATCACCACAAACACTAGGCAATAGAAATTTTTCAGCTTCGTTATAATTTTGTGGAACCAGGGACCACCATCATATACGCAGTCCATCGCCGACCAAAACATCGTCCTGTGCTGCATGATGGTATTTACTATCTGGCTCTTCACAGGAACACTTGCCCCACCCCAGGCCTGAGACTGGACTGTGCTTGTAGGGTTTGTATGCCCTTGGGGCTGTGAGTGATAATTATATGTGGAACTTGAAGGAATATTTTTTAATTTTAATAGTTCTATATTTAATTTTATAGATATAAGAAAATGTGGCCGGGTGTGGTGGCTCACGCCTGTAATCCCAGCACTTTCGGAGGCCGAGGCGGGTGGATCATGAGGTCAGGAGATCGAGACCATCCTGGCTAACACGGTGAAACCCCGTCTCTACTAAAACTACAAAAAATTAGCCGGGCATGGTGGCACACGCCTGTAGTCCCAGCTACACGGGAGGCTGAGACAGGAGAAAGATGTGACCCTGGGAGGCAGAGTTTGCAGTGAGCCAAGATCGCGCCACTGCACTCCAGCTTAGGCGACAGGGCAAGACTCCGTCTCAAAAAAAAAAAAAAAAAAAAGAAGAAGAAGAAAATTTATGATCCAACAGCTATTATTGCTTAGGACAAGGCTTAGTGCAAAAGTGTGCAAGTTCAAGGAGTCTTAAGTGGGCCAGGCATGGTGGCTCACACCTGTAATCCCAGCACTTTGGGAGGCCAAGGTGGGTGGATTGCCTGAGGTCAGGAGTTCAAGACCAGCCTGGCCAGCATGGTGAAACCTCGTCTCTACTAAAAATACAAAAAATTGCCGGGTACGGTGGCTCACGCCTGTAATACCTGCACTGGGAAGTTGAGGCAGGTGGATCACCTGAGGTCAGGAGTTCAAGACCAGCCTGGCCAACATGGTGAAATCCTATCTACTAAAAATACAAAAAATTAACTGGGCATGGTGGCACGCACCTGTAATCCCAGCAACTCAGAAGGCCAAGGCAAGAGAATCGCTTGAACCCAGGAGGTGGAGGTTGCAGTAAGCCAAGATTGAGCCACTGCACTCCAGCCTGGGCAACAAGAGTGAGACTCCGTCTCAAAAAAAAAAAAAAAGAAATTTTAAGTGGTGTAGGATGATGACATCTAACAAAAATGAAGAGGGAGCAGAGCAGGGGAATGGCTGTGACTTGGGAGCCCTGGGTTGTGGTCAGTCCTTGGTGCTGGGGTGTGGCAGGCCACAGAGACCCCAGTGCCTCCTGACGGTGCCCCTCTCCCCCAACCCAGCATTTGAAGTGCACCATCATGGGCCTGACCCTCTGGGACCCCAGCTGTCAGGCCGAGGACAGGGGTGACCAGTTTGTCCTGCACAGCGCTTACTCCAGCTGTGGCATGGAAGTGACGGCAAATATGATCAGCAATGAGGTAAGAGCTGGGGCCAGGAAGGTATCGGGACCAGCCTGGTTGGTGCCCCCTCAAGTGCCTCCCTGATTCCCCCAAGGCGGAGGTGTGTTTGGGAGAGCAGGGTGCAGAGGCTCAGAACATAAGACAAGCTTGGCCACTGGTTGGCTCAGTCTCCCCATCTGCAAAATGGGTGTATTGGGGTGGGATACCCTCTGGGGTCCTTTCTGGCTCTGACCAGCTCCCTGGCTTTGTCCTCGCAGGTGGTGGTCAATATCCTGTCGAGCTCATCACCACAGCGGGTAAGATGGACAGTCACGTGCTAACCCACCTGGCCCAGGGGCTGCTGCTGGGCCGGGGCCTCTTCCTGGCTTGGGAGGGAGTAGGCTTCAGGAAACTCCTGGCAAGCCATGTGTCTGGCATGCCTCGGTCTCCCCTTCCGTATGAGCGGAGCAGGACTGCTGAGGGTGACACTCTCAGTCTCTCAAGTCAGAGGTCTTAGCACATACTGGCTGTGTGGCCTTGGGCAAGTCACTTTAGTTTTCCGGGCCCAAAGGTGGCCTAAGAAAGGACTCTGCGCCACAGGGTGCCTCTGGGCAGCCAGTGAGGTGCCGTGTGGAAGCTCTTCACACAGCCTGGCACCTGGTGCCTCCTTGATAAATATTAGTTTTAAAAAAAAGGGCCGGGCGCGGTGGCTCAAGCCTGTAATCCCAGCACTTTGGGAGGCCGAAACGGGTGGATCACGAGGTCAGGAGATCGAGACCATCCTGGCTAACACGGTGAAACCCCGTCACTACTAAAAAGTACAAAAAACTAGCCAGGCGAGGTGGTGGGCACCTGTAGTCCCAGCTACTCGGGAGGCTGAGGCAGGAGAATGGCGTGAACCTGGGAGGCGGAGCTTGCAGTGAGCTGAGATCCGGCCACTGCACTCCAGCCTGGACCACAGAGCGAGACTCCGTCTCAAAAAAAAAAAAAAAGGATGAGAGAGTCAGGCAACTCCACAGGACCATGACGTCTGTTCCTCCCCACACCCCTCGCCCTCCTGGCTGGTGCCGCTGGACTGACCAAGTCTCCCTCCCGTCCTCCCCCAGAAAAAGGTGCACTGCCTCAACATGGACAGCCTCTCTTTCCAGCTGGGCCTCTACCTCAGCCCACACTTCCTCCAGGCCTCCAACACCATCGAGCCGGGGCAGCAGAGCTTTGTGCAGGTACCTGGCATGCCTGTCACCCCTCGGGCCTCCCAGCTCCTGCAACTTCCTCTCCGCCTTTCTTCCCACCATGACTCCAGAGGAGATGAGAATCGCAGAGTCAGGAGGGAGACGGCCTGGGTGCGTGGGAGAGGGAGAGAGAGAAGGCATTGCTCAGGGATGCTGACAAGGATGTGGCCTTGTCCTCCTCTGACCCAGACAGGTCCATGCCTTTCCTTCCACCGTGAGGACTCGGGGTGGGAACTCTTCATTCTAGCCGATATTTCAAGGCAGCAGGTGGGGTGGGGTGAAGAGCAGCTGCCCATGCCGCGTGGCCCTACCTACCCATGCAGGTCAGAGTGTCCCCATCCATTCCCGAGTTCCTGCTCCAGCTAGACAGCTGCCACCTGGACTTGGGGCCTGAGGGAGGCACCATGGAACTCATCCAGGGCCGGGCGGCCAAGGGCAACTGTGTGAGCCTGCTGTCCCCAAGCCCCGAGGGTAACCCGCGCTTCAGCTTCCTCCTCCACTTCTACACAGTACCCATACCCAAAACCGGCACCCTCAGCTGCACTATAGCCCTGCGTCCCAAGACCGGGTCCCAAGACCAGGTGAGTGGAGCCTGGGCCGGCCCCAGCTTCAAGTGGGAGCTTCCAGGTCTGTGGTTTGCAGGAAAGGACATGGTAGCCCACAGGGATGTGGGGCCAGCTGGTGAGGGGCAGAGCCTTAGTCAGGCATGTCACCTGGCAGTCTGGCTGCCAGCAGCACTTTCTGCCACCCGAGAGCTTTCTGGTGGGATTGCCATGTCTTGGGCACTGGCAGACTATGCAGCTGCCAGACTATGCAGCTGCAACTGTCCATCTATCCATCATCTATCCTTCCACTTATTCACCCGTCTGTCCATCCATCCATCCACCCTCCCACCCACCTGCCATCCCAGCCAGGCATCCACCATCTTCCCACCATCCCACCATCCCACCCAGGAATCTAGCCACCCACACATCCATGTAGTATGGTCACCAGTGTAATCTCAAAGAACAGGAGACCCGAGGGAAGAGGCAGACAAAGGACACACACTCCTGGCTTTCTGTATTTGCCAGTCACAACACTTCACCATCTGGTGACCCCCACTCTCAGGCAATCTGTCCTGGATGCCCCCAGAGTCACCCCCAGGCCCTTACACAGACAGGCCTCCAGGATTACAAACTTCTCTGGTCATATGAAGCTAGGGAAGCCTTCGAGGCTCACCTAAGTGGGCCTCTCCCTCCAGCCACAGTGAGCCTGGGGCTCTGGGCTGACCTGGCTCATAGCTCCAAAGTGTTCACGAGGGTGAGGGATGCATAGTGCTCCCACAGTGTTCCTGCAGTGCTCCCAGGCATCAAGGCCTCCAGGAACTCACAGGAAACATGTCAGCAGCAGCCAGGGATTGTCCATCAGGCACCCTCCCACAGCACAGATCTTCCAGGACTCACCCAGAGGCATCCAGCTACGAAGCGGTGGAGATGGGATTCTAAGCCAAGGTTCTAGAGTGGGCTGGGGTCACAGAGCCAGGGAGTAAACCTGGAAGCCGCCTCCCAAAGGCTGTGCCACATACTGCTCTCTCTTCCTCCTCCAGGAAGTCCGTAGGACTGTCTTCACGCGCTTGAACGTCATCAGCCCTGACCTGTCTGGTGAGCTCCCTCCAGGTGTCGGGTTTGTTCTAGTGGCTGAGGTCACAGTAGGGCACAGCGGGCAGCCCTGAGAAACGGCCTGGGCACATAGCACGTAGCACATGGCAAGGGGGATCCCAGAGAAAGCGGCCCAGAAGGGGCAGGAGGAGGGCTTCCCAGAGTCACAGCAGCCTAGAACAGGGGCCAGAGCCTGCACTTTGCAGATGGAGAGCCCTTGCCCGGGACCATCCTGTGGCGTGGGAGTCTAGGCCTCTGCCCCTACTCATGGCTCCACTCCATCCCCACCGTTGCTGGGAGGATGGAGCCTCCTGGGTGGGACAGAGGCCCTTTGGGGTGGGGGGGTGCTGGCCTTGCCTTCCTTGAGGCCTCTCCCTGCAGGATGCTCCCTCTAGCCTCTCCATCAGTTCACCCCAGGCCCATAGTAGGCAGAAGAGTCCCGACACTGGCGGCAGAGGCAGGGGTGAGGGATGGGGGCACCTACCTCTCTGCCACCACACCCAGGTCAGGATGGAGCCTCCACTCCCAGCCCAGGACCAAGAAGGCAGGGCTGATAACCCCATGACATAGAATTGGACCTCAGAGGCTCAAGGGAAGACTGCCTGGCCTGTAGTCACACAGGAGTCAGGAATGTGGAGGGAATGAGGCTTGGAGCAATCAAAGAGCAGAGCTGCAGGGTGCTTGGAGCTGCTCTGACCCGTTGTCTACCTGCTAAAGGCTTCGGAGAGGGGCAGGGCTGACCTAAGGTCACGCAGCAGGTGGGGCAGGCTCTGCACGCCTGAGCCTCGGTTTCCTCATATTACCCCATCCATCCTCCCTGAAAACACATCTCCGTCAGCCTTGAGGGGCAGAGGCATGACCCAAAAGGCCTGGCTGGGCCCTCTAGGTGGATAATTCTAGCAACCATGGCTCAATGCCAGGCCCGGCTGTGATGAGCCCGTTTGCTACAAGAGGAGACTGAGGTTCAGAGAAGTCAAGGGTCCAAGGGTGAGCAGGGCTGGCACCAAAGCCCACGCAGGCCAGCACAAGAGGGTGGGGGCAGGGGCAGAGGCGGCAGTGCTGATGGCGCCGGCCCTCTCTAGGTTGCACAAGCAAAGGCCTCGTCCTGCCCGCCGTGCTGGGCATCACCTTTGGTGCCTTCCTCATCGGGGCCCTGCTCACCGCCGCACTCTGGTACATCTACTCGCACACGCGTGAGTACCCCAGGCCCCCACAGTGAGCATGCCGGGCCCCTCCACCCACCCGGGGGAGCCCAGTGAAGCCTCTGAGGGATTGAGGAGCCCTGGCCGGGACCCTGACCTCCACCCCTGCTCCCAGGTTCCCCCGGCAAGCGGGAGCCCGTGGTGGCAGTGGCTGCCCCGGCCTCCTCAGAGAGCAGCAGCACCAACCACAGCATCGGGAGCACCCAGAGCACCCCCTGCTCCACCAGCAGCATGGCGTAGCCCCGGCCCCCCCGCGCTTGCCCAGCAGGAGAGACTGAGCAGCCGCCAGCCGGGAGCACCGCTGTGAACTCACCCTGGGAGCCAGTCCTCCACTCGACCCAGGATGGAGCCTGCTCTCCGTGCCCGCCCTTCCCACCTCCCTCTCAGACGCCTGCTGCCAGTGGGGCCAATGCCTTGGAACACCTTGGGGTCCCTCCACCCCACCCCACAGAACCTTCAACCCAGTGGGTCTGGGATACGGCTGCCCAGGGCCGCGGAGAGAGACCATTTGCCACACTGTTGTAAAACCCCAAGCCCCTGTCATTTGAACCTGGATCCAGCACTGGTGAACTGAGCTGGGCAGGAGGGGAGAACTTGAAGCAGATCCAGGCCAGCCCAGCCAGGCTGACAGCACCTCCCCCTGAGGAACGGAAGAGGGCCCAGCCCAGAGCCACCTGGATCTATCCCTTCGGCCTCCACACCTGGACTTGCCTAACTGGCGGGGGAGACAGGAGCCTAGCAGAGCCCAGCCTGGGAGCCCAGAGGGTGGCAAGAACAGTGGGCGTTGGGAGCCTAGCTCCTGCCACATGGAGCCCCCTCTGCCGGTCGGGCAGCCAGCAGAGGGGGAGTAGCCAAGCTGCTTGTCCTGGGCCCGCCCCTGTGTATTCACCACCAATAAATCAGACCATGAAACCAGTGATGGGCTGGGCTGGGAGAAGGGCAGTGGCATTCAACGCCAGGGTGGGGTGAGGGCACAGGACAGGGCTGCTCTTGTCCTTGGCCCCCACTGGGCTGGCCTGGTGGCAGGGGCAGCATCCTGAACAGTAGCAGGACCCAGGGCACAGGTTTTGATTCAGCCAGTTCCCCTCTGCCACTCAGCCCCTCAGCAGCACACCCCAGGGTGTTTGCAAAAAAGCAAACACCAGGAGGCCCCATCCACACTCCCACTCTGGGGTTCTGAACACAGGCCCTTGACTGCTGAGTTCAAATCCTGGACCTGCCACTTGTTGGCCTGTGACTGTAGGCAGGTCCCATGGCTTTGCTTTTTTTTTTTTTGAGACGGAGTCTTACTCTGTCGCCCAGGCTGGAGTACAGTGGCGCTATCTCGGCTCACTGCAACCTCTGCCTCCTGAGTTCAAGCAATTCTCCTGCCTCAGCCTCCCGAGTAGCTGGGACTACAGGTGTGCGCCACCATGCCCGGCTAATTTTTGTATTTTTAGTAGACAGGGTTTCACCATGTTAGCCAGGATAGTCTCCATCTCTTGACCTCGTGATCCGCCCGCCTCAGCCTCCCAAAGTGCCAGGATTATAGGTGTGAGCCACCGTATCTGGCCCCCATGGCTTCTTGAAGCCAGCCACAGTTCCCTCGTCTGTCAAATGGGTATAATTCTCCATCACCAGGTCTCTGCAAGGGGGTCTGCAGAAAGCACTGCCTGGCATATGGTCAACAGGCGTCAGTCCAGTCTTCTCATCTCACAGTCAGGCCACCTGAGGCGCACAGGGAGGGAGGGACTTGTCCCAGGCCACACAGCCAGGCTTCCTCTACACCGCGCAGGTCCCTGACCACCAGCAGCCCCTCTCTCCCTGTCTCTGCTGAGGGAGCAGGGGGTCAAGGGTCAGTCGAAGGCTTTGCCATTTCTTTAAAAAACAAAGTTAAAGGCTTTAATTCACTCCAGCCACCCACTGTCCTAGGGTGTCCCAGGCAGAGGCCTTCTCCCTTCCCAGAAGGCACTGGGAGGAGGAAATCTACCACCCAGCACATGGCAGGACCCAGGGCCTGGCCAGGCAGTGCACACAATACACTGGGCCTGAGCCAGGAGGCAGGCAGGGTATGGGGGGGAGACAGGCTGAACGGCCACGCCACTGCAACAGTGAGAGACCCGGGGAGCCCCTTGCTATCTCGGCCAGGAGGAAGGAGAGACCAAGGCACAGAGCCTTAGAAAAGAGGACATCCTCTCCTGGCCTCCCATCCCAGAGCCCTGCTCCCTAGGCCAGTCTAGACAGAACCAGGAAAGCAGAAAACAAAAGGCACCTAGTATGTAAGTTCATGGGGAGAACGCAGGCAGGTGTGGGAGGCTCCCACCTCCAACCCCGGGCCTCAGCTACTGGGACAGTGCAGGCTCCAGCAGCTTCAGGACACCACCCACCAAGTGCAGGCTGCCAGTGACCAGCACATGGATGGCAGCAGCCTCATGGAGTACGCTGGCCCCACTGTGAGCCACAGGGTGGGTGAGGAGGCCCTTTGGGGGAGTGGGTGGCTGGAAGACAGGGTCTCGGCCTTGGCTGATCCATTGCAAGGCATGTGAAATACAGCTGAAGACGAGGGAGCTGGCGCTGCAGGTGTGGGGTGGGTGGGGCGCCAGCAGTAGGGATGTGGGCCCACCAGGCTCTGGGCTGGGGGCGCTCCAGAGGTCCGGGCTGGCCTGCTCTTCGTCCAGGTGGTTCCAGTGCTGCTGGTGTTCCAGGCAGCGGAGCAGAACCTGGTCCAGTGTCACCGTGAAGTTCTGTTGGTCTGTGGGGCACAGAGACAGGCATGTCAGCGAAGGGGAGAGGGAGCAAGGGACAGGGGTGGAGAAAGGGGCTGCTGCACCGTGAGCACCTGTTTAGCACCAAGCCCTTTACATCATCAGACCAGCAGTCTCGGCTCATGGTCTTCTCCATGGACACAATGAAGAAACTGCAGCTCAGGCAGGTTCAGTGACTTGCCTAAGGTCACAAGAGGCAGAGCCAGACACTCTGGCTCCACAGCTTTTGCTCACTAGGTACCACTTCCCCACCCTGGCCTCATTGTCTCCATCTATAAAATGGAAATCCAGCTGGGGACCATCACCAAGTGGGCATTTCTGGGGCTGCTGGTTAAAAATGCAGATTCCGGCTGGGTGCGGTGGCTCAAGCCTGTAATCCCAGCACTTTGGGAGGCCGAGACGGGTGAATCACGAGGTCAGGAGATCAAGACCATCCTGGCTAACACGGTGAAACCCCGTCTCTACTAAAAAATAAAAAAAACTAGCCGGCTGGTGGTGCTCGTAGCCCCAGCTACTCGGGAGGCTGAGGCAGGAGAATGGCATAAACCCGGAGCTTGCAGTGAGCTGAGATCCACTGCACTCCAGCTGACAACAGAGCCAGACCTGCTCAAAAATAAATAAATAAATAAAATAAAATAAAATGCGATTCCAGGTTGGGCTGGCTCACTGTAATCCCAGCATCTTGGGAGGCCCAGATGGGCGGATCACCTGAGGTTAAGAGCGTTCAAGATCAGGTCACGCAGTGGCTCGCCTATAATCCCAGCATCTTTGGGAGGCCGAGACGGGCGGGATCATGAGGTCAGGAGATTGAGACCATCCTGCTAACACGGTGGAAACCCCGCCTCTACAAAAATACAAAAAAAAAAAACTAGCCGGGCGAGAGGGCTGCCTGTAGTCCCAGCTACCGAGGCTGAGGCAGGGTAGGAATGGCATAAACCCTGAGGCGGAGCTAGAAGAGATCTGGCCACTGCACTCCAGTTGGACAACAGAGCCAGACTCCGGCTCAAAAATAAATAAATAAATAAAATAAAATAAAGTGCCATGATTCCAGGTCACGCCTGGCTCAATGCCAGCAATCCCAGCATCTCTTTGGGAGGCCCAGATGGGCGGATCACCTGAGGTTAAGAGTTCAGCATCAGGTCGGCGAGTGGCTCGCCTATAATCCCAGCACTTGGAGAGGCCGAGACGGGCGGATCATGAGGTCAGGGAGATTGAGACCATCCTGGCTAACACGGTGAAACCCCGGCTCTCTACTAAAAATACAAAAAAAAAAAACTAGCCGGCGCGGGTGGTGGCGCCTCTGTAGTCCCAGCCACCGAGGCTGAGGTGCAGGAGAATGGCGTGAACCCGAGGCGGAGCTTTGCAGTGAGCTGAGATCCGCCACCGCACCCAGCCTGGCGACAGAGCCGCAGACCTCGCCTCCAAAAAAGAAATTAAGATAATAACATGGTGAAATTTCCATTTCCTAAAAAAAAAAAAAAAAATTAGCTGTATGCAGGCATGTGCCTGCAAATCCCAGCTACTTTGAAGGCTGGGCAGTATCGCCGAACCCGGACAGGGAGATTGCAGTGAGCTACCTGCCATTGCACTCCAGCCTGGGCAACAGAAAGCAAGACTCCATCTTTTTTTTTTTTGAGACGGAGTCTTGCCTCCACGCCCAGGCTGGAGCATGCTGGATCTCAGCTCACTGCAAGCTCCAGCTCCCGAGTTTACGCCATTCTCCTGCGTCAGCCTCCCGAGTAGCTGGGACTACAGGCGCCCACCACCTCGCCTGGCTAGTTTTTTGTATTTTTTAGTAGAGACGGGGTTTCACCGGGTTTACGGGGTTTCACCGGGTTAGCCAGGATGGTCTCGATCTCCTGACCTCGTGATCCGCCCGTCTCGGCCTCCCAAAGTGCTGGGATTACAGGCTTGAGCCACTGCGCCCGGCCAAGACTCCATCTTAAAAATAAACAAAAAACAAAAATTAGCCGGGTATAGTGGCGCGTGCCTGTAGTCCCGGCTACTCACGAGGCTGAGGTGGGAGAATCATTTGAATCTGGGAGGCAGAAGTTGCGGTGAGCCAAGATGGCACCACTGCACTCCAGCCTGGGCAACAGAGCGAGACTGTCTCAAGAAAAAAAAAAAAAAATGTAGATTTCAGAACTCTCCGCAGCCAGACTGATGTGGGGACTGGAGATGTTTTTTGTTTTTTTTTTTTTAAGACAGGGTCCAGGGTCTTGCTCTGTCACCCAGACTGGAATGCAGTGATGCAATCATGACTTCATGACTCACTGCAGCCTCCACCATCCAGGCTCAAGCAATCCTTCCACTTCAGCCTCCTGAGTAGCTAGGACCACCGGTGTACACAACCACACCTGGCTAATTCTTCTATTTTTTTTTTTTTTATAGAGATGAGGTCTGGCTTTTAACTCCTGGGCTCAAACAATCCTCCTGCCAAAATGCTGGGGTTACAGGTGTGAGCCACCAAGTCCAGCCTGGGACCTGTATTTTTTACACTATTTCAAAAATTTTTAACACGACACATAGTAAAAAACACATTTTATATTGCAACCCAGTACTCACATACTTATACGTACGTATGCCTGGAACAGAATGACCTTCGCCAAACAGGACCTACCCTTACTTGTGCAATGCACACTGGTATTTTCTATTCTACTCTATTTCATATAAAATTAAAAATGTTGGCCGGGTGCGGTGGCTCACGCCTGTAATCCCAGCACTTTGGGAGACTGAGGTGGGCGGATCATCTGAGGCCAGGAGTTTGACACCAGCCTGGCCAACATGGCAAAACCCTGTCTCTACTAAAAATATAAAAATTAGCTGGGCATGTTGGCACATGCCTGTAATCCCAGCTATTCCAGAGGCTGAGACATGAGAATCATTTGAACCCAGGAAGCAGAGGTTGCAGTGAGCTGAGATTGTGCCACTATACTCTAGCCTGGGTGACAGAGTGAGACTCTGTCTCAAAAATTAAATTAAAGAAAAAAATTTTTTTTGAGACGGAGTCTCGCTCTGTTGCCCAGGCTAGAGTGCAGTGGCGTGATCTTGGTTCACTGCCAGCTCCGCCTCCTGGGTTCACACCATTCTCCTGCCTCAGCCTCCCAAGTGGCTGGGACTACCGGCACCCGCCACCACGCCTGGCTAATTTTTTGTATTTTTTAGTAAAGACAAGGTTTTGCTGTGTTAGCCAGGATGGTCTCGATCTCCTGACCTCGTGATCCGCCCGCCTCGGCCTCCCAAAGTGCTGGGATTACAGGCATGAGCCACCGCGCCTGGGCAAAAATTTTTAAGAATAAAATTAAATAAAGTATACTTTGGTGTATAAAAGAGTATAAGTACACTAAAGTGTGCTTATACAGTAAAACAAATTTATTTTCTACCCCAAACCTCCAGTCTGGAAGCCCCCACTGCCTACCTCAGGGACCCCTGCCCATCCCCAGGGGCCATGCCTGTTACATCTCACCTGCATTGCCTGTGGATGACACCTCTGTCAGGTTGGGGCAGAAGACGGCATAGTCAAACTGGCACGGCTAGAAGGCCAAGGGAAAGACCTGGTGTCAGACCCCGGAAAGGATGTCCGCCGACTTCCACATGACCCCCTGAGCCCACATCTGGAGATGCAGCCTCCCTGACAACTAGAATGACGCTGTATAAACCCAGCCAAGGTACTTCAGCACCCTGCCCCCATCTGCCTCAGTATACCTTGCCTGGCCTGTGGCCTGAGCAGCGAAGCCCCAGCCTACTGTACAGATGGGGGAACCGAGGCCACAGGTCAAGGGGACTTGCTGAAGGTCACTCAGATAGTGAGGAGACCCCAAATCCAGGCTGGATAAAGACTGTGGGTAAATGGGAGCGGTTCTGGATACAGCCTCAGCCTCCTGGTCTGTGAAATGGGAGATGATACCTAGGGGCCACTTCAGCCCTGACAGCTTGGGCAGCCTCAGTTTCCCCAAGCAGAGAAAGGCCCAGTGACTCCTTCAACCAAACTCGAGAAGCAGGTACCCTTAGCAGCAACCCAGTTTTATGGAGAGGCAAAGTGAGGCTCAGGGAAATGCCACCTCTCGCCCAGTCCAGGGTGATATGCTAGTGCCAAAGGGGCATGACAAGTGAGTCCAGAGTCTACACCTTTAGCCACGACGTGGCCCTCCTCTTAAGCCTGGACTTGAGTCTAGACACGCGGGGAAATGAGTAATGACCTATGACTGGACTCCCTGCGGCCCTGCAGCACCTGGCGGAACCTGCACACGCAGCTCGTCACATCTAATCCTCAATACAACTCAGAGTGGCGACTGGCACCCCCCAGGGTCACACTGTCAGACCCAGGGCTTCAGGACTGCCTGCCGCCCACCCGCAAGTCGGCCCCTCACCTGCAGCAGTTTCAGCAAGGCCGCCGGGTCCCGGTCCCCGGTAGCATTGAAGAGCAAGACTCGAACCTCGGGCCCACTGCTGCAGCGGCGAGGAGGTGGGTCAGAGGGCACCGCTCATTCTCCCAATCCCGTCCCCGCCCTTCCCCACGGCCCCGCCCCTCCCCGTGGGCCCACCCCGCCCTTCCCCAAGATCCCGCCACTTCCAGTGAGCCCGCCCAGGCCCCACCCCCATCCCTGCCCCTCACCCGCTCGGCCTCTCTCGGCCCTGCAGCGCCTGGCGGAACCAGCGCACGCAGGCCTGCACGCTGCTGGGAGTGTGCGCGCCGTCCAGGTACCAGGTAAGGGGCCCGCGCCGCAGCACCTGTGTCCGCCCCAGCCACTCCGTGTTCCGAAGCCCTGGGGGAGGGCAGCAAGGCAGTCCTCCAGGTTCTCTCCCACCCCCGTCCTCAACTCCGCACACACACTCCTGAGGCCGGTCTCCCCTGCAGGCTGCGCCCGCCCTCAACACTCTGAGGACCCCGGCAGCCCAGGAACTTCTTACCAGCACCAGTCAATGGCTCGGCCTTTTCGGCTGCCTCATCTGGTGGAGTCTTTCAGGCAACTCTGAAAGGGTCTGCTATCATGTATGATTCCCGTTTGACAGCCCGAGAGCGCTTAGCTGGGGCCGGGATGTGATGCGAGGTCGGCCTGTCTCCAGGACCTTGTCACTTGCCCCTGACAACAGGCGTGGCACACAGTGGGCCCACTATTTGCTGCAGGGGCTTAAAAGCATGAGCACCCGCTGGGTGCTGAAAGCTTTGGGGGAGGCAAGAAGCAGATGACTGGATCACCGTCCTCCAGAACCTCAAGGTCTGATAACAATGATGGTGACAGTGACAGCAGCTTCCACTGGCTGGCACTTTATCCCACATTGGCCAGGCCCTGCACTCAGCACCTTAGTGATGTCACCTCAGCGAATCCCCACCACAGCCCTTGGCAGTGGCTCCTATCATCATCCAGTTTGGCAGATGAGAAGACAGGCTCAGAAAGAGTTCATGAGCTCAAGGTCAGGGAGGTTTGCTGACATCAGAATCCCTTCTCTTAAGTACCACTTCAAATTGTCTCTATCTCCCAAACAGAAAACCAAAAAAAAAGAAAAAAAAACATCTGAAGGGGCACAGACACACGCAGTGGTCCCAGTTGGGCAGGAAGGTCCAACTCACCGAGCCGCATGTGGGATGTGGGCTGGAACACGGGTGCCAGGGGCAGCTGCCACAGGAGCCCCGGCCTGGATGCCTTCACCTCCCGGGCACCTGTGGGGTGTGTGAAACCAAGTGTGCCCAGGACCCTCCTAGGCAGGCTCCAT
Source organism: Papio anubis (assembly GCF_008728515.1). Taxonomy (NCBI): domain Eukaryota; kingdom Metazoa; phylum Chordata; class Mammalia; order Primates; family Cercopithecidae; genus Papio; species Papio anubis. The sequence continues at coordinate 97,290,655 of NC_044988.1, read as the reverse complement.
AGGTGCCACCCACCTGCCTGCCCACTCAGCTGCCCACCGCTCACCATGGTGGTCCTGCCGCTGCAGCCAGCAGTGGGCCAGTTGCAAGGCCAAGGCGGCATTGGACCGCTGGTGCTCCCCGTCCAGGCCCAGGGCCAGCGGCGGCCCCCCTTCCTCCAGGTCCTCCAGCGTCGGACACAGGTAGAGAGGACACTGGGGGAGACAGGCAGGAGCATGTCAACAGAGGCCCTCCCTGACCACATCAGCCCTCCCATCTCTCCCCTCCCCCCAGCCACCAAGCCCTGCTCCCAGAACTGAGATGTGTTCCAGCTGGCCCGGCAGCTTCCTCACTGCACAGATGAGCAGACTGAGGCCCCAGAGGATGCAGTGCCTCCTCAAACAGGAGGGACACACGCCCACCCTGCCGCTGCCCCCATTCCAATCAGACTTACTGAGATCTGCTGGGCTCGGTCCCTCAGCACTGCCAGGGGACCTTCAGGTTGGAGCACAGTGAAGGCAGGGACGCCTTGCTGTGGAGGGAACAAGGAGAGAGAAGGAGCTACCTAGCGTCCTCCACACTGCTATCTCTGGCCCCCACATCCCTGGGTCTGGGCTACCACTGGCTCTCATCCCTCAAGTTTCTTCATTTCTGTTTTTTGAGAGGAAGTCTCACTGTGTCACCCAGGCTGAAGTGCAATGGCACAATCTCGGCTCACTACAACGTCTGCCTCCCGGGTTCGAGCGATTCTCCTGCCTCAGTCTCCCCAGTAGCTGGAACTACAGGCGTACACCACCACACCTGGCTAATTTTTGTATTTTTAGTAGAGACGGAGTTTCACCATATTGGTCAGGCTGGTCTCAAACTCCTGACCTCAGGTGATCCTCCTGCCTCGACCTCCCAAAGTGCTGGGATTGCAAGTATATAAGCCACCATGCCCAGCCATCCCTCATGTTTCAATGGGGAAACAGTCTGGAGAGGAGACTCAACTTGTTCCAGTCACACAGTGAAGCCAGGATGAGAATGCAGACGCCCAGGCCTTCCATGTCTCTCCCGTCCCCCAATCTGCCTGGTCACCTTAAAGATGCCCCCTTTCTGCCATGCGATCTTCTCCACCGTGTCCCCCAGGAGGCTGGTGTGGTCGATGCCAAGAGAAGAGACGCCGCACACCACAGGCTTCCTGCAGAGGAAAAGGCCATGAGGCCCTGCCGAGCCACCAGGCGGCAGGTGAGGCTGTGCTCCTGACTGCCACTCCTCACCCCAGGCAACTGTGCTCACCTGATGATGTTGGTGCAGTCATAAGCCCCGCCAATGCCCACCTCCACCACTGCCAGGTCCACCTGCCAAAGACCAGAGGGCATGGCAGGGGGTATGAGGGTGCCCAGAGGCCACATGGAAGCAGGGAGCCCCCAGGCCTGCTGAGGTTCCTGTTCCCAAGGCTTCAGATGCAGGGTTCTAGGGAGAGGGCACACACCTTCTCTTGGAGGAAGACGTGGAAGGCCATAAGTGTCAGGAAGCGGAAGTAGGGGGGCATGGAGACACAGCTGCCATCCTGTGGCACAGGGACATGTCAGGGCCCAGAGCCCCTGCAGCCCCTCCTCTGGGGACATGGGGTGCTGGAACATGTAGCACCCCCAACCCCACCCACCCACCAGCCCTCTTGCGTGGGGCACCTTGGTCTCCTCCAGCCGGTGGTAGAGGCGCCAGAAGTACTTGGTGAAGAGCTCGGGACTGATGGGCTGCCCGTTGATGCGGATCCGCTCCCGAACCTGCACCAGGTGGGGAGAGCTGCCGGGACAGCTGGGGTCGTCAGGACTCCCTTCCCAAGCATCCTGGCCTTCCCCCACCCGGCAGGGGCTGAGGCCACTGGCCTCGGTGCCTCGCCTCTCCTGTGTCCCTCAGTTTGTTCCTGGTACCCCATCCCCCCGGACTATCTGTAGCCCCCCCAGTCCTCCCCCTCTTCTATCTCCAGGTCTCTGCACCTGGCTCACCCTATTAACCACACTGGTCTCAACTAAGACAGCTCCTCCTCCTTTGGACCCTCACCCAGGCTGGTCTCGCACATCCAATGGTCCCATACCAATCAGTCACTCTGCTGACATCTGTCCCACAATGCCATCTGTCTCACAGCTCTCAGAGACAAAGCCCACGAGCAACGTTCAAGCTGCAGCCCTGGGCTGGCCCTCAAGGCCACATGGGCCCAAGGTGAAGGCTAGAGTTTTTATCCCCAAAATGACTGTAGTTTTTATTTTTACTTATTTATTTTTGAGACAGGGTCTTGCCCTGTCACCCAGGCTGGAGTGCAGTGGCACAATCTTGGCTCACTGAAACCTCCACCTCTCGGGTTCAAGTGATTCTCATGCCTCGGCCTCCCAAGTAGCTGGGACTACAGGTGCACACCACCACGCCTTGCTGATTTTTGTATTTTTAGTAGAGACAGGGTTAACGCCATGTTAGCCAGGCTGGTCTTGAACTCCTGGCCTCAAGTGATTTGCCCACCTGGGCCTCCCAAAGTGCTGGGATTACAGGCATGAGCCACTGCGCCTGGCCCAAAAAATGATTTTAGAAGACAGGTTGGTGCCTTACGTTTCAATTCTCAAAGACACTCAGGTAGTAAGTCCTCCTCTCCATCTCTTTATTTGAACAAGAACTGTTTAGGGAAAACATATTGGCTTGAAATGACCTTAGGCAGCTGATTTCAGAAGTTCTTGGTGATGGGCTTAGGAGACATGCGTGACACAGGAAGAGTGATCCTGGTTCTACCTGGCCATCCTCTTGTGTAAGTCTAGACAAGTGAGACCAAGAGGGGGCGCTGTCTCCTGGGGAAAGCCACAGCAGAGACTGGCTGAGCAGAAGGGCTCCTATCTGCAGCCCGCCTGGGAGACTTTAACATGGATGGCACAAGCCACCCTTATCATTTAAGCCCTTGCAAGGCAATTTTCTCCTTACTCTAAAGACGTACTAATTGATAAATATCTCTATGTGATTTTAAAGTTATATAAGGACTTTACTTTTTTTTTTTTTTTTGAGACGGAGTTTCACTCTTGTTGCCCAGGCTGGACTGCAATGGCGCGTTCTCAGCTCATGGCAACCTCCGCCTCCCAGGGTCAAGCAATTCTCCTGCCTCAGCCTCCGTAGTAGCTGGGATTACAGGCATGTGCCACCACACCCGGCTAATTTTGTATTTTTAGTAGAGACGGGGTTTCCCCATGTTGGTCAGGCTGGTCTCGAACTCCCGACCTCAGGTGATCCACCCGCCTTGGCCTCCCAAAGTGCTGGGATTACAGGCGTGAGCCACCGCGCCCGGCATTTTTCTGTTTTTGTTTTTCTTTTCTTCTTTTTTTTTTTTTTTTAAATAGAGATGAAGTCTCACTATGTTGCCCAGGCTGGTCTCAAACTCCTGAGCTCCAGTGATCCTCCCACCTTGGCCTCCCAAAGTGCTAGGATTACCGTTGTGAGCCAACACACCCAACTTGGACTTCAAGTTATTAAAGAGACCTCTGACCATCTGACTATTCCAGTCATGTAATTTTTTTTTTTTTTTTTAAGACAGTGTCGGCCGGGCGCGGTGGCTCAAGCCTGTAATCCCAGCACTTTGGGAGGCCGAGACGGGCGGATCACAAGGTCAGGAGATCGAGACCATCCTGGCTAACCCGGTGAAACCCCGTCTCTACCAAAAAATACAAAAAACTAGCCGGGCGAGGTGGCGGGCGCCTGTAGTCCCAGCTACTCGGGAGGCTGAGGCAGGAGAATGGTGTGAATCCGGGAGGCGGAGCTTGCAGTGAGCTGAGATCCGGCCACTGCACTCCAGCCTGGGCGGCAGAGCTAGACTCTGTCTCAAAAAAAAAAAAAAAAAAAAAAAAAGACAGTGTCTTGCTCTGTCGCCCAGGCTGAAGTGCAATGCTGTGATCACCGCTAACTGCAGCCTTGACCTCCCCGGGCTCAGGTGATCCTCCCACATCAGCCGCCCAGAGTGCTGGGATTATAGGTGTGAGCCACCACACCTGGCCTCCTGCTACGTAGTTAGTTTATACATTAAAGTTGTTGCCCCTTTTCCAATTTTTTTTTTTTGTTATGAAAATTAAGGCCAGGCACAGTGGCTCACACCTGTAATCCCAGCACTTTAGGAGGCCGAGGTGGGCGGATCACTTGAGGTCAGGAGTTCAAGAACAGCCTGGCCAACGTAGTGAAACCCCATCTCTACTAAAAATATAAAAATTAGCCTGGTGTGGTGGTGGGCGCCTGTAATCCAAGCTACTCGGGAGACCAAAGCAGGAGAATTGCTTGAACCCGGCAGGTGGGGGTTGCAGTGAGCCAAGATCGCGCCATTGTACTCCAGTCTGGGCGATAGAGTGAGACTCAGCCTCAAAAAAAAAAAAAAAAATTAAAGGTTGCCATAAACATGGGCCAATATGGTAAGTGCACTGTATGTTTATTGAATGAATAAACATTGGGCAGAGAGACATGTAGCTGACCTCCTGGGGGTGACCCTGGTCCTGAAGCACTGTCTGGTTCCATAGCCCCCCAGGGTCCATTGGGACAGAGACACCACATCCCTCCACAACCCAGTACCTAAAGAATCCCGTCTTCAGGCCATAGCTTCGGAGGATACATTCCGTGAAGGCACAAGTGGAGCCCTTGAAAGAAAAGGGATTGTCTGGGCAGGCTCTACCCCACCAGCCACTTAATAGACCCCATACCCCTGGGTCCTGCCCCTCACCTTCCCCTTCGTCCCAGTGACATGGATGATGTTCAGCCGGTCCAAGTCCTCTACCTGGGACAGACAGACAAGGTCCCCACCTCAGCTACGGGAATCACTAATGGGGGTGGGAGGTGGTCACTGGCTCTCTCTACCTTACCTGCAGCCCACTCCGTGCCAGGTACAGTTCCATGGCTTCCAGCTGTGTCTGGGGGTCACCCCGCTGGCGCTTCACCTGCTCCAGGTAGCCGGCATTGGTCTGCAGGGTATTAAGCATGCGCACGGCATCCTGGCAACCACAGTGCCCAGGTGGCAGGTTAAGGCTCACTCAGGGTCCACAGGCACAGAGACACCCAGCAGACCAGTGGCCAAGCCAGGGCAACAAGGCCAGTACCAGGCCTCCCTGCCGTGCCAGCCCCGTTACTTAGCCTGTAGGTTAAGCAACAGAGAGTATGGCATCTTTCCAGCTCTGGCAAATAGGGGAGCCTAGGGCAATTCAGCCCCACCCAGGGAGTGCCACACAAAGAAAATGGCATGACTAACGGGCTAGCCTTCCTTCCTGCCCAGGCTCCCCCGACTTTACTCCTGGGCCTTTGCCCTCATTCTCTCCAGTGGGGTCCATTGCTATATTGCTCCCTGCCAGGGCGGGGTCAGAACTACAGAAGGTTGGGGTATTCGAATTCTGGAGTTCCCCGAAGCTCCATCCCAACCTTCATGACTCTGGGGTTCCACATTCCAACCCACAGAAGAGCAACTGAGAGGGAGGAGGGGTGTGCTGGGGGTCACTCAGCCAGGAAGGCAGGTAGGTACTGCTTCAGGAGGGTTCACAATGGAAGTGGGAGTGGGGGTGCTATTTCCTTCCCCTTAGGCCTCATATTCTGGGCCTCCCACCCTCAGGACCTCAAGGCTGGCTGGAGGCCCCACCTTCATCAAACCAGTGCCACCCGTTTGACTGGCATCAGGTTCTGGTCTAGGGCAACTGGCTCTTGACACAGCGCCCGCGGACATTTTCTGTTTTCCAGGTTCTGGGGCCCTCCACTACCCCTGATTCCTGCCTGTCCCCCAATTCCAGGCACTTGGATCCCCAATCTTCTGAATCCTGGACACCCCACCCCCAGATCAATACTCCTGGATCTTTCAAGCCTGAATTCCTGAGTCGCTTCCCTCCCCTCTTTCCCCACTCCCACTGCCGGTTCAGACTCCGGGATCACTGGAACTCCAGCACCACCGCTGAGCCTCTGGGCTTCTGGATCCTAGCTCCAGCGACCCTTCCCACTCTCCAACCCGGGGCGGGGTCGCTAGAGTCTCCGAATTCCCAGACCCGGGCCCAACTTCCTGGTCCCTGTCCCCACCCCCAGACTCCAGGATGTTCCGCCTCCCGAGTCCCCCAGTCCAGGGCTCCCGGTACCCTCTCGGCTAGCGGAGCCCGGATGTTCTGTGGCTCAGCGCAGGCCCACGTGTCGTCGCGCCCCGGCCCGCAGGCCCGCCTGATACCTGGTACTCCATGCTGGGCTCCTGCGGCACCGGCCACGCGCTCAAGCCCCGCTGCGCCGCGACCTGGGTCGTTACGCCGCGCGCAGACGCCGCTGCCAGGAATAGAGCGGCGCGCAGGTGGTTCCGCGCCCGCGACATAGCCCCGGCGACCTCGGCAGCGCGCTAGGCCCGGGCGGGAGACGCCCCGCCCCGCCCCCCGCCAATCAGCGCAGCGCCGCCTCACCCCGCCCCCCGCCAATCAGCGCAGCACCGCCCCACCTGCCATCTATCAGCACCGCCCTAAACTCCCCCGACCAGCCCTCGTGCGCCACTAAAAAGCCGCGCCTCCCGAGTGCACCATCCTGGTGAGGGGCAGGCCTCGGGACCATGTTTATGAGTGGCACGCTCCGGGGCGTCCCCTCCCTTAGCGGGCACGCACTCCTTTTGTCACCATCCTCCCAAGGACCCCGCAGCACGTCCCAAAATAGCCGGTCCCGGTCAGCAGCCCTCAGTCTCTGCTCCAAACAGGGATAGGATGACAGAGCTGCGGACACCTGAGACACCTCTAAACAGCTGCTGCTGTTTAGAGAATGGATTCGAGGGCCACCAGGGGATGGTGGGGCAGTAATCCTTGTTTTCTGTGAGTGAGGAGGATACCTATTTGTCGTCCTGAAGTTTTCAGAGCTTTCTCCCATCTATTAGCTTCTTGGCCCCACCTGCTAGCATGAGAAAGTTGCATGGTGAAATCCTTTTGACAGCTGAGACCCAGAACCCGGGAGGAGGAAGCTGCAAACAACCCACTGCGGATAATCAGTCTGATAAAAGGCAGTCCTTCACATGACTGTTGGAGTTTCCGTACCTCCTTCCCCTCTCCCTCTTCCCAGCGTTGGGAGAAAATATTTATGAGAAATTGTTTGATTTCGAAATAAGCAAGTGATGTTTTGGGAAGAGTCTGTCATTGGCTGGACTTCTGCTCTTCACACACTGCTGGAGTGTCCCGACCCTGGCCCCGTGGGAGATAGAGAATTTCTTCCCTCTCTTGGGTTCCTTATTTTTAGTCATTGAAACTTTCTCTATACATATGCATGCATATAGTTTAATAACTGCATAAACATAATCAAGAGACTGGACGCAGTGGCTCACATCTGTAATGCCAGCACTTTGGGAGTCCACAGTGGGCAGATCATGAGGTGACGAGTTCGAGACCAGCCTGGCCAAGATGGTGAAACACCATGTCGACTAAAAATACAAAAATTAACCGGGTGTAGTAGCAGGTGCCTGTAATCCCAGCTACTGGGGAGGTTGAGGCAGGAGAATTGCTTGAACCTGGGAAGCAGAGGTTGCAGTGAGCTGAGATCACACCACTGCACTCCAGCCTGGGTGACAGAGCAAGACTTTGTCTTGGAAAAAAATAAATCATGAGGCTTTAAATATTTTTATTTTGCTTACTCCCTTCCCCCTCCCCCCATACACACACAAACAGTTCCTCCTCTGGCAATCCTGTTGACAACTAAGTATATATCCCACAGTTTTCTATGCTCATGAAACCAGACACACCTAGACATCTATAGGGTCTTGCCAATGCAGGTGACAATGTTTTTTGCATCTTAGCTTTTCAAAAATTTTTATTTTTAGAGACAGGGTCCTAATCTATAACTCAAGCTGGAGTGCAGTGGTACAATCATAGCTCACTGCAGCCTTAAAACTCCTGCCCTCGAGCAGTCCTCTCACCTGGGCCTACCAAAGTGCTGGGGTCCCAGGCATGGAGTGCAGTGGCGTGATCTCGGCTGCAACTGCAAGCTCCGCCTCCCGGGTTCACGCCATTCTCCCGCCTCAGCCTCCCAAGTAGCTGAGACTACAGGCGCCCGCCACCACGCCCGGCTAGTTTTTTGTATTTTTAGTAGAGACGGGGTTTCACCATGTTAGCCAGGATAGTCTCGATCTCCTGACCTCGTGATCCACCCGCCTGGGCCTCCCAAAGTGCTGGGATTACAGGCTTGAGACAACTTAACTTTCTTACTCAATGACAAGCTTATTATTTTCTAAGACATTTACTTAACATTTTTTTTTTTTTTCAGATGGAGACAACACTTACTATTTTTTTAGATGGAGTCTTGCTCTGTCACCCAGGCTGGAGTGCAGTGGCGCCATCTTGGCTCACTGCAACCTCCGCCTCCCAGGTTCAAGCAATTCTCCTGCCTCAATCTCCCAAGTAGCTGGGACTACAGGTGCGTGCTATCACACCCGGCTAATTTTTGTATTTTTAGTAGAGATGGAATTTCGCCATGTTGGCCCTGCTGGTCTTGAACTCCTGACCTCAGGTGATCCACCCGCCTCGGCCTCCCAAAGTGCTGGGATTACAGGCTTGAGCCACCATACCCAGCCCTTCACAAACACTTTTAGTACGTCTCCAGATTCAGACACTGCTGTAAACACTTCTGACACAGTTGCTCATTTACTCTTCATCACAAACCCATGAAATAGGTACTAATGTTATCATATAGGCCCAAAGGAGTAAAAGCATATGCTCAAGTCACAAAACCAAGATTTGACGTCTGGCCCCAGAGTCCTTATTCTTAGCCTCTGCACCTCCTTCCCTGTCTCCCCAGGGACACGGCTAATTCGGTGTCTTTAATGGCCGTGTGGCCTTCCCGGGAGCATCCTGGATTCACCTGTGGAAAGGCATTCATTCTGCCTTCAGTGTTTTGCTGCTATGGATATGCGTTTACATCGAAGGGATTAATTTCTGTGAGTTGGATTGCATGGAGGGGTCGGGTTGGCTCCAGGGATGTTTGCAATCCTTTTCCCCAATGCTGCTGTAGTCTTGGCATCCCAGCAGCTGTGTGTGAAGGAGGCACCCCTCTCCCAGGATGTCCCCAGACCACAGGGTGCAGAGAACCATCTCAGTGTTTCTCATTCCCCAGCTGCAGTGAACTTGAGCATCTTCCCATGCATTTATTTCAGTGAACTGCCTAACCCATCCTTGGCCCATTTTTCTAATGTCTGATGAGCTTCTTCATGTCAGTTATAATAGCCCTTTGTGGGCTGCACGCAGTGGCTCCCACCTGTAATCCTAGCACTTTGGGAGACTGAGGCAGGAAGACTGTTTGAAGCCTAGAGTTCTAGATCAGCCTAGGCAACATGGCGAAACCCCCTTCTCTACAAAAAGCAAAAATTGCTGGGCATGCTGGTGCACATCTCTAGTCCCAGTTATTTGGAGGCTGAGGCAGGAGGAATTTTTTTTTTTTTTTTTTGAGACAGAGTCTCACTCTGTTGCCCAGGGTGAAGTGCAGTGGTGCAATCTCGGCTCACTGCAACATCTACCTGCTGTGTTCAAGCAATTCTCCTGCCTCAGCTTCCCGAATAGCTGGGAATACAGGCACCTGCCACCATCCCCAGCTAATTTTTGTATTTTTAGTAGAGATGGGGTTTCACCATGTTGGGCAGACTGGTCTGAAACTCCTGACCTCAGGTGATCACCCGCCTTGCCCTCCCTAAGTGCTGGGATTACAGGCGTGAGCTACTGCGCCCAGTCAAGATGGATAATTTGAGCCCAGGAGTTCGAGGCTGCAGTGAGCTATGATAGCACCACTGTACTCCAGCCTGGGTGACGTAGTGAGACCCCCATCTTTTTAAATAAATAAATCAAATGCTTAAAACATTTTTTAACAAAAGGCACTTTGTGTAGTACTCATATTATCCCTCAGTTTCTGTCCTCTGTAGGGCAAGTATTTTTTCCAGATCTACTATTGGTGGCCTCAGTGGACTCATCTGTAAGAGGTGGCATAGGTGCTCTAAGCCATTCCTCCAAGAATAAGATCCCAGAGCCGGACTCCCTCCTCCAGTGTAAGGTGGAAAGCTTGTCCACATTGGTGAAAAAACCACTTTTTCTTATGTTTTCTTTTAAAATTCTAATATTTTTTGGATAATATATCATTCAAATAGTTCAAAGATTGGCTGGGCGCGGCCAATCCCAGCACTTTGGGAGGCCAAGGTGGGTGGATCACTTGAGGTCAGGAGTTCGAGACCAACCCGGGCAACATGACGAAACCCTGTCTTTACTAAAAATGCAAAAATTAGCCAAGCTTGGTGATGCACGCCTGTAATCCCAGCTACTTGGGAGGCTGAGGCACAAGAATCACTTGAACCTGGGAAGCGGAGATTGCAGTGAGCCGAGACTGCATCACTGCATTCCAGCCTGGGTGAAAGAGCAAGACTCTGCCTCAGAACAAACAAAAAACAACAAATAGTTAAAGGGTCAAAACGGTGGACAGTAAAAAGCCTCCCTCTCTGGGACCCCAGATTCCAGCACCCTAATCTTCCCTCCTCAAAGCAGTCAATGTTACCAGTTTCTTGTCACCTTTCCAGAGATAGGTATTTACTAGCAAATACAAATATATATTGATTTCCCTTTTATACTCACAGATAGCAGCAGACTGCAAGGCAAGCCTGCCTTGTACTTTCACCATGTCCTTTTTAAACCAGGGCCCTATTCTGGGCTGTGTCAGTACATAAGGGCCATTCCGTTGGCGAATTTGTTTTGAAGCTGTGTGTAGTACTCTGTGGTGTGGAAATACTACTGTGTACTCAGCCTGTTGCCTACTGATGGACATTTGGGTTGTTTCCAGTATTGTGCTATCACAAGTAATGGATAACAGTTTACCCAAGCTACAGTGGGTAACATTTTACCTTCATCATTTCTTCCTTGTGTGGCATATCTCATGGACAAATTCCAAGAAGTGCAATTGCTGGGTCAAAGGTGACCTGCACTTGACTTTTTTTTTTTTTTTTTTTTCCGGAGACGGAGTCTCACTCTGTCGCCCAGGCCAAAGTGCAGTGGTGCGATCTCGGCTCACTGCAACCTCCGCCTCCCAGGTTCAAGCAATTCTCCTGCTTCAGCCTCTCGAGTAGTTGGTATTACAGGTGTGCATCAGCACGCCCGGCTAATTTTTGCATTTTTAGTAGAGACAGGGTTTCATCCTGTTGGGCAGGCTGATCTTGAACTCCTGACCTGGTGATCCACCCACCTCGGCCTCCCAAAGTGCTGGGATTACAGCCGTGAGCCACTGCGCCCAGCTGACATTTTTATACACATGGTCACATTGTCCCCCAGAGGGGTACAAGTTTCTCCCACTTCAGCAGTGCATGAGCCAGGATTTCCTCACATCTTCAGCAACACAGCCAGCTTTGATCCTTGCCAGATGTAAGGTGGAAAAATGGATTCTCTGAGTAGTTATCATTTACATTTATTTTATTGTGAAGGAGACTGAGCACTTTTTTGTGTTTAACAGCCATCTGTGGCCGGGCATGGTGGCTCATGCCTGTAAGTAATCACAGTACTTTGGGAGGCTGAGGCGGTAGATCACCTCACGTTTAACATCAGTCAACATGGTGAAACCCTGTCTCTACTAAAAATACAAAAGTTAGCTAGGTGTGGTGGCACCTGCCTGCAGTCCCAGTTACTTGGGAGGCTGACGCAGAAGAATCGTTTGAACCTGGGAGGTGGAGGCTGCAGTGAGCCAAGATCGCGCCACTGCACTCCAATGTGAGGGGCAGCAAGACTGCATCAAAAAAAAAAAAAAAAAAAAAAAAAAAAAAGCTGGCAGGGTGCGGTGGCTCACATCTGCAATCCCAGCTCTTTGGGAGGCTGAAGCGGGTGGATCATGAGGTGAGGAGTTCAAGACCAGCCTGACCAACATGGTGAAACCCCATCTCTACTAAAAATACAAACATTAATCAGGTGTGGTGATGTGTGCCTGTAATCCTAGCTACTAGGGAGGCTGAGGCAGGAGAATCGCTTAAACCCGGGAGGCAGAGGTTGCAATGAGTCCGGATCACACCACTGTACTTCAGCCTGGGCAACAGAGTGAGACTCTGTCTCAAAAAAAAAAAAAAAAAAAAGACCTGTTTTGTTTCTTTTACAGCCCACTCACCTCCTTTGTGGCTTTTTATTTGAAAAGCCACAAATATTTATAGAAGGAACTAGAAGAAAGTGTAAAGGGAAAAATCAAAGGGATCTTCATCACACAGCTGGAGAGGGAACTGCCGTTGGCCTCTTGGTGCTCACGAAGGCACTGCGTTCTCTCTTTCCAGGAACAACAGAAACACAGCCATTGTTGCAGAGAAGAGAACACAAAGGGGGCAGGGGAACCAGTAAGTGGGCTGGTGCACACTCATGTGGGCAGATCTGCAGGTGCGTGTGGAGGGAAGGAGGGGCTGGGGTAGGAGCAGACTGAGGAACTCTGCCTTAACCCCCACCTTCCCACAGGGAAACGATGTCCTTCATTCACTTACTCATTGGGAAGAAATTATCTCTGCCAGACCCTGGGCTAGATGCTGGGGTCACTGTGGAGAACAGAAGACAAGGTACTGCTCACAGAGCACCCAGACCCGGGGGTGAGAGGGCAGCAAAGAAATTCACAAAGGAATATACAGATTTACAAACCCCGATCAGGTCAGAGGGTAATCACTGCAGAGTGGCAGGCTGAGGCTGAGAGAGACAGAGAGAGCTGGGGCCTCAGATCTGCCTGGGATACTACACTCTCTCCTGCCCCGTCACACACTCAGGATTAATAACACCCACAAGTTCACTGTGGCCTGGTCCCTGTCTACCTCTGGACTCATCCCCCACTTACAGGGCAGAGTCCCTGCCAGCTGGCAAAGACTTCAGCAATTGGCCTTGGCTTCTCCCACCTGCAAGCTTTTGCTTGTGATGTTTGCCTCTGCTGAAAGACCCTTGCCTTGTTTTTGTCCTCTTTCCCTTTTTGGGGTGGGTTTTTTGTTAACATTTATTAAGTAAGCACTAGGCTGGGAGCAGTGGCTCACGCCTATAATCCCAGCACTTTGGGAAGCCACGGTGGTGCAATCGCTTGAGGCCAGGAGTTTCAGACCAGCCTGGCCACAACGGTGAAATCCCATCTCTACTAAAATTACAAAAATTAGCTGGGTGTGGTGACACACTCCAGTAGCCCCACTACTTGGGAGGCTGAGGCAGGAGAATCCCTTGAACCAGGGAGGTGAGCCGAGATGGCGACACTGCACTACAGCCTGGGTGACAGAGAGACAGAGTAAGACACTGCCTCAAAACAAACATTTATTAAGCACTTATCCCTGTGTTTGGCACCTGAAATCTCATGAAAATTGTGTGAATTACAGATGATCCCTATTTCACAGGTGGAAAAATGAAAGTTCAGAGAGGTTAATCAACTCACCCAGGGTGATACAGCAGGCACAGGGACGTGCCAGAGCCCACTCAAACCCAGATTACTGACTTTAATGTTGGTCCTTGCACCTCACCACCACCTGTCTGGTCACCCTGGCCTTCTCTGCTGTCGAACTGCTGTGTGACCATAGGCAAGACACTTCCCTCTCTGATCCTGTCTGACCCTCAGTCTCCTCTTTAAGAGAGTAAGGATTTTTTTTTTTTGAGAGTCTCACTCTGTTGCCCAGGCTGGAGTGCAGAGACCCAATCTCAGCTCACTGCAACTTCCACATTCCGGGTTCAAGAGATTCTCCTGCCTCAGCCTCCATAGTAGTTGGGATTACAGACATGCGCCACCATGCCCAGCTTTTTTTTTTCAGAGACGGAGCCTTGCTCTGTCACCCAGGCTGGAGTGCAGTGGCGTGATCTTGGCTCACCGCAACCTCTGCCTCCCAGGTTCAAGTGATTCTCCTGCCTCAGCCTCCCAAGTAACTGGGACTACAGGTGCCCACCATCGCGCCTGGCTGATTTTTGTATTTTTAGTGGAGGCAGGGCTTCGTCATCTTAGCCAGGCTGGTCTCGAACTCCTGACTTCATGATCCACCCGCCTCGGCCTCCCCAAGTGCTGGGATTACAGGCATGAGACACCGCACCCGGCCGTCTTACCAATTTTCAGAGGGAAAAAACGTAGAATTTTTTTTCAATTTGTTCTCACTCTTTAAGCATGCTGGGTGCTGAGGTGAGCCCTGTGAGGGGCTGGCAGCATCACCCCCAAGAAACGGAGGCGTAGAAAGGAAAGGCCACCTTCCTGGTCGCCGGGTTCTCCTACCTGGAAGGAGGCAGTTTTAGCTGAGGAAGGTTGTCTGGATGGGCCCTCCATGGTTCCTTCCCACCACAACTTCTCAGCCACTGGCAAGGAGGCAGCCAGGGACCTGGCACCTCTCATCCCTTGGTCTCCTGCTCCCCTTCTGGGTAGGGCACGAAGTGACACACACGTGTGGGCATCTCTGCCAAGCCACCTCTACCCAGGATTTAGCTGGAGTTGTGAGGCTCGTTGACCCAGAGAACGTGATTTGGGGAGATGCCAAGGCCTCCCCTCCCCTGATGGGACTGGGCTGGAAGAGGTTCTGGTCTCTCCAGTGCGCAGGGAGAAAGGTGTTACCTGATAGGTTCCTGCCCTCATCCTAGGATCAGCCCAGGGACTTAGCTTCCCTAGCGGGTTTCTGGAGTGGAGCGTGGGACTGGTCAGAACCTCACCGCGAGTTAAATAACAACTAGGTAGAGGTTAAAGGTAAGCACGCAGGCAGGCGGATGGGAGAGGAGGGGGCTATGCTTGGGAGGGCTTCCAGACCTTGGGGCTGGCTTTATCTGGCCTCTTCCAGGCCTCCTTATCCCAGCCCACCCACCTTACAGTTAGGGCCCGTTTTGCCCTTGCCCTGCCAGGGTGAGATCCTGGCCAGGGAGAGGAGTACACAAAGGACAGGGTGGACACGGGACACGCTTAAGAGTCCAAGTCTGCTGGAGGAAGAGGCTCTGTTTCACCAAATCACTTGGGCAAAAAGAAGCCAGGTAGCCAGGAGTGGTGGCAGGCGTCCTTAATCCCAGCTATTCGGGAGGCTGAGGCAGAAAATCGCTTGACCCCAGGAGGAGGAGGTTGTAGTGAGCCAAGTTCGAGCCACTGTGATCCAGCCTGGGCGACAGAGCCAGAGTCTGTCTTAAAAAAATAAGCCAGACGCGGTAGCTCACGCCGATAATCCCAGCACTTCAGGAGGCTGAGGTGGGCAGATCACGAGGTCAAGAAATCGAGACCATGCTGGCTAACACGGTGAAACCCCGTCTCTATCAAAAATACAGAATAGGCTGGGCGCGGTGGCTCAAGCCTGTAATCCCAGCACTTTGGGAGGCCGAGGCGGGTGGATCACGAGGTCAGGAGATCGAGACCATCCTGGCTAACCCGATGAAACTCCATCTCTACTAAAAACAATGCACAAAACTAGCCGGGCGAGGTGGCGGGTGCCTGTAGTCCCAGCTACTCGGGAGGCTGAGGCAGGAGAATGGCATGAACCCGGGAGGCAGAGCTTGCAGTGAGCTGAGATGGCGCCACTGCACTCCAGCCTGGGGGACAGAGCGAGACTCTGTCTCAAAAAAATTCAAAATAACCTGCCATGGTGGCAGGCGCCTGTAGTCCCAGCTACTCGGGAGGCTGAGGCAGAATTGTGTGAACCCGGGAGGCAGAGCTTGCAGAGTCAAGATTGCACCACTGCACTCCAGTCTGGGCGACAGAGAGAGACTCCATCTCAAAAGTAGTAATAGGCAGGGCGCGGTGGCTCATGCCTGTAATCCCAACACGTTGGGAGGCCGAGGCGGGTGGATCATCTGAGGTCCAAAGTTTGAGACCAGACTGACCAACATAGAGAAACCCTGTCTCTACTAAAAATACAAAATTAGCCGGGCGTGGTGGCGTATGCCTGTAATCCCAGCTACTCAGAAAGGCTGAGGCAGAATAGCCTGAATTCTGGGAGGCGGAGGTTGTAGTGAGCCGAGATGGTTCCATTGCACTCCAGCCTGGGCAATAAAAGTGAAACTCTGTCTCAAAAAAAAAAAATAATAATAATAATGATAATAATAATAAAATAATTCTATTGAGGTGAAGGGTTAAGTTGTAACATACTTGATTCTCTCAGCCCTTTTTGGCTGTTTTACTATAGTCCCTATTTTGATGGTTATGCTAATATTTGTGGAAAAAGGTCTTGTATTTGCTGCATTATAATGACATCAGTACTTCTTTAGCTGGTTTAAGTACAAATGAATAAAACCATTTTTCCTTTAAAAAAAAAAAAAAAACACCAGGACGTGACTCCAGGCTCTTAAACAAAAGGCCAGGACACAGAATTCAGTCCCCCTGCAGGGTGACATCCCAAGTTCATCCCCACGAGCTGGTGAAGGCCTTTCCCATCTGCACAGCCTCCTTGGCCATGTGTTCACTGCACTCGCTCCACTGTATCCCAGAGACTCACACGTGCCACGTGCTATCTAGGTGCCAGAAACATGGTAAAAGCCCCACAGGGCCCTGCCCTCTGGGAGCCTTTATTCCAGTCCACATACCTCCCTCCACAGGTGGAAACAGCACCCATGTCACACCAGAGCTTGAGGCCAAAGCTAGAGAACCCTCACCTGACTGGCCAGTCCCTGTTCCTCCCTGGGGTAGACTGGGGAAGGGGGTGAGGACGAGCTCCGGTCAGCAGCTCCAGGGTTTGGCGCCTGTCTTGGTTGTTTTAAAATGTAGCTTAATTGGCTGGGCACGGTGGCTCACACCAGTAATCCCAGCACTTTGGGAGGCCAAGGTGGGAGGATCCCTTGAGCTGAGGAGCTGGAGACCAGCCTAGGCAACAAAGCAAGACCCCATCTCTAAAAGATATGTTTTTAAAAATGTTTAAAAATGAAAAGATGGCTTAATTGCATAACAAATGTATTAGTTAACCAACTACGAGGAAACACCGAAACATAAAGAACCACACACTCTGTACAAAGCTCCCCAAAGGCTCCCCAGCCCTGGGCACTTGTACCCACACCCCCGCCCCAAAAAGCCTCGATTTCTGCTTCCATGTCACGCTGACCCCTCAGCTCCCCCCGACTCTTCCCCTTACCCCACTTTATTGTCTTCCATGGAACTCAATCAAACCAGTTTGGACCTACTGGAAGGCGAGCTCCACTGGGGTGGGGGTGGGCCACCGTTTCCAGCTGTATTAGGTCCCGAACAGCACGGCCCTTGAGAGACGCACCCAATAAGTATGCTCAATGAATGAATGAGACCAAAAAAATTGCAGTGAGGGTTCAATGACATAAAGACTATCATTGTGTAATTGCTCTTAAAAAATTCCTGTAAGTGCAATTGCTGAGTCAAAGAATATGAACCTTTTAGAGAAGCTTCTTATCCTTCAAAGAAAATACAATTAGGCCAGCCCTGTGAGTTTTCCCACTCAATTCCTACTGACTGCTGTCAGGACACCTCACAATAGCTTTAATTTGGATTTTTCTTTTTTTTTTTTTTTTTTTTTTATAAGTCTCGCTCTGTCACCCAGGCTGGCAAGCAGTGGTGCCATCTCAGCTCACTGCAACCTCTCTCTGCCTCCTGGGTTCAAGCGATTCTCCCACCTCTGCCTCCCAAGTAGCTGGGATTACAGGCAGGCGCCACCAGACCCGGCTAATTTTTTTATTTTTAGTAGAGATGGGGTTTTGCTATATTGGCCAGGCTGGTCTCAAACTCCTGTCCTCAGGTATCCACCTCGGCCTCCCAATGTTGCGGTTTACAGGCCTGAGTCACTGCACCCAGCCCTGATTTGGATTTTTTTTTTGAGACGGAGTCTCGCTCTGTCGCCAGGCTGGAATGCAGTGGCACAATCTCAGCTCACTGTAACCTCCGCCTCCTTAGTTCAAGTGATTCTCCTGCCTCAGCCTCCTGAGTAGCTGGGACTACAGGGATGCACCACCATGCCCAGCTAATTTTTTTTTTTTTGAGACAGAGTCTCGCTGTGTTACCCAGGCTGGAGTACAGTGGTTCGATCTTGCCTCACTGCAACCTGTGGCTCCTGGCCTGGGTTCCAGCAATTCTCCTGCCTCAGCCTCCCACATAGCTCGGACTATAGGTGAACACCAAGCTAATTTTTGTATTTTTAGTAGAGATGGGGTTTCACAATTTTGGTCAGGCTGGTCTTGAACTCCTGACCTCGTGACCTGCCCGCCTCGGCCTCCCAAAGTGCTGGGATTATAGGTGTGAGCCACAGCGCCCAGCCGATTTGGATTTGACTACTAGTTATACTGGGTTGAAGTGTGCCCCCTGAATTCATGTCCTCTCCAAACCTCAGAATATGACCTTATTTGGAAAGAGGGTATTTGCAGATGTAATCGGTTAAGATGAGGTCACACTGGGTCAAGGTGGCCCCTAAATCCAGACTGGTGTCCACATATGACAGACACATAGGCCGGGCGTGGTGACTCATGCCTGTAATCCCAGCACTTGGGGAGGCTGAGGCAGGTGGATCACCTGAGGTCAGGAGTTCAAGACCAGCCTGGCCAACATGGTGAAACCCTGTCTCTACTAAAAATACAAAAACTAGCCAGGCGTGGTGGCAGGCGCCTGTAATCTCACCTACTAGGGAGGCTGAGGCAGGTGAATCGCTTGAACCCAGGAGGTGGAGGTTGCAGTGAGCCAAGATCATGCCATTGCACTCCAGCCTGGGCAACAAGAGCGAAACTCTACCTCAAAAAAAAAAAAAAAAAAAAGACATAGAGGGAAGAATGCCATGTGAACACAGGCAGAGACCGGAGCGACACATCTACAAGCCTAAGGGATGCAAGGACTGCCAGCAGTCACCAGGAGTCTCAGGAAGGATTCTCTTCCCCCTCAGATCCTCCCGAAGGAGCGGACCCTGCCACCAGTAACTTTGGAACAGAATAAACGTGTTACTTTAAGCTAGCATGCTTGTAGCAATTAGTTATAGCGTCTCAGGAAAACAAATACACCAATCAAGAATTTTTTCCTTGGCTGGACGTGGTGGCTCACACCTGTAATCCCAGCACTTTGGGAGGCTGAGGTGGGCGGATCACTTGAGGTCAGGAGTCGAGACCAGCCTGGCCAAGATGGCAAAACCCCATCTCTACTAAAAATACAAAAATTAACTGGGCGTGGTAGTGGGCGCCTGTAGTCCGAGCTACTCAGGAGGCTGAGGCAGGAGAATCGCTTGAACCCGGGAGGCAGAAGTTGCAGTGAGCCGAGATCACGCCACTGCACTTCAGCCTGGGCAACTGAGTGAGACTCTGTCTCAAAAAAAAAAAAAAAAAAAAAATTTTTTTTCTTTCACTGGCCTTTTGTGTTGTGGTCTGGGTCAGTTTCTGTAAATGGACAGTTCTGGTCAAAGGTTTTGCCAATCTTCCTTCCTGGCCCCACTTCAAGGTCTCTGCCCGTAAGAGGATGTAGGAAATTGACCTCCAGAATGTCTCTTCCCAACTTCAGGCTCACAGAAAACATGCCCGCCAGAATGTTCCGCTCCTCAGAGGGTCCCAGGTATTCTACCTTCAGCCTGTATTTTCCTCCCACACACTCCTCACCCCTGTTCAAACTACTGCCACCTTCCAAGACCCCTGTGATCCCTCCACCCTCTGCACACTTTCTCTCTCTGGCCTGCCCCAGGCCCTCTACCCAGCAGCCTGAGGGACCATCCTTCTCAGGTGACAGATCAAATTGTCACTCCAGTGATCTGCCCAGCTGGGTCACCACTGCAGCCACAGCAGCTCGCAGCAGGTCCTCGCCAATTCCCTCACCAGGGACATGAGATGCGTTCTGGAAGGCACCCAAGAGGAAAAACAGACAAAGGTCCTTTACAATTATGTAAGAGAACAGGAACTGAGATAAAAGAGTCAAGACCTCCAGTGACTTCACAATCAAGTCCCAATGGTCAGGCCCAACCTGCTGACTGTGGGGGAAGAGTTGGTGGCATGTGCGCAGAACAAAACCCACATCAACTCCTGGAGGAAAAAAAAAAAGAAAAAAAAAGAAAAAAAAACCTTTTAATTCTAACGGACCAAACTGTGCCCCGGAATGTCTCCAAACAATGGAACCAAAAGAAACACGATAAAATTCTCCTGCTGAAGAAACCAAGAGTTTGTGCCAGCCCCAGTGCTTCTGAGGGTTAGGCCAAAAACAGCCCATTCCTGAGGCCAGCCCTGTCCCCACGCAGGGTTCTCAGCCCGAGAATAGGATTGTGGGTGGGTGAGGGAACTGTCCCCTCTTCCACCATGCTGGGAGCTCTTAGAAAAAGTCACTGGTGGGAGATCCCCTCCTCCTACCCCATGGAAACCCTCTGGGCACCATCCAGAAAGCCAGCGAGGACAGGACAGCCCCGATACCCTCCTGGCCTTTCAGCAAATGCTCCACTCCAGTCCACTCAGCGGGCTGCTCCCAGAGCCCAAGGTGGGGATTAAATAAAATATGCATGAGAGATATAAACTCAAATGCCCCACCGTCTCCACGATGCAAGTCACATAGCAGAAGAAAAAAATGTAAGAGCCCTAGTGGCAAGCGCCGGCCCTCAGAAGACACGCTCAAACTCCGTCTGGTTGGTGGTGGCGGGATTGCGACTCTGGTTGGTGGACTGCTGGGTGATCTGACTGCCCTTTCGGCGCGGTGGTGCCAGGTACTCGAACATGGACGTCAGGTGGGTGGAGAGCATGCCCTTGAGGTCAGAGGGCATGGGGTCGGACCAGAAGAAGTCATGGTTGAGGGCATCGTCGCTGTCGATGCGCTGGGCAGGGTCCAGCACCAGCAGCTTGTCGATGAGGTCCAGTGCGTACGGGTCACGCACATAGGCCTTCAGCCTGTCCTTCACCTTCCGCTTCTGGCCCTTGACCAGCTCCAGCTTTTCATACAGCTCATAGTTGTCCACATTTGGCCACACCTGGGAGGGAGGGGGCGTTGAGAGAGGATGCCGTCCGGCCAGGAGGTACGTGGCTTATCCCTTTGTCCAGGCCTAAAAGGACTAAAATACCTGCTCCACTTCGAGACTCCCAGACTACTACTGGAGAGAGAACTCGACCCCTCCCAAGAGAAGCAGTGCCCGCCGCAGATTGGCACATACCACGTGCCAGGCCCTTCTACCCACATCACCTGGAATATAGGCTCCAACCCTGATATACGTCACATTTCTGGTTCACAGAAGAGAAACCCAGCGCTGACTCAGTTGTTCTGCCCAAGGCCACAGAATGGCTGATGGAACCGAGACTGGCGCACAGCCTGTGTGGCTCTCAAGGGCAGGCCCTGTCACCAAACCAGCCTCCCTTCCAGAGAGGAGCGCTCCTTCCATTCTACTCCCCACTCCTCTGCCGGGGGACCGGGACCCCGTACCTCAGGGGTGATGGAGCCGCAGAGCTGACTGATGAGGGCGAGTTGGTGCTGCTCCGTGTTGCCCTGCATGATGGGGCTGCGGGTCCACATCTCTGCCATGATGCACCCAGCACCCCACAGGTCAATGGGGGGGCCGTAGTCCCGCTCCCCTGGGAAGAAGAGCGCACCAGGAGGGCCCCTTGAGCCCGGAGGCCTCCTGAGACTCAATGCCCCAGGGCCGGCAGCTCAAGAAGCCCTGGCAGTGGGGGGGCGGGGGCCAGGTAAATGCCTGGCCCTCACCCCCCTCGGCCCGCTCGGGAGTCCTCACCGAGCAACAGCTCCGGGGGCCGGTACCAGAGTGTCACCACACGGTTGGTGTAGCGGTTGGGCTGGCTGTTCTTAGCCAGGCTGAAGGCCCGGGCCAGCCCAAAGTCTGCCAGCTTCAGGACCCCATCACGAGTGATAAGCACGTTAGCAGCCTTCATGTCCCTATGCAGGATCTGCAAGAAGAGCAAGAGTGGCTCCTTCAGCGATACCCACCCGGGAGTGGGAGCCAAGGCCAGCCCAAGCCTGGGTCCTCCTCCCAGCTCTCGCGCCCACCTTGTTCCTATGGATGTAGTAGAGGCCGTTAAGCAGCATCTGCATCACCCTCTTGATCTCAGACAGCGTGAACTTGACCAAAACATTGCTCAACAGCCCAGCAAGGTCATGCTCGCAGAAGTCGAACACCAGGTATATACTGCCCTTGCAACGGTTATAGGGTGAAGCTGAGGCAGGAATACAAGGAAGAAAAAGTCAAGAAAGCCACACCCAACACACTTTCCCACAACCAGTTTCTTTCTTCCTGCTCCAACCCATGGGCACCCATGCCCTCCAGAGCATCTGTCTGTTCCTTCCTTCACTGGTCAAATATTTTCTGAGTGCCTCTTCTGGGCCAGGGCAGGCCCCGGGGAAGCACCAGCTACGATGAAAGAGGACCAGAGAAAGCAGTCACCATGGGTCCATCTGAGTTAAGAGGAGGCAGTTTAGGTGGGTCTAGTTCCAACTTTACGAACAAAACCTTAGGCTACAAGTGTCATCTCCTTATAAGATCCAAACAACTTACCTTTGGTTCGACAAATCTCAATCAAGTTGACCACATTCTCATGTTTTAGAAGTTGAAGGATCTTGATCTCCCGCAAGGCGGTAATGGGGAACTGGGTGGGAGAGAGGGGAAAGTGGTCAAGAGTGAGCGCAGTACAGAGCCCAGCCCTGGGGTCTATATTGAGAGGCAAGTTGGGAGACAGAGCAAGATCATGGGCTCTGAAACCAGCTGTCTCAGAAGCTCTGCCTGTAAAATGGATATAGTAAGAGCATGCACACTTCAAGGAGATGATTTGAGACAACAAACTGAAACAGCAATACTTTGCTATTAGCCACTAAATGCTTGGCGGTTTCAGACTTCAAACTTCAGCTCTATGGCTGTTTCGTTGGCAACAAACATGACGATTTAAAAATGTCCTCGCTAAAGCACATCAGGAAAAGGAAGGTTTATGGGAAGTTGTACTTGAGCTAAGACGGGGTGGAGGGACCGCTCCTTTTAAACACATTAAATAACTGAGTATCAGTCACTTTTCAAAAATTTGCATGCATATGTATCTTTCTTTAACATTAAGCAAAATTTAACACGAAAAAAAGGTGTTTAAAGGCTTCCTAACTTCGGGAACTAAAGTGCACACGATGCATGCATCAACTCCCCCTCCCAGTCTCACCCATAACTGCCTAAGAATGAAGCATTTAGTTTTAGGGTGGAGGCCAAATTCCCTGGAAATTTCTGAACTACTACGAAAAAAATTAAATCTCAACCTGAGACTCCTAGAAGCAGCAGGGTGGAAAACCGACCCGGGGTCCTGGGCAGTTAGACGGCTGGCCCGCACGCCCGATCCGTACTCACCCCCTCCTTCTCGTTTTCCATCAGCACCTTCTTCAGAGCCACCTTCTGGCCGGTCTTGCGGTGCCTGGCCTTAAACACCTCCCTGCAGGCGGAAAGGGAGACCCGAGAGCTCATCAGGCGATTTCCGCAGGGCCCGCCCCTCCCCCACTACAGGAGGAGAGGCAGCAGCAAAAAGATTCCCGGGCGGGGCTGGGGTAAGTGCCCAGGGCACGCGGCTACCCCGCCACCCGGCACCCTGTCTCGTTCGGAGCCTCTGCTTCCTTCCCTCAGTCCCTTCTCCTCACTTGGGCGTCTCTTGGAGAGATCCCGTTCCCCTCACGGGCGCCTCTCTGCAGCCCCTCCCCGCCCCCACCACCGGCCTCAGGCTCCTCCCCACCAGCCGGCTCCTTCAGGCCGGGGCGGGGTGCGGCGCGGCCTAAAGACCAGTGGGCAAGCCCGGGGACAGACGGTTTCTCTACCAACTCGGGCGGGGCCCGGGGCATCCCGACGTCCGCCCTAGGGGTGCAGGCCCAGGGCTCCCGGCCCCGAGGGGCCCAGCCTTACCCGAAGGTGCCTTGGCCGATCTTGGCGAGCTTCTCGTATTTGGAAACTTCATCACAAAAGGGGCACTCCACCGAGTCGTACTGCTTTGCCATGGCTGCCTCCAACGCGCCGCCGCCGCCCCCAGCCGCTGCTGCTGCCGCTCCCGCTCCGGGTCCCGCCGCCGCCGCGCTCCAGGCCCCTCCGCGGCCGCGCCACTTCCGCCTCCACGGCCACTTCCGGCCTCGCGGCGCCGACCCCGCCTCTTCCGCCCGCCGCCCGCCGCCAGGCCCCCTGGGACTTGTAGTTCCCGAGAGGCCAGGGGGAGCCGGAGCTGCAGAGGCGCCTCCGCCGCCGCCGCTGCCCCCGCCTCCGCCGCCGCCACTACTGGCGGCGGCCCCGATCGGGGGCGCGGGGAGCCGGGGCGCCGGAGCTGGGGCTCGGGGTGGCGCGTCCCGCTGCATGGGCCCGGGCCGCCGCTGCTGCCGAAGCTGCTGCCGCTCTGGCGCCCGATCCGGGGCCAGCCGCAGTGCCCTGCTCCTCCTCCTCCGACGGCGCCGCCTCCGCCGGGCTGCGCGGGGCGGCGGGCGGGGGGGCAGCCCCCGAGCCGCGGCCTGGGGGCTCCCTGGCCGGGCCCGGGCCCGGGGCGGCCGGGCGAGGGGGCGAGACGGGAAGAGCCGACTAGGAGACGGCCCGAGAGCCCGGGAGGGGGCGCGTTATAAAGGGGGAGGTGCCCGGCCTCGCCTTCCCCTCCTCCTGCGCCCGCCCCCGCCCTCCTCCCTCCCACCCTCCGCGGCCGCACCTGCCGCCGCCGCCGCCACCGCCCGCCCGCCCGCTCGCTGTCCGCCGGCCGCCCTCGGCGCGTCACCGCCCGCGGCCCCTCCTCCGCCTTCGGAGGTGGGGCCCCGCGCTCGGCACCTGGCTGCGGGCGCCCAGCCGCGTGCCTCAGTTTACCCCCACATGCCGGCTGCCGCGGAGAGCCCCTTCCTCCCCGGTTCGGAGTGCCCCCCCAAGAGGCGAAGGCGGGAGGCGCGGAGGGAGCGTCCTCCGGCCCTGGGAGGAGAAAACGGCCCCCGCCTCCGCCTCCCCCGGTCCCCGCCACCCTCCGTTGACATGGCAACCGACGGCCGCCAGGGGGCGCGGCGGCACTGGAGGCGACTAGCAAGCAACGCCCGGGCCTTCTATCGTTGGAGCCTGGCTCTCCAGGAGGCAGGGATGGGACCCGCAGGACTCGCTCCTTCGCCGAGTCGCGCCAGAGCTGATCAGGCCCCGGGTCAATAATCGCAAAAAACAGCTACCATTTTCTCAGCACTCTTGTGTGCTCAGGAAGTGCTGGGCGTTCCCGCCGAATCCTGAATCAACAGCCCCATAGTCAGGATCACTAACCCATTTTGCAGAAGAAGACATTGAGGCTCAGAGGTGAGGTCATTTGCCCAAGGTCACACGGCGACAAAGCTGGGACCCGAAGCTGGGTGTCTGACTGTGAAGGGGATTCTCTTGACTCAGTCTATCCGTGGTTGGGCCAGGAGGAGAGCATTGGGGAGGCCTGCTGTCCTTATGCAGGTGGGAGCTCACCACTCACCCCCCCATCTGCCTCCCCCATCGCGCCCATCCCTTCGCCTGCATCTTCCTGGCTCCAGCGGCCCCCAGATCCCCCCTCCAGCTCTGCCCAAGGACAGCCTCCAGCAAAGCCGTCTTTTCTGCCTCCTTTGCCCTGCTTCAATCTGCCCCCTCCTCTCCAGCCCTCTGCGGGTGGATCCTGAGACCTGGCCCCCCAGTCTGGCCTCTCTGTCCCCGAAGAACCTGAATGTGACATTGGAAGCTCTTTCCAGTTCACACCCCACCTCCCAGGCTGTGGCCATGCAAATCTCTCTACTGTCTCCCTAAGCCTTCCTGCGTTCGGGGCGGTTTTCCCCTGATTCCACACTCCCCTAGACTCTGGGTACCCTCTCTTCCTGCAAGAAGTACCCTCTCTTCCTGCCCTTAGGGTGGGCGCGGTGGCTCACGCCTGTAATCCCAGCACTTTGGGAGGCCGAGGCAGGCAGATCACAAGGTCAGGAGTTCGAGACCAGCCTGGCCAATATGTTGAAACCCCATCTCTACTAAAAATACAAAACTTAGCCGGGCGTGGTGTTGGGTGCCTGTAGTCCCAGCTACTCAGGAGGCTGAAGCAGGAGAATCGCCTGAACCCAGGAGGTGGAGGTTGCAGTAAGCCGAGGTCTTGCCACTGCACTCCAGCCTGGTGACAGAGTGAGACTCCGTCTCAAAAAAAAACCCTCGGGGTGGCTCCCAGCTCTCACCCCACACTGCTTAGCCTCAAAGCCTCCTAGGAGGAGGCTGGAATGGCTTTGATGACCTTGATGTCACAAGAGGTCCTGTTCTGGGGAAGGGCATTACCAGGGAGGGGCTGGAAAGTCAGGCTGAGGAGGAAGGAGCCTCTCCTCCTGAGAGTAGTGTAGAACCAGAGAGGGGTTTAGGCAGGGAGAGACGTAGGGTCAGGTTCATGGGTACACTATTAGAAGCAGGAGGCTGTTAGCTAAATTGGAGGTGGGGGCCGGGGGTGGTGGCTCAAGCCTGTAATCCCAGCACTTTGGGAGGCCGAGACGGGCGGATCACAAGGTCAGGAGATTGAGACCATCCTGGCTAACACGGTGAAACCCCGTCTCTACTAAAAAATACAAAAAACTAGCCGGGCGAGGTGGCGGGCGCCTGTAGTCCCAGTTACTTGGGAGGCTGAGGTAGGAGAATGGCGTAAACCCGGGAGGCAGAGCTTGCAGTGAGCCGAGATCGCACCACTGCACTCCAGCCTGGGCGACAGAGCGAGACTCCGTCTGAAAAATAAATAAATAAATAAATAAATAAATAAATAAATAAATAAATTGGAGGTGGGGAGGATAAGGAGGGAGACCATAAAAATTTTAGTAATGAGGCCGGGCGCGGTGGCTCAAGCCTGTAATCCTAGCACTTTGGGAGGCCGAGACGGGCGGATCACAAGGTCAGGAGATCGAGACCATCCTGGCTAACACGGTGAAACCCCGTCTCTACTAAAAAGTACAAAAAACTAGCCGGGCGAGGTGGCGAGCGCCTGTAGTCCCAGCTACTCGGGAGGCTGAGGCAGGAGAATGGCGTAAACCCGGGAGGCGGAGCTTGCAGTGAGCAGAGATCCGGCCACTGCACTCCAGCCTGGGTGACAGAGCGAGACTCCGTCTCAAAAAAAAAAAAAAAAAAATTTTAGTAATGACAATTTATTGATGGAAAATAAATGGTCCCAGCCCTACTTACCGATTTATGAGAATTATCTCGGTTGCCACTCAACCATATGGGTACTGTTGTCACCTCCATTGTACACATCAGGATCCTGAGACTCACAGGTGACATCACTTGGCCTGGGTCAAACAGCTGGTCAGTGACCATACTGGTATTTGAACCAGGTCAGTCTGGCACAAACCCCAGCACTTCCCCATCTCAGGGCCCTGCCCATCTGGCCTAGGGGTGGAGCCACGGCATTGCTGGGGCATGGCACCATTGGTCTGAGCAGTAGCGCGGTGGGTGGGGATCTATGGTGGGTTTGTGTGGCCTCCACTATCCGACTACAGCTCAAGCCATGAGCCTTCCCTAAGTCACATCCTGTGGGCAGAGGCCCTAGCAGAAGTTCCGGTGGAGTTGTCACCTACACCCCACCATCCCTGGTCTGAACCCCAACATCCGCCTGTCACTTCCCCTTGGGGCCTCAGGGCCTCAGTCCCCACTGTAGGATGCAGGCAGGCAAGAGAGGCAGGAAAGACCAGATGCCTGTCACAAGGCTACCCAGGCTGCCCAGGTCCGGGGCCCCAGATCACCAAGCTGGCAAAACCCAGGCACAAGTAAGAAGAAACGAGTGATTTCTCACTGGAAACGTTTCCTGCTTCCCAGGGATCGGCTAAACTGGCAAGGCTGGGCTGGGCATGTGGCCAGTCCTTGGTAGATGTCTGCCCCAAGAGAGCTGCTGGTCCTGCTGCCATTTAACAGAGAAGGTAAAGGCAGCACAGTAAAGGGAGGCGCTGGACAGCTGTCTGACCACAGCCTGGACCCCCTGTTTTCCTCTGAGCAGAGACAGACGGGAAGCATGGGAGAGAAGGAGAAGATGGAGTCATGGAATGGGCTGCTCTTGGTTGCTGGTGCATCTGAAGAGACAGTGGGTTAACTGCATAGCAGGGGTACAGGACAGAGAACAGCCATGTGATACCCACAGCCCTCTAAAATCACAGAAGTTGCCTCCTCCTCCAAAAGGCTCACACCTGTAATCCCACCACTTTTGGAGGAGGAGGCAGGTGAATCACTCGAGGTCAGGAGTTCGAGACCAGCCTGGCCAACATGGTAAAACCCTGTCTCCACTAAAAATAGGAAAATTAGCTGGGCCTGATGGCACGCACCTGTAATCCCAGCTACTCAGGAGGCTGAGGCAGGAGAATCACTCGAACTTGGGAGGTGGGGGTTGCAGTGAGCCAGGATTGTGCCATTGCACTCCAGTCTGGGCATCAGAGTAAGACTCCATCTCAAAAAAATTAAAAAAAAAAAAAATCAGGCTGGGCACAGTGGCTCACGCCTGTAATCCCAGCACTTTGGGAGACCGAGGCAGGCAGATCACGAGGTCAGGAGATCGAGACCATCCTGGCTAACACGGTGACACCCTGTCTCTACTAAAAATACAAAAAAAATTAGCCGGGTGTGGTGGCACATGCCTGTAGTCCCAGCTACTAGGGAGGCTGAGGCAGGAGAATGGCATGAACCTGGGAGGCGGAACTTGCAGTGAGCCAAGATCGCGCCACTGCGCTCCACACTCCAGCCTGGGTGACAGAGCGAGACTCCGTCTCAAAAAAAAAGAAAAAAAAAATCGGCTAGGCGTGGTAGCTCACGCCTGTAATCCCTACACTTTGGGAGGCTGAGGCAGGTAGATCACCTGAGGTCAAGAGTTCAAGACCAACCTGGCCAACACGATGAAACCCTGTCTCTAATAAAAATACAGAAAATTAACCGGGCATGGTGGTGCCTGTGATCCCAGCTACCCAGGAGGCCAGAGGCAAGAGAATCACTTGAGCCCAGGACGGGGAAGTTGCAGTGAGCTGAGATTGGGCGACTGCACTCCAGCCAGGGCAACAAGAGCGAAACTCCGTTTCCAATTAATCAATCACAGAAGTTCTGCCCACACTAGCCAGGAACTGACTCAGTGCCTGGCCTGGGGCTGACTTATGTTGTCTCCCTGAAACTCTCCATCACCCCTATTAGGAGGTTGCTATTACTAGACCCAAGTTACAAAAGGGGAAATTGAGGCCCAGATTGGTGTGGCCTGCCCCAGGCTCCACAGCCAGGAAGCTATGAAGCTGGGATTCAAAGCCAGGTCTCTTTACTCTTAAAGCCCACGGTCATTTGCCATCAGCCCACACTGTCCCCAGTGTCAGATCAGCTGAGGGGGAAGCATGATCCAGTCCTCATATGGAAGGGGCCCTGGCCTCTCTCAGAAGGCTTCAGGTCTGTTTGGAATATGCAAATAAGGACACAAGGGAATTAAATCAAAATTATACCCTTGGTATAAATATTTTATTTCACTGCCATGAGATCATGTAAGGGATGTTATATTCTGTTTTACTGATGGGGAAAAAAAAGAGAGAGGCTCAGAGAGGTGACATGACTTGCCCAAGGTCATGGAGGTGGGGATTGAACCCAGAATTTATGGGTCTGATGCCTTTGACGATGAAGTTTAAGGTCTCCAACTCTTCATGGTACCTGCCCTGTCCGTGAGCCTGTCTTCTCCGTCCTCTCCATAGGCCCCCACCACACTGTCCCTGCTTGAGTCACAGACTGAGGAAGAGGGGCAAGGATAGGGGACAGAAGTGAGAGCAGGCGGCTGGGTGCCACGGCTCACGCCTGGAATCCCAACACTTTGGGAGGCTGAGGCTGGAGGATCACCTGAGATCAGGAGTTTGAGACCAGCCTGAGCAACATAGTGAAACCCCGCCTCTACTAAAAAATAAATAAATAAATAGCCGGGCGTGGTGGGGCACGCCTGTAATCTCAGCTACTAGGGAGGTTGAGGCAGGAGAATTCCTTAAACCCAGAAGGCGGAGGTTGTGGTGCTAAGATAGCACCACTGAACTCTAGCCTGGAGCTTCTTTTTTTTTTTAATTGAGATGGAGTCTCGCTCTGTCCCTCAGGCTGGAGTACAGTAGCGCGATCTTGGTTCACGGCCAGCTCCGCCTCCCGGGTTCACGCCATTCTCCTGCCTCAGCCTTCCCAATAGCTGGGACTACAGGCGCCCGCCACCACGTCCCACTAATTTTTTTTGTATTTTTAGTAGAGACGGGGTTTCACTGTGTTAGCCAGGATGATCTCAATCTCCTGACCTCGTGATCCGCCTGCCTCAGCCTCCCAAAGTGCTGGGATTATAGGCGTGAGCCACCGCGCCCGGCCAGACCTTTTTTTTTTTTAAGTTTCTGTCTGTAGTTTTTTTAAGACTCTGTCAAAAAAAAAAAAAAAAAAAAAGAAAAAGAAAGAAATGAATTCAGGGATCCTAGGGCCCTATAGCCTCAAGCCAACCTGGAGGGATCCCAAGAAGGTAAAAGCCTGAGGCAGGTGGGGCCAGCCTGAGCAAAAGGCCTGGAGGTCGGAAAGCACTCAGGGATGTTCAGGGCAGGGCAAGCCGAAGAGCTCCCGCAGGACAGCCACCCGCCAGCAGGTCCTCGGCTGCACTCCTAACGGCCACTCCAGGCAGCACAAAGGGGGCTCTGAGCTCAGCGGAGCCACCACACTGAGCCCTATTCATTCTCCTAGGGGTGCCAGAAACTGCCCTGGCGCCCGGGCCAAGAGCAGACGGGCCCCAGCACTGACGAGGTGCCTCTGCCGCAGCAACACAGCATCTCTGTGGTTGGGATTCCCAGGTCTCATGCCTTGTGCGTGCCTGTCAGGATTCCCTGTCCTGTGCCAATCTGCCCCTTATCTGTGCCTATCTCTCAGCAACCACAGCCAGGGCTTGCGGAGGCTGGACCTGCGTTTGCCTCTCTCGCCCTCCCAACAACCCAAGGAAGTGGGGGCTGCGGTGGGTGCATTTCACAGATGAGGAAACTGTGGCCCAGAGAGGCAAAGTGTCTTGTGCGGGATCACATAGCAAGTCAGGAGCAGGCCTGGCCAGGAAGCAGCATAGCCTTGGCAGCTAACCCAAGTCACACTGCAACCCCCTCCCAGGAGAGAAGCTGGGGACTTACCTTCTTTTTTTTTTTTTTTTTTTTTTTGAGTCGGAGTCTCGCTCTGTTGCCCACTGGGAGTGCAGTGGCGCCACCCTCGGCTCACTGCAAGTCTTCCCGGCTCACTTCATTCTCCTGCCTCAGCCTCCTGAGTAGCTAGACTACAGGCTACCACACTCATAGCTAATTTTTTATTTTTATAGAAACGGGGTTTCACCAAGTGGTCTCATCTCCTGACCTTAGGATCCCGCCTCACTGGCCTCCCCAGTAAAGTGCTGCTGGGATTACAGGCGTGCGGAGCTTAACTGCTACCGGGCGGACTTACCTTCTATCTTCCGCTAGGGGATACCAGCCGGGGAGTTAGGACACTTGGTTGTCGGTCTGTCCATTGTCTGCCTCTGCTTTTTTTTTTTTGTTTTGAGACGGAGTCTTGCTCTGTCGCCCAGACTGGAGTGCAGTGGCACGATCTCGGCTCACTGCAACCTCTGCCTCCCTGGTTCAAGCAATTCTCCTGCCTTAGCCTCCCAAGTAGCTGGGATTACAGGCGCCCGCCACCATGCCCAGCTAATTTTTGTATTTTTAGCACAGACAGGGTTTCACTATGTTGATCAGGCTGGTCTCGAACCCCTGACCTCGTGATCCACCCACCTGGGCCTCCCAAAGTGGTGGGATTACAGGCGTAAGCCACCGCGCCTGGCCCTTTTTTTTTTTTTTTTTTTTTTGAGATAGGGTCTCCCTCTGTCACCAGGCTGGAGTGCAGTGGTACAATCTTGGCTCACTGCAACTTTTGCCTCCCTGGTTCAAGCAATTCTCCTGCCTCAGCCTCCCGAGTAGCTGGGGATACAGGTGCACACCACCACACCCGGCTAATTTTTTAAAATGTATTTTTAATAGAGACGAGGTTTCACTATGTTGGCCAGGCTGTGCTCGAACCCCTGACCTCAGGTGATCCACCCGCCTCCGCCTCCCAAGATGCTGGGATTGTAGGTGTGAGCCACCATGCCCGCCCTGGGGCTGTTACTGTTAATGGAGGATGCAGGAAATGCCCTATCAGATGGCAGTGGACTCCTCTCACAGCGTGGGTTGCCATCCTGGGGTCCAAGATAAAATGCCGAAACCCTGCAGGTTGGCTGCATACCTCCCACTTCTCCCCATTCTAGAAATCAGGTGACTGAAGCTTCGGAGGTGGAAGTAGCTGGGATTGGAAGCCCTGGGTCTTGGGCCCCGCCCCAAGCCCCAGCAGCTGCTGACACCCTTTGCAGATGTTCAGGATGACCATGGAGGGGAGGTTGCATTTCCTCATCTTGGTCTGCCCACCTGAGCCTGCACACACGGTAAGTTTGTAGTGTGGAAAGGCACCAGCCCATGGGTTAAGGGGCCTAGAAGGGAGAGTTGTGACCCGGTCTGGGCCAGCAACCAGCTGTGTTACCTGGGGGAATCTCTCTGCCTCTCTGTGCCTCGGTTTCACCATCTCTGTCCAGTGGGTACAGTGGACCACATGATGACATCTCCCTGATAGCTTGGAAAGCGGTGACTGTGCTTTGGTAGGCACCGATTCTGTGCCAGGCCCTACACTAACGGCTGAAGCTGGTGAAGTGAGCATTGCAAGTACCCCCGGTTCACAGGGAGGACACACCGTGGCAAAATGGCCAGCCAAGAGTGGAACTTGGGTCTGGGTGGCCCAGAGTCCACAGGCCTGATCACAGCTCTTTCCAATCTGCGGCTGCCAGTCCCTCTCCTGGGTAGAGAGGCTGAGAAGCAACTGCCCTGCACACAGGCCTGACTCCCCTCACCTTCCCAGCCCGACGGCCAGGCCCCCTGATAGCTGTTGGCAGGTCCCCAGCGGCCCCCAGCCCACTGGGCTCTGTTCCCAGAGCCTGCGGCCTGCTCCTTAGACCTTCCAGGTCCCACGGGCTTGCGGTCTGCCCCCTGCCCCTGCTGCTGAGGCCAAGGAGGCGGCCCACAGGGGCTGGGGCTAGGAGAGGCCCCAGCCCCCGCCCCCTGCGGAGAGGGTGGGGAGGGTGGAGCTGTGGGAGTTTCACTGGTTTAAAAATACACAGAGGAAGCGAGTGAGAGAAAGGGGAAGGGGAGGTGGGAGAGGCACCTCAACTTTGATGTCCAGAGCCTTGAGCAGCCACTCGAAAGCTGGCCAAGGGCTTCACACAACTTGCCAAGATGACAGAGGGGACCAAGAAGACCAGCAAAAAGTTCAGTGAGTGCGGGGTGCCGTCTTCACTGTCCTCCATCCCTGGCTGTCCTCTGGGCCTCTCTCTGCATCTGTTTCTTCATCACTGTCTTCATTTCCGTTTCTCTCTCTCTCTCACTGTTTTACTTTTTTTGTTTTTTACCTTTGGACGCCAGTGTCTCTGTCACCCAGGCTGGGGTGCAGTGGCACAATCTCGGCTCACTGCAGTCTTGACCTCCCAGGCTCAAGTGATCCTCCCACCTCAGCCTCTTAAGTAGCTAGGCAAGTAGTTAGGACTCCAGGCACAATTTAACTTTTTTTTTTGGCTGGGTGCGGTGGTGGCTCACGCCTGTAATCCCAGCACTTTGGGAGGCCGAGGCCAGGGGATCACCTGAGGTCAGGAGTTCGAGACCAGCCTGGCCAATGTGGTGAAACCCATCTCTACTAAAAATACAAAAAATTAGCCGGGTGTGGTGGCAAGCACCTGTAATCCCAGCTACTCAAGAGGTTGAGGCAGAAGAAACGCTTGAACCCGGGAGGTGGAGATTGCAGTGAGATTGCACCACTGCCCTCCAACCTGGGCGACACAGCAAGACTGCATCTCAAAAAATAAGTAAATATAAAAAAATAAGTAAACAATAAAATTGATTTTTTGTTTTTTTTGTAGAGTCCGGGGTGGGGTCTCACTTTGTTGCCCAGGCTGGTCTCGATCTCCTGGGCTCAAGCGATCCTCCTGTTTCCAGCCTTGTTTCTCTTTCTCTTTGTCCATCACTGTCTCTCTGCAGACGTCTCTGCTTCTGGGCGTCCCCGTGGCTTTCTAGCTGTCATTCTGGCCCAGCATCTCTCTCTCTCTCTCTCTGACTCATTGACTTCGTTCTCCATCTCTGTGCTTCTCTTGTCTCTGTCTCTTTGTCTCCCCACCATGTCTCTCGATCTCTGCAGTCCACTGTGTCTCTGGCTGTCTCTGACCTCGCAGTTGGGCAGGGGAGGCCTTCGCACACTCCATTGCCTGCCCACAGGCCTGGGCTTACGTGGGATCCCAGGTGGGGAGTTGGGGCTGTGGGATGGGGTGTCAGTGATCCCAGGTGGGGAGCACAAGTGCAGGGGATGGAGAGGTGTCAGAATCCCAGTGAGCATAGGCAGCAGGGGATGGGGTGTAATGGGATCCCAGGTGGGGAGTTACTGGGGCGGGGATGGGGGTGTCATGGGATCCCAGGTGGGGAGTTACTGGGGCGGCAGGGGGATGGGGGTGTCCTGGGATGCTGTCCCACATTCCCAACAGCAGTGAGGCTGGGAGCCGACATTTGGGTAGGGAAAGAGCCCAGAGCTACTAGAACCAGGCTCCAGGGTGAGGGGCCACACTGGCCCACTGCTCTGTTTTCCTGTGTCTGTCCTTCCCAGTCCCAGCAAACTTTTTCTGTCTCCTGATTCCTTTGATCTGACCCCACCAGGGTGGGGGACAGGTGGTGTAAAGGGCAGCGATTATGACTGCATTTCCCAGAGGGCAATGCTGAGGCCCGGAGACTTGCCTGAGGTCACACTGGCTATTGAGCAGGGCCCAATCCCAGACCCTGGACTCTGGGCCTCAGTTTCCCTCCCGGCCCCCACTATCTCCTCCAAACGCCTGGTGCCCAGGAGGCAAAACCAATGATGCTGAGAAAGAAGGTGGTTGGGGGTCCTCCCTCTGGCCACTGATGCAATTTCCACCCCCACCGCATGCAGCGGAAGGGCAGAGCGGCCACATTTGCGACCACGTTTCTCGGGAGACCAAGGCAATAACCAAATGGGGCCAGCAGGGCTCGGACACAAACCCCTGAGCACTGACCCAGCTGTGCCGAGCCCTTGGTCTGTGTCCAGGCTCAGCTGTGGCCTTGCTGTGTGACCCTGGGGGAGTCCCTCCCCATCTCTGGACCTCAGTTTCCTCCCTTGTCAACTGGGGGCATCCTACCTGCATCCCAGCACGGGTGCGAGCAGCTGAGGAGGTGGAGGATGCTGAGGACGTGGAAAATGCTAGAGTTTTTCCTTTTTGCTCATCTGGGGGCTATGGGGAAGTCAGTTGGTGGTGGCTGTGAGAAGGGACAGTCCCACAGCTGAGGGCAGGGGTAGGGAACTCACATGCACCCCTGTGGAAACCAGGAGATGGTATCACCCCAGCCGTTCCTCTTGAGTCTGGAGCTGGGCTCAGCTGACAGGAAGGAGAGAACCACAGACAGTGCGACCCTTAGGCTCGCAACAACCCCCTCCTCATTCCACCCCCACCCCAGGTGCACAGAGGCTGGCTGGAACACGCCCCAACCCCCGATACGAGCACAAAACACGCATACCTGCTCCACCTACCAGCAGCGTGACCTCAGTTCATTACACTGCTCTCAATCTCAATTTTCACATCTGGAAAATGGGAATTAAACTGTGTCACCGAGTTATGCTGAGAATTCTTGCAGCACATGTTTGGCAGATGCAGAATCATTTTCAGAAATTTTAAAATTATTATTGTCAGTGGCTGGGCACGGTGGCTCACCCCTGTAATCCCAACACTTTTGGAGGCTGAGGTGGGTGGATCCCTTGAGGTCAGGAGTTTGAGACCAGCCTGGCCAACCTGGTGAAACCCTGTCTCTACTAAAAGTACAAAAATCAGCCGGGCGTGGTGGCACTTGCCTGTAATCCCAGCTACTCGGGAGGCTGAGGCAGGAGCATCGCTTTAACCCAGGAAGCGGAGGTTGCAGTGAGCCAAGATTGCACCAGTGCACTCCAGCCTGGGTGACAGAGCGAGACCCTGTCTCAAAAGAAAAAATAATAAATAAATAATTATTACTATTAGAGACAGGTTCTTGCTCTGTTGCCCAGACTGGAGTGCAGTGGTGCCATCATAGTGCACGGCAACCTTGAACTCCTGGGCTCAAGCCATCCTCCTGCCTCAGCCTCCCAACTAGCTGGGATTACAGGCACACACCAGCATATCCAGCTAATTTTATTTATTTATTTATTTATTTAGAGATGGAGTCTCACTCTTATCGCCCAGGCTGGAGTGCAATGATGCAATCTCGGCTCACTGCAACCTCCACCTCCAGGGTTCAAGTGATTCTCCTGCCTCAGCCTCCCAAGTAGCTGGGATTACAGACATGCACCACCACGCCTGGCTAACTTTTGTATTTTTAGTACAGACAGGTTTTCACCATGTTGACCGGGCTGGTCTCAAACTCCTGACCTCAGGTGATCCACCTGCCTCAGCCTCCCAAAGTGCTGGGATCACAGGCGTGAACCACAGCACCTGGCCTTACTTTTTTATTTTTTGTAGAGACAGGGTCTTGCTATGTTGTCCAGGCTGGTCTCGAACTCCTGACCTCAGGTGATCCACCCGCATCAGCCTCCCAAAGTGCTGGGATTACAGGCGTGAGCCACCATGCCTGGCCTAAGTTTTTCTTTAATTCTCACATTGCCCTAGGAGGTAGGTGTTGGAATCTCTATTTTACTGATGTGGAGAATGAGGTTCAGCTCAGAGAGGTCAAGTGACTTGCCTAAGGTCACACAGCTAGGATGTGAAAGAGCAGGAATTCAAGTCCAGGACTATGTGATCCCAAAGCTCCCATCTTATACCACTTCCAGGGGTGTGTTAACAATTAGAAGGGGTATCCAGGAAGCCCCCAGCCCTCTTTAGCCCCTCACCGAGTGAAACTGCAGGAATTGTTCATTATTATTACTGATGTTGACATTGTCATTACCTTCTTTTCCTTCCCTTCCCCTCTGCTAGAGTTCTTCAAGTTCAAGGGCTTTGGGAGTCTCTCCAACCTCCCTCGGTCCTTCACTCTGAGACGATCCTTAGCTCCCATCAGTAGGCAGTCCCATTTGGAGCCTGACATCTTTGAAGCCACGCAGGATGACATGGTGACGGTGCCCAAGAGTCCCCCAGCCTATGCCCGCTCCAGTGACATGTACAGCCACATGGGCACCATGCCTCGCCCCAGCATCAAGAAAGCACAGAACTCACAGGCTGTCCGGCAGGCCCAGGAGGTGGGTCCCAAGCCCAACCTGGTACCCCGAGGTGTACCCGACCCCCCAGGCTTGGAGGCAGCCAAGGAGGTGATGGTGAAGGCCAATGGCCCTCTAGAGGACATCCCAGCAGTGGAACCCAACCCTTCAGCAGTGGAGGTAGACCCCATCAGAAAGCCTGAGGTCCCCACAGGAGACACAGAAGAGGAGAGACCTCCCAGGGACGTGCACTCAGAAAGGTAGGTGCCTAGGGACTGGTTGGGACCTGCAGGGATGGCTTCTGTTTTTTTTTTCTTTTCTTTTCTTTTTTTCTTTTTGACACAGAGTGTTGCTCTGTCTCTCAGGCTGGAGTGCAGTGGTATGATCCTGGCTCACTGAAACCTCTGCCTCCCGGGTTCAAACGATTCTCCTGCCTCAGCCCCCTGAGTAGCTGGGACTACAGGCTCCAGGCACCACGCCCGGCTAATTTTTGTATTTTTAGTAGAGACAGGGTTTCACCATGTTGGCCAGGCTGGCCTCGAACTCCTGACCTCAGGTGATCTGCCCGCCTTGGCCTCCCAAAGTGCTGGGATTACAGGCATGAGCCACCACGCCTGGGCTTCTTTTAAACCCAGTACACATCTGGGTTAAAAAGAAAAAAACCTACACATTGACCAGGTGCTTACTGTAGACCAGGCACTGTGATAAACCCTTTACTTGTAATTAGCAAAATAAAACTGGCAAGGCGAGACTGTTACCGTTTCCATAGGACAGATGAGGAAGCTGAGATTCACATGGTAATGTCATCTGCCTCAGTCAGGGTGCACATTTGCTAATGACAAAGCCAGCATGTGAACCGAGACCCCCCTGCCTCCAAAGCCCCAGTCAGCCTCTAGCACGGGCCCTCAGCTGCTGGATGGATCCTAAACCCAGTCACTAGATCCCTGCCCTGAATCCCCTCACCCAAATCGTCACCATTAGTTCTGCTGGACAATACCTCCACCTAGTCTAGAAAACCATTTGATTTGTTAGCTTAGTTTGGTTATAGGGTGAGTTGAGTTCATGCAAAAATACAAATTGTGATAATAGGACAATAGCTCCCATTTAGTAAGCATTTTTACTGGGTATCAGAACAAATATCTCCCTGAAAACTCAGTAGAAGATTCAGTCATTAAGGCTGGGTGCGGTGGCTCATGCCTGTAATCCTAGTATTTTGAGAGGCTAGGAGTTTGAGACCAGCCTGGCCAACATGGTGAAACCCCATCTCTACTAAAAATACAAAAACTAGCAGGGCGTGGTGGCATGTGCCTGTAATCCCAGTTACTTGGGAGGTGGAGGCATGAGAATTGCTTGAACTCGGGAGGTGGAGGTTGCAGTGAGCCGAGATCATGCCACTGTGCTCCAGACTCGGCGACAGAGCAAGACTCACTCTCGGAAAAAAAAAAAAAAAGATTCAATTATTAGCCCCATTTACAGATTGGGAAACTGAGACTCAACCAAGGTTACACAGAGCTGGGATTTGAGCAGAATCTGCTTGCCTCCAGAGGCTGCACACTTATGTACCACATTGGACTCACCACCTTCTCAACCCTAGGGCCATGTCTTTCACATCCCGGGAGACCCCTCAATCCCAGCCAAAGGCATCCCCAACTTTTCAATCCTTAGAACCTTTGTATCAACCACACCAGTCACATGTGCCTGTCGAAAGAAAGAAAAAAAGTCAGTTGGCCAGGCGCAGTGGCTCATGCCTGTAATCCCAACACTTTGAGTGGCCGAGATAGGCGGATCACGAGGTCAGGAGTTTGAGACCAGCCTGGCCAAAGAGACCAGCCCGACCAACATGGTGTAACCCTATCTCTACTAAAAATACAAAAATTAGCCGGGCGTGGTGGCGCACACCTGTAATCCCAGCTACTCGGGAAGCTGAGGCAGGAGAATTGCTTGAACCTGGGAGGCAGAGGTTGCAGTGAGCCAAGATCGCGCCATTGCACTCCAGCCTGGGTGACAGAGCGAGACTCCAACTCAAAAAAAAAATAAATAAATGAAAAGCCAGCTGAGCAAAAGTAATTGTAGGGCCAGTTCTGGGACCTTTCTTTCTTTCTTTCTTTCTTTCTTTTTCTGGTAACTTTCTTGAGCAGCTTTTTCCTGAGACACCAAGCACAGCCTCTGTCTCTGAGCTGTAATTGCCTAGACCCCTGATCAGCGAAGAGGACCATGTAAAGGGGTAGAATGAATCCAGTCCAGATTCTGCCTCTTACTGGCTGCATGAGTGGACAAATCTGCTCCTCTCTTGGAGCCTCAGTTTCTCATCTGATAAATGAACATAACAATAGCGCCTACCTGGTCGGGTTGTGGTGAGGATTCAAGAATAACATACCTGTAAAATCTCAACACAGTGGCTGGCATGCTGCACTCAGTAAATGGGAACGCTATCTTTACGATTAATAGAACTCATGTTTTTCCACTATCTCTGGCTGCCTTCTGCCATCCCCTCCTACATTCGCCCTCATTCGGGAGTAGAGGACCAAGGATTGTATGTAGGGGAGAGGGCTGGATGATGGGTCCTGGGGCGTTCTAAGGCATCCCAAGGTATGAGACTGCACCAGAGGCCTGGCCCCTCCCACTCAGGGAAGCCGAGTTTCGCGGGAGCAGGGCGGGGCGGGGTGGGGCGAGGCGAGGCGGAGTTGAGGGCGTGTATAGGGGCGTGGCCTAACCCAGGCTGCGCGGAGAGCTGTTCGGGGAGCGAGCTTCGGTGCCTGGCGGGCGAGGTGGAGGGGTGTGCTAGGGGGCGCGGCCTTCCCAACACGGACTGATGGGGAGGGGGCGGAGCGAGACCGGAGGCGGAGCGAGACCGGAGGCGGAGGGCCGTGTCCGAGGCGGGGAGCGTCCTTCCCTGCCTGTGGAGTAGGCGGTGGAGCCGGGCCAGGCAAGGAGCGCAGGGGCGTGTCTGGGGGGCGTGGTCTACAGGTCAGTCTCCGCCCCCGGAATCCGGCACTGAACTCCGCAGCCCCGTGGCCTGAGAAAGGCGGGAGCCGCTGAGCTTAGGAGGTCCCCGGGCTGCAGGCGGCGACAGCGGGGGAAGCATGACTGCTGTGGGCCGAAGGTGCCCCGCGCTGGGGTCCCGAGGGTGAGTGACCGAGCTGGGCCTGAGGAGGGCCAGCGGGGAGCAGGAGAGGTCGAAGGAGGAAATCTGCACCCCTGGGGCAACTGACAAATTTGAGGGTGGGGTTAGCATCAGGGACTTTTCTAAGCCAGCTTTCTTTGGGTGTAATTTTATCACCGCAGGTCAGGCATCTGCTTATCTACTCTACACAACAGCTCCAGGAGAGAGGTACTATTATCACCCCCATTTTATAGATGAGGAAAGAAAGACTTGCCTGCCGCGTTTGACACAGCCGGTGAGCGTCAGAATCAGGGTTTAATCCCAGCTTCCTGGCCCATGCTTTTAACACCTGGGCAACACATCCCTCTCCAGCAGGGCTAGGGCCTCTGAGAATGGCAAGTCCAGGACCCAGCCCAAGCCTTCTTGCTCTGTGGACAGAGCCCTGGTGGGCCTAGCAGTGCTTCTGGCATCATGCTTAGCCAGGAGCTGACCAAGGAAATGGAGAGACTCTTGCCCTCCAGCATCTGGAGTGTCCCAAGGAGGATGGGGTTAGCAGACCAGATTGAGCCCTCTTCTGGTGCCCCGGGACCCAGTGCTCTATCTGCACTGGTGGCTCACGGTTGAACATTCCTTCCAGAAGTCTCTGAACCTCAGCCCTGTGCCCTGGAGTTGGGGGAGCAGTCTGGTCCGTGAGATCTCAGATTAGCCCTGCCCCACTCTGGTCCTCAGTCTCCCCAGTGGTTCAGATGGGCCTGAGATGGTCTCGGAGGATCCATCCAGTTTGGGGAGGAGGACATTAGGGAAATGCTAGTGAGCAAGTTCGGGGGCCCTGTTCCTGAGTGTCTAGAGGAGGCTGTCCCAGGCCTAAGCTGGGGAGACTGTCCCTCCCCCACCCCTGGGGAGGCAGGGTGCACCTGGAGCAGAAGGAAGGAAGGGGAAAAGGTGAGGCTGCAGGGGTTTCCTGGTGTCCTGTTCCCTGCTGAGATCATAGGGATGAAGAGGAAGGAGGGAGGAGGGACCTTTAGCTCCCCCCTCAAAAAAAAAGAAAGCACCAGCCTAGCCTACCTCCCAAGGACCCTCAGTCTTCTGCAGGTCCCAGAGAGGCACCCTCGCTCCTCAATCCATCTTACAGAGGAGGAAGCACAAGCCTGGAGAGGGACAGGAAGCCCCAGCACTCCCTACCCCATGCCCACCCACACTGGAATTGTCAGGCGAGGGTCCCACCAGGCATGATCACCAGCTGACAGCAAGTGAGCACCTGACAGGTGTTGTCTAGCTCATGGGGCCTGTGAAGTGGGAGCCTCTACTTGCTCCATTTTGCCAGTGAGGAGACTGAGGCTCAGAGAGGGGAAGGGACTCTCCTGGGGTCACAGAGAAATTGGGTGTCAGGCCTGACTCTTTGATCCCAGGCCTGACTAGCTCCTAAGCCCAAGCTCTTAACCACTAGGTCATATTTCCCCTCCTGCAAGTAAAGATCTCAAAGCTTTTTCTTTTCTTTTCTTTCTTTCTTTATTTTTTTTTTTGGAGATGGAGTTTCACTCTTGTTGTCCAGGCTGGAGTGCAATGGCATGATCTCGGCTCTCTGCAACCTCCGCCTCCTGGGTTCAAGCATCTCTCCTGCCTCAGCCTCCCGAGTAGCTGGGATTACAGGCATGTGCCACCACGCCTGGCTAATTTTTTTTTTTTTTTTTGTACTTTTAGTAGAGACGGAGTTTCTCCATGTTGGTCAGGCTGATCTCGAACTCCTGACCTCAGGTGATCTGCCTGCCTCTGCCTCCCAAAATGCTGGGATTACAGGCGTGAGCCACCGTGCCCAGCCAGCTTTTTCTACCATTATTTCAAATGACTTCCCATGACCCCCTGGAAAGGAACCCATTTTGCAGATGAAGACATTGAGATTTTTGTGAGGCTAATAACTTGCTTGAGGTGATGCAGTCAGTTGAGTTGGAATGATATTCATTTTCATATTGACTGAGGTACAGCTATGCCTCAGACACTGTTCTAGGTTCTGGGAGATAGCGGTGAGCATGGCAGACAAAACCCTGCCCTCAGGGAGTTCCCATTCCAGGGCAGGGGAGACAGATGATAGACAAGATAAATGAGTTCTGTGGTCGACTAGAAGAGAAAAGACTTATCGAGAAAATTTAAAATCCGCTCTAGAATTGGTTGGCGAAAGCAGGGAGTGGCTGGCGGTGCCAATTTAAGAAGATTAACCAGAAAGAAAGGCTCAGTGAGGAAGTGACATTTGAACAAAGGAGACGAAGGGACAGACCCTCTTACTGTCTGGGAAGGAGCACACCAGGCCCAGGGAACAGCAAGTATAAAGGCCCTGAGGTGGCATGTTTGGGGAACAGCAGAGACCAGTGTGGCTGGGGCAGAGCAAGGTGGGGAGGACAGGGAGGAGTGGTCTGGGAGGCTGGGATGGAAATGGGCACAGATAACATAGGGCCTGGAAGGGCCCAGCGAGGACCTGGCTTTGGCTCTGAGCAA
Organism: Papio anubis; assembly: GCF_008728515.1. Lineage (NCBI taxonomy): Eukaryota > Metazoa > Chordata > Mammalia > Primates > Cercopithecidae > Papio > Papio anubis. The sequence continues at coordinate 97,248,013 of NC_044988.1, read as the reverse complement.
AACGGGAGCCATTGCTGGCCTTGAACAGCGACACGCTCCACTGTGACTTATGTTTTTAAAAGACCTTTTTTTAGGAGGATCTTTTCTGTGTTTGATATCTTTTTGAGACAGGGTCTCATTCTGTTGCCTAGGCTGGAGTGCAGTGGCTCGATCATAGCTTGTGGCAGCCTCGAACTTTTAGGATAATCTGATTGCTGTTCTGTGTCGCATTTTAGTGCCTCATCTGAGTGTCCTTTGCCTCCCACCTGGAGATCCAAGCTCTGACCCTCACTCCCAAGGGGCTGTTTGGAAGGAAACGGAGACTTGAGAACCAGGGATACCCTGTGTTGCCCCTGCCACAGACCTGGTGCCAGGCACTGAAAACAGGCCAGGATACTCCCCCACCCCCCACCCCATTTCCTTTTGGAATGTTGATTCTGGTCCAAGAGTTCCCAACTCTCCCCAGAGTCCCACGACCCTCTCGGCCCTGCAGGGTGACGTCAGCTGCCGGGCATCTGGTAGCGATTACCCACCAGGGGAGGGGGTCGTGGTGGGCCCCGTCTGTGCAGCCTCTTCAGGCTCTGGGAGGCTGGTCCTTGTCTTCCGAAGGGGCCCAGCTGCTCCTGGCTCTCATTTCCTGTGGAGACTTTCTCACAGTCCTTGAGACCCCCGGACGCCTTGGGCTGTGGGAACTGGGCTGGTTTGGGAAGGATGGGCTGTTCCCCCGATCCCTAGCTGGATCCACATCCCCCCAAACCCTCAGGGGACCCTGTTGCAGGCTGCTGGACCTGTGTGGGGTGAGGGCTGGGGAGGATAGGGGTCAGGTACAGCAGAGTAGCTCAGAGGCCTACTGACTGTGTGGCTTTGAGCAAGTCCCTTTTCCTCTCTGAGCCTTAGTTTCCCCATCAGTAAATTGGGGACAATGACAGCAGCTGCTTCATAGAGTCACTGTGAGGATGGGATATGTCAGGTAAAGCATTTATTCTGGGCTTGGCCCAAGTAAGTACCAGTAAACAGGAGCCACTCATGCTGTAGAAGGGGAAACTGAGGCCCGATGAGAGGGACTTGCCCAGAGCCACGCCACTTCCTACCTCTCAGCTGAGGGCCCGCTCAGGCTCCACCCCATTTCCTCTGCCTGACATTGGTTCTGGGCTCTGGTTGAAATGTTATTTTTTTGTTTGTCTGTTTCTTTGCCTTCCCTCTCTAGCTTTTCCTCCTCTCCACCCAGAAATGGCTCCCAATATCTGGGGGCGGGGGGGGGTCCACCCATGTAAGGAACAGAGCAGAGAATTAGACATCAGGCCAACTGGTTCTAGTCTGAGCAGCTGCATGCCCTGGGTCAAGTTACAAGCTTCAGTTTTCTCCGCTGTAAAATGGGGCTTCGAGATCACAGGCATTCCATCAGCCGCCAGCGCTCAGTAGATGCCTTTTGTTTTCACTCTCTTCTTTGGCAGGTTTTGAGACTCGGGTGGCAGCTCTCAGGGCCCAGCATCCTCAGCTCTGCCCTGGGAAGAATGGCCTTCTCCTCACAGGGCTGTCGCCCGTCCTGAGCTCCTGCTGGACACCCCAGCCTGCTCAGGAAGACTGAGGGCTCCAGACGGTGGAGAGGGAGCAGGATGTGCTGGACACAATAGTGGCCCATCTTGGGGAGTGGGGCAGGACTAAAGCCAAGAATCGTCCCGGCAGGGAATCCCACAGGCCCCATGGCTGGTATCCTGGGCGAGATGGGGCTTTCCACCCAGCTCTCTTTGCCCAGGGCCTTTAAGGACTGAGAAGCTCAGAGCGGGCAGGTGCCTGTTGCTTCTCTGCAGTGGGTGAGTGAAGATGGGCATGAAGGAAGGAGTGAAGATGGGCGTGAAGGAAGGAAAGAGGCTGGGCACAGGGCTCACGCCTGTAACCCCAGCACTTTGGGAAGCCAAGGCAGGTGGATCACCTGAGGTCAGGAGTTCAAGACGAGCCCGGCCAACGTGGTGAAACCCCATCTCTACTAAAAATACAAAAACTGGCCGGGCATGGTGGCACGCACTTGTAGTCTCAGCTACTTAGGAGGCTGAGGCAAGAGAATCACTTGAACCCGGGAGGCGGAAGTTGCAGTGAGCCGAGATCATGACACTGCACTCCTGGGCAACAAAGCAAGACTGCATCTCAAAAAAAAAAAAAAAAAAAAAGGGAGGAAAGCAACTTCAGCCCAGCCCCCCAGGAGGGGCAGGGTGGGAGGGTGGCCGATCTTCATGGGTAGAGGCTGGGACAGCAAGAGGAGCCCCACATGGGCCAGGGAACTTGCACCCCTCCTTCTCACGCCCTTCTGGGGAGGTAGTTATACTGTGCCCACTTTACAGATGAGGAAGTTGAGCTTCAGAGAGGGAAGGCAGGGAGCCAGGGATCAGGGACAGGGGAAAAGCTGAGAGGCAGGTGGCAGAGCTTGGGGAGGTCTCCACTTGAGGACATATATCCAGGCCTCAAGGCCCAAGGGAACAGACAGGGACAGAGAGCAGACAGGCCTCTGCAGAGGACCAGGCCACCATCATGAAAGAGGGCCAGGGTGGGGCAGGACGGCAGCCTCTCCCCACCCCTTCTCCTACAGGTCCTCTGGGGGAATGTCACCCTTCCTTCTGGCCCAGGATGAAGGCCCTGAAGGTAAAGCTTAGATTTAAACATGCATTGGGGGAAAAGAAGGATAATGGGCTTTAATTACTGCTCATTAATCCAATTAATTAAGCTAATGTATGCAGTAAGTGCTATCAGTTATCAGAACAAATCAGTTAATACAGGCAGTGAAAGGGGTTGGTTATTTAAATAATTAAAGCTGATGATTAATGGGACTGATTTAGCTCAATTGTCACTATTATTTATTAATTGATTTCACCACTAATACGGCAGGAGAAGTCTCTTTTAGGTTTGTAAAATGAGGAATAAAGGAATTAATTAGTGGAGCTGAGTTTTACAAATGGATGCTTTGATTCCTGGATTTGATCATTACAATGGGAGGGAGAGTTTTCTAGAAATCCCCAAGCAAACTGAACTCTGAAGGCTGCGTAGGAATGACCAACCCTAGCCAAAAGGGAGAGAGGACATTCCAGGCAGAGGGAACAGCACGTACAAAGGCCCTGAGGCCGCAGGGGGTGGAGCTCTTTGGAGGAAGTTTGAGAAGGCCAGAGTGCAAGGAAGGGAGAAGAGAGAGAAGGGATTTGACCAGCAGAGGCTGGGTCACAGATGGCCCAGCCAGGAGGACTAGACTTTGTCCTCAGGGCTGCAGGGGGCTGCTGTGACACTCATTTACTCATTCATTCATTCATTCATTCAAAAAAATATATTTACTAAGTTCCTGATGGTTCCTAACATTGTCTAGACAGAAACATAAACCCTTGTCCTCGTGGGGTTGACATTGTAGTGAGAGGAGCTAGTCATTGCATGAGAGGAAATGTGTGCTAAGTCAGATGAGGGGTCAGGGCAAAATTAAGCAGGGAAGGGAATGTGGGAGTTGGGGAAGATCACACTTTCAGAAAGGGTGGCCAGAAGGCCTTGCTGAGCAGGGGACATTTTAGTGAAGAACTGAAGGAGGGGCTGGGTGTGGTCGCTCACACCTGTAATCCCAACACTTTGGGAGGCTGAGATGGGAGGATCGCTCCAGCCAGGAGGTCGAGGCTATGGTGGCCATGATCTCACCACTGCATCCCAGCCTAAACGATAGAGCGAGACTCTGTCTCAAAAAAAAAAAAAAGAAGAAGAACTGAAGGGCCAGGCATGGTGGCTCATGCCTGTAATCCCAGCACTTTTTGGGAGGCTGAGGCAGGCAGGTCACCTGAGATCAGGAGTTCAAGACCAACCTGGCCAACATGGCGAAACCCCATCTCTGCTAAAAATACAAAAAATTAGCCCGGCGTGGTGGTGGTCACCTATAATCCCACCTACTTGGGAGGCTGAGGCAGGAGAATTGCTTGGACACGGGAGGCGGAGGTTGCAGTCAGCCAAGATCACGCCACTGCACTCTAGCCTGGGCGATGGAGTGAGACTCCGTCTCAACAACAACAACAACAGCCAAGAGCATGAGGGAGGGAACCCAGGGGATGTCTGGAGGAAAATATTCCAGGCAGCGGGAATAGGAAGTGCAAAGACCCTGAGATGGGGCGGGGGAGATGGAGCAGCGCGGGTGAGGAGGAATGTCGTGGGCCATGAGGTCAGTGTGCAAGGCTGTTTCCAAGACCTTGGCTCTTACTGTAAGTGAAGCTGGGGGCCACGCAAGTGGGTTGGAGCAGAGGAAAGCTGTGATCTGACTTGCATTTGAACAGTACTGCTGTGGCTGCTGTGTGGGGAGAATAGGTCGCAGGGACACAGATGGAGGCAGGGAGGCCAGGGGGAGGTGGTGGTGATAGTCCAGGCAAGTGATGGTAGCAGATCGTAACTGGGCATGGTCATTGTGTCTTGGACATGTCAGAGTGTTGTAGCGCCACCCTATGGTGAGGCCATGGGGTGGAAGAGTGGCCCCAGAGCCTCAGCTTCCCTGACCTGGGCCTCTGCCCTGAGCACCCCTATAGGCTCTGGCCACCCTAGTCAGGCCTGATCTCTTGTGCAGGCACCCTGTCTCCAAGGCTCTACCCCTGTTCCAGAGCCCGAGGGGAAGTACAGGAAGCAGGAGGAAGCGCTGGGTTGATCCAGTGTCCTGGCCAATTTGTTCCCAGCAGTGGGAGGATTTCCGGGCCTGAATAGCAGGAAATGTTGGGATGGGATGCCTCACCCGGGAAGAGTGGGCGGAGGTGGATGGGGGAGGGGTCCCTACTGTAGCTCACTCCACTGCTGCTGGACAGAGAGAGCCCAAAAGCCTACTGTTGCTGGGCTGTAGCTTGAGGAACTGTGGTTGGATACCAGCTAGGGCTTTCTAGGAGAGAAGATTAGCGATGAAGAATCCTAGAATGTTAGAACACGGAGGGCTATCAGACAACGTCTCAAGGAGGAGGAGCTTTTGGCCTTAGGATTGGGGGAACCCACAATTTTATTTTTTATCTCGGCTTCCTTTTTTTTAAAAATATGAAGCTCCTGTATTTGAGGAGGTGGTCCAATATTCGACCTCCCCTCCCCATTTTGCAGATGGGAAGGCTGAGGCCTTTCTTAGCCAGAGAACCTGGGCCCAACCTAACAAAATTAATGATGACAGCGATTAACAATTAACATTGACTGTTTACTATTCATGCATCCCTTTAAGCAATATTGCTTTCTTTCAACCTCTTCTTCTTGGGTTCAAGTGATTCTCTTGCCTCAGCATCCCAAGTAACCGGGATTACAGGCGTTCGCTGCCACACCCGGCTAATTTTTCTTTAAGCAATATTTCTTGAGCTCCTGCAGGCACTATGTTGGGGACTGGGTCTCAATGGTGAATTAGACAAAGTCAACACTTTCATAAGGGCATCAGATAATTAAGTCAGCAATTAAATATAAAGTGGCCATTTCAGGCAGAAATTGCAAAAATTGAAAATAAAGTAGGATTGGGAACACAGAGTGAAGGAACGAGGGACTATTCGAGGTGGGGAGGTCAGGGAAGGCTTCTCCAAAGAGGTGACATTAAGCAAAGCCCTGAATAAAGAGGGAGGAGGGACAAGCTTCATGAAGCCCTTGGGGAAGAGCATTCCACGCAGAGGGAACAGCAAGAGCGAAGGCCCTGTGGCCGGAACAAGTTGCCAAGGAGGGTGGGGCAGAGGCAGAATAAGGGACAGGAGGTGCAAGGGAGACAGGCTGGAGAGGTGGTGGGGTGGCTGTTGGGTACCAGCAGGCCACACAGGACCTTGTGGGTTAGGGAACAGATGAGCCAATTTTTGCCTGTTTTTCTGGCATAATCATGGTACCGTCTTTACTCTTGCAAAGGAAGAAAAGTTCTGGTTTGGATGATAAATTGCACGGCCGCAGAGAGGAGTTTAGATTGTGTTCTTCTAGAGATGGGAGCCGCTGAAAGGCTGAGGATGGTGTGTGTGCCATGATCTGCTTAGGTTGTAAGCTTGGGCGCCTTCTGGTCTCAGGGCAGAAGCTGACTGTGGGTGATGAGAGTGGACACGGAGCCCGAGGGAAGGCTCCTCTGCTCCACCGGAGACACGAGGGTGGCCCCACTGTGGGGACGGGGTGGACATGCGGAGAAGATTCTGACGGTGGAGCGGCAGGATTTCCTGGTGGACTGGGTGTGGAGCTGAATGGAAGAGAAGGGGCACAAAGGACCATATGGTTTTTGGCCAAAGTGGCAGGAAAGAGGAAACTGACATCAGCTGAGCCGGGGAAGATGGGGAGGGGGCGGGGAGGAGCCACAGTTCTGCTTTGGATACAACAAGTTGGAGATAGCCTTCAGATATCCAAGGGGAGGCGTCCAGGAGGTAGTTGGGTTTCCAAGTCCGGGGATGGAGGGGCAGGTCCAGGCTGCCTGAGGGTAGGGGTAGCATTTAAGGCAGTGCAGTGCGGGGAGTGGTTCATGGTGGCCCTCAGGAGGAAGGAAGGAAAAATAGCCACCTCTGGCCTCTGGCCTCTCCAGGCTCTCCACCCTGGGGGCAGAGTCAATTCCTTAGCCCTCTAGCATCGGCAGTGGCTCCGCAGTGTGCTTGGCAGTGGCCATGACTAGGTCACTCTACCCTAGGAAGTGAGCGCAGGGTAGGAGGACAGGGGCTGATCCCCAGCCTGGGGCCCTCCAGGGTTTAGAGTCAGGGATGATGGGGGTGGGGTGGGAGGAGGGGGTGGGGAGGGCAGAGAGAAGAAGAAAACCAGGGAAGCATAGTGTCCGTAGTCCAGTGAAGACAGTGGTTCGGGAAGCAGGCTCCATAATAAGCAGGTAACGTTCATTAAGCCCTGAGTCCTCCAGTCAAAGTCATTAGGCAGAGACTGTCATTATTCCTGATTTACAGATACGAAATGCAGGCTCAGAGAGGTGAAGGGACTTGCCTAGGGGTGCACAGCTGGAAAGTGGAGGAGCCAGGCCAGCTGATAAGTGCCCCCTCCTGCCTTCAGGGTGAGCCTGCTGGGGTCCCAAGGGCCAGGTGCTGGCCCCAGGCAGGCAGGCAGGCAAGAGACTGGCATCTGGGGAGCCAAGCAGGGCTGGGGATGCTCACTTGTCTCCTCTCCTTCCAGGGCTGCTGGAGAGCCGGAGGCTGGCGGCGACTATGTGAAGGTAGGAGGGGCTGGGCCAGGGGTTGGTCAGAGGACACTGAAGGTCTCAGAGCCTGTTCCATTACGGGTGGGCAGAGCCCTTCCTCAAGCCTTGTTAGGAGCCAGACCTCACTGTGTATTCCCCGGGAGGGGAGGTTCTCGGAGTCGAGGCAGCATTTGGATCCAGTTTCATTCTCCGCACCTTCTTCCTACACCAGCCATTATTCTCTCCTGGCCCCAAACTCAGGGCATCCCAGTATTTGATATCATCTGACCCCACCCACTTGCCAGCTGGATGGGTCCCCAACAGTGTCTCTGTGTAAAGGATGCAGCCTTCCAATCCCACCCAATCTTTGTGCACCTACTGTGTGCTGTCTCTGGGAGCAGGGAGCAGGAGAGGATGACTCAGTTCTTTATCACAGATAATGGGCACAGCTCAGATTTATCCAAAGCTTAATTTATCCTGGGCACTGGGAACACTGAAATGCAGTTTTGGCAGAGCACGGTGGCTCATGCTTGTAATCCCAGCACTTTGGGAGGCCAAAGCGGGTGGATCACCTGAAGTCAGGAGCTCAGGACCAGTCTGGCCAATATGGTGAAACCCTTTGCCTACTAAAAATACAAAAAATTAGCCAGATATGGTGGTGCGTGCCTGTAATCCCAGCTACTCAGGAAACTGAGGCAGGAGAATTGCTTGAACCCAGGAGGCAGAGGTTGTAGTGAGCTGAGATTGCGCCACTGCACTCCAGCCTGGGGAAAAAAAAGCAAATGCAGTTTTGAAATAACAATGATAGTAATAATCATAATCATAAATAACATATTGAGTGCCTACTGTGTGCAGACCCTGTGCTGGCTGCTAGACACTGGAGGAGAGGCATTCTTTACATGAGAGATCTTTGATTCTCTCCCTCATCACTGGGTAGGGAGAGCCTTCTTGTGCCCATTTACGGATGGGAAACTTGAGGTCCAGAGAAGTGCAGTGACTTGCCCTGGGTCACATTACTTTTTTTTTCTTTTTTTTAAATACTGTAAATTCTGGGGTAACATGTTCATGTGCAGAACATGCAGGTTTGTTACATAGGTATACACGTGCCATGGTGGTTGGCTGCACCCATCAAGCCATGATCTACATTAGGTATTTTTCTTAATGCTCTCCCTCCCCTAGCCCCCTACCCCGCATACTTTTAATGGTGAAAACCACAATTACTTTTGCACCAACCTGATATTATGAGGAAGAACTGGGATTACACCCCGAGTTTGATGCCAGGACTATAGCCAAAGCCCTTGGCCTTCTACCCCCAGGAGCCCCCACCCTGAGCAAGGCCCTGTGCCAAGTACTGAGAATAGGCAGAGGGCAAGGAGCACCAGGCCCTGAATTCAAAGGGCTCCTGGTCCAGGTGGGACCCACGGAAGAATCATACAGTGCTTTGCGCTTGTTTTTTGCAATCCACCAGATCCAACTATTATTTTTATTATTATTTTTTAAGAGATGGGATCTGTCTCTGTCTCTCACTGCAGCCTTGTGCTCCTGGGCGCAAGCAATCCTCCCACCTTAGCCTCCTAAGTCCCTGGGACTACATGTGTGTGCCACTGCTAATTTAAAAAAAAAATTTTTTTTTTTTTTTTGAGATGGAGTCTCACTCTGTCACCCAGGCTGGAGCACAGTGCCGCGATCTCAGCTCACTGCAAGCTCCACCTCCCAGGTTCACACCATTCTCCTGCCTCAGCCTCCCAAGTAGCTGGGACTACAGGCGCCCGCCACCACACCCAGCTAATTTTTTGTATTTTTAGTAAAGACGGAGTTTCACCGTGTTAGCCAGGATGGTCTCGATCTACTGACCTCATGATCTGCCTGCCTTGGCCTCCTAAAGTGCTGGGATTACAGGCATGAGCCACCAAGCCCAGCCAAAAAAAAAAAATTTTTTTTTAAAAGATGGGGTCTCACTATGTTGCCCTGGCTGGTCTCAAATGCCTGGCCTCAAGTGATCCTCCTGCCTCGGTCTCCCAAAGTGCTGGGAATACAAGCATGAGTGACCACGCCTAGCAGATCCAAATTTTAGTCCCGTCAAAGCATGATGGGCCAGGTGCAGTGGCTCAGGCTAGGCACAGTGGCTCATGCCTGTAAACCCAGCACTTTGGGAGGCCGAGGCGAGCAGATCACCTGAGGTCAGCAGTTTGAGACCAGGCTGGCCAACATGGCGAAATCCCATCTCTACTAGAAATACAAAAATTAGCCAGACGTGGTGGCACATGCCTGTAATCCCAGCTACCGGGGAGGCTGAGGCAGGAGACTTCCTTGAACCCAGGAGGCAGAGGTTGCAGTGACTCGAGATAGCACCACTGTACTCTAGCCTGGGCGACTGAGCAAGACTCAATCTCAAAAAAGAAAAAAAAAAAAGCATGATGTAGGCTGATATAAAAAACCCCACAAAACTAAAAAACAAATTTTAGTCTGAGATCTGCCACTTACTTGCCACTGGCTTTGGGTGTGGCATCGCCTCCCTGAGCCTGTGTTTGACTATGTGAAATGGTAACAAGGGTGCCTCCAACCCAGGGTTGCTATGGCTTCAGGGAGCCCATGACCGTGAGTGGGGGACCTGGGCCTGGAACAGCGTGGGCTGGCCTAGCTCCTCACTGCAGGGACATTTCATCACCCTGAGATGCTACCTGCACAACTCTATGTAAGTGACTAGTAATGGAGCAGCGTGGGAAGTCCTCAAGCTTGCTGCCCCCTCACCATCACCAGAAGCTGTGGGAGCTCCAGACGTGGGGGATGACTTTCAGCTGGGGAGCTGGGGAGCTGGAGATCAAGGAAAGCTTTCTGGAGGAGGAGGCATTGGAGCCAGGCCATTGCAGTTGACTGGGAACATTCACTGAGATCTCTCCATGAGTGAAATGCTAGAAAGGAGACAAAGTTAAGCAGAGATGGGTAGGAGAGTTGTCCTGGCAGAGGCAGGAGTGTGGACAAAGTCAGAAAGTAAACTGCGTGAGCCCAGAAACAGAGTCTAGGGTAGGAGCAAGTCTAGCAGAAGTTCCAGAACCCTTATGCCACTGTGGGAGGGAGGATCTGGGGAAAACTAACACCAAAGGCAACGGGTGGAATGCAGGGGGCATATTTCAGCATCCCGCAGACCCCAGCTGCCTGTAAGGTGGTGAGATCCCTGTGAAGAATATTAGCTTTATATTTTTTCCTATAGTTTATTTTTAGGGGTTAAAAATGTAGGGTTTTTTGTTTGTTTGTTTGTTTTAAACATTGTAAAATAAGTAATATCTGCTCAGTAGAACTGATTAAACAGTCTCCCAAAGGACAAAGTCAAAGGAATGTTAATTTTAGTTTCAAGACTCAGATGAGGTTCTGGGCGCAGTGGCTCATGCCTGTAATCCCAGCAATTGGGAGGCCGAGGTGGGAGGGTCATTTAAGGCCAGGAGTTCGAGACCAGCCTGGGCAACATAGCAAGATCCTGTCTCTACAAAAAATATATAAAAATTAGCTGGGAAGCCTGGGTGCGGTGGCTCACACCTGTAATCCCAGCACTTTGGGGGACTTGGGCCTTGGAATTGGGAGGCCAAGGCTGGCGAATCACTTGAGGCCATGAGTTTGAGACCAGCCTGGCCAAGATAGTGAAACCCCGCTACTAAAAATACAAAAAAATTGACCGGGCGCGGTGGCTCACGCCTGTAATCCCAGCACTGTGGGAGGCCGAGGCGGGTGGATCATGAGGTCAGGAGATCGAGACCATCCTGGCTAACACGGTGAAACCCCATCTCTACTAAAAAAAGATATAAAAAAGATATCCAGGTGCACTATTGTAATCCCAGCTACTCAGGAGAATGAGGCAGCAGAATTGCTTGAATCTGGGAATTGGAGGTTGCAGTGAGCTGAGATCTTGCCACTGCACTCCAGTCTGGGCAATGGAGTGAGATTCCATCTCAAAATAATAATAATAATAATAATAATAGTGGCTGGGTGCGGTGGCTCACGCCTGTAATCCCAGCACTTTGGGAGGCCGAGGCGGGCAGATCACAAGGGCAGGAGATCGAGACCATCCTGGTGAACACGGTGAAACCCCATCTCTACTAAAAATACAAAAAAAATTAGCCCTGCGTGGTGGTGGGCACCTGTAGTCCCATCTTCTTGGGAGGCTGAGGCAGGAGAATGGCGTGAACCCGGGAGGCGACGGAGCTGGCAGTGAGTGGAGATTGTGCCACTGCACTCCAGCCTGAGAGACAGAGCGAGACTCCATCTCAAAAAAAAAAAATAAAATAAAATAATAATAGTAATCTGGGTATGGTGGTGCATGCCTGTAATCCCAGCTACTAGGAACTACTTGGGTGGCTGAGGCATGAGAATCACTTGAACCCAGGAGGCAGAGGCTGCAGTGAGCAGAGATTGAGCCACTGCACTCCAACCTGGGTGACAGAGTGAGACTGTGTCTTGAAAACAGAAAGGGCCGCATGCCGTGGCTCAAGCCTGTAATCCCAGCACTCTGGGAGGCCGAGGCGGTGGATCACGAGGGTCACAGGAGATCGGCACTATCCCAAGCACATGGTGAAACCCTGCCCTAATACTAAAATACAAAAACTAGCCGGGCGCGGGTGGCGGCCTCTGCAGTCCCAGCTACTCGGAGGCTGAGGCAGGCAGGAGAATGGCCTGAACCTAGGAGGCGGAGCTTGCAGTGAGCCGAGACCATGCCACTGCACTCCAGCCTGGTGATACATGTGAGACTCATTCCCAAAAAAGGCTGCATGTGGTGGTTCACGCCTGTAATCCCAGCACTTTGAGGCCGGCATGGATCGCTAAGGTCAGGAGGATCGAGACCACGTGGAAACCTCCTCATTTCTACTAAAATACAAAAAAATTAAATGGCTGCTGGGCCTGTAGTTCCAGCTACCTCATGTGAGGCTGAGGCAGGAGAACGGCGCGAACCCGTGAGGCAGGCGGAGCTTGCAGGAGCCTAGATCACACACTGCACTCCAGCCTGGGCAGAGCCAGACTCCATTCCAAAAAAAAAAAAAAAAAGAAAAGAAAAAACAGAAAAATTAGCTGAGTGTGGTGGTAAAGACCTGTAGTCCCAGCCATTTGGAGGCTGAGGCAAGAGAATCGCTTGAGCCCAGGAGGTCATCGCTGCGGATTACTACCCCACTGTGCTCCAGTCAGCCTGGCGAGGGATAATTCTGCCTCCTTTTAAAAAAAAAAAAAAAAAAAAAAAAGTCAGATGAGGGTTAAAAGGAATCAATAGTTGGGTTCCAAAAGCCCCCTCTTAGGCTGGGCGTGGTGGCTCATGCCTGTAATACCAGCACTTTGGGAGGCCGAGGCGGGCGGATCACTTGAGGTCAAGAGTTCAAGACCAGCCTGGTCAACATGGTGAAACCCCATCTCTACGAAAAGAAAAAAAAAATAACCAAGCATAGTGGCGCACACCTGTAATCCCAGCTACTCGGGAAGCTGAGGCAGGAGAATTGCTTGAGCCTGGGCAGCCAAAATTGCAGTGAGCCGAGATCACTCCATTCCACTCCAGCCTGGGCAACAAGAACAAAACTCTGTCTCAAAAAAACAAAACCAAAAGCCCCCTCCTACCTTGAGATACTCATCTTTGAGGAGTCAGCTTCCAGAACTGTTTTGTGTATCCTTTGATTCTAAGGAAAGGATTCTTAAATTCCAAGACCATAAAATTCCAGGCTGCTTGCCCAGAGCATCAGATGTATTTACAGAAAACAAATAAACAACTGAGGCTCAGAGAGGTGGACTCACCCACCTGCGGTCACACAGTCTGTCAGAAGGATTTAGACCTGAGGCCTGACTGATGGGGAATCAGCAATGGCTCCCTTTGCATTGAAGAGTATGTGGTTCTGGGACAAAAAGTCCAGTTTCTTTTTCTTTTTGAGACAGAGTCTTGCTCCATCACCCAGGCTGGAGTGCAGTGGTACAATCTCACCTCACTGCAACCTCTACCTCCTGGGTTCAAGCGATTCTCATGCCTCAGCCTCCTGAGTAGCTGGGATTACAGGCATGTGCCACCACACCTGGCTAATTTTTTTTGTGTTTTTAATAAAGGATTTCACCATGCTGGCCAGACTGGTCTCGAACTCCTGGCCTCAAGTGATCCACTTGCCCTGGCCTCCCAGGGTGCTGGGATTACAGGCGTGAGCCACCATGCCGGGCCAAAAAGTCCAGTTTCTAAGACAGGAAGCTTGAAAATAATAGCGTGCACTTATTGAGCGCTTATTTCATGCCTGGCAACTTACATGCACCAGCTCAGCAAAAGCTTACAAGAGTTCTATGAGGTCAGCGCAGGCTTTAGCTGCGTTTGACAGGTGCATTTTCCACAAGTAAGTCGTAGATCCCAGGGAAGGGGCTGGTGGGAGTGGGCGCACCAGTAGTTAGGGGACAGTTGAACCCAGGCTGCCCCTCTAACCACTGGGCTTTACTGGCTCTCTGCACCCCCAGAGTCTTATCAGTGAACATCCGCGATTCCCAGCAGAGTCTCTGATTCCAAACCAGGGGTGAGAAATCCTGGACTCTGGGAGATTTCCTGAGGCCACAAAGAATTTGGTCGAGCACATACAGGGATTTTTCCAGTTTTAGATATGATTTAATTCAAAGTCTCTGCCCGCTCCCGGTCTGTTAGAGGTGCGGCGAGTGGCGGAGGCAGGAACCTCCCTTCGCTGGTCCATGAGTCCCCACCCGATCCCGCTGCCCCGGGTAATACCCTCCTTGGCAGGTCCTCTGCTCCGCGCCCGCAGCTCCAGGCAGCTCGAGCGCGCGGGACTGGAGGGCGGGGGGCGAGGGGCTGGGAGCGGGGGGCGGGCAGAGGGAGGAACAATGGCCCCCTCCCCTCCCCTGACCGGCTGGAGGGTGGGGTCTCCCCGCCCCGCCTCCCCGCTCCTCCCCCGACAAGGCGATGAGGTAATCGCGCCGCTGAGAGGCACGCGCAGCCGGTGCCCAGCCGGTTGGTCCCTGCTCCCCTGCCCCGCCGGCCACCGCCCCCCCACACCGTCCCGGCCTCGGCAGCCCGGCCCCACCATGACCGAGCGGTGCAGCCTGTGGAGCGCCCTGTCGGCAGCCGCCTGCTGCTTCTACCGCGGCTCCTTCGTGCAGGTGCAGGTGAGGGGGCGGCTCGGCCCCCGCCATGCGCGCCGGGTTGGGACCCCGGCCGCTCCGCCCGGGGCCCTAGAGACAGCTGGGGAGCTGCAGTCCTGTGGCGCCCGCCCGGCAGGGTCGGCCCGGCCGGGCGGGTCAGGGGAGGGGGCGGGGTCGCCCCAGCCTCACCTCTGGGCGCCCAGGCGCTCCGCGGGGTGAGGGTTCGGCGGTCACTCCTGGGACTCCGGGCTATGGTGGATGCCGGTCCGTTTCTGCCTTCTCTGCAGGAGGGAGAGAGCTGGGGCAGAGGGTACCGGGACATGGGGTCCCTGGCACACTGCTGGTCCTCCGCCTGGCACGCTGGCCCTTGCGGCTGACCTGGGCACCCTGGCTCCCCATTGTACCGGGGGCGCTGGGCTGGGATCTGAAAGCTGAGTGAGGAGCAGGAAATGCGGGTGATGCTTCGGGTGCCAGGGTTGGGGCCAGAGCACCCGCTTCTCTCCCGCCCTCTAAGTGTGCTTGGACATGCCTGGGGCTCAGGTCTCTCCCAGCCCAGCTGGCCGGGCAGTGCAGGACGGCGCCGCGGCGGTGAGAGGGTTAAACGGAAGGGGGTGGAGGGGAGGACCCGGACCCCGCCTCTCTGCGGAGCATCCTTTGGGGATGGCTTTGCTTGGGGTTGGGACTCCGAGGTGAGCTGGAGGGGATGCTGGGCTCGGGCTGGCGGGAAAGGGTTAAGACCCTGTCCGGGGGTCTCCGCGCTCCTGCTCCCTGAGCCCCCTGGGAGATGCCAGGCGCGTTGGCTCTTCGCTCCCCCAGGCTCACACACGCTCGCGGAGCCCGCCTGAAGGACGGCCCCGCCGGCTGCGGAGCGGAGCATCCCCGCACCGGCCAATCAGGCGCGCGCAGGCCAGGAGGCGGTGAGATCATCTCTGGCCAATAGCAGAGCGCCGAGCACAGGGATGCTGCATTCGCACTCCAGCACCCCCAACTCTAGGGAGCTGGGGGCCCCCAGGTCGATGTGAGATCAAGGCACAGGGACCCTAGGATTCCTCACCCTCAGGTGTGTGGGAGGACCAAGTTGGTCCCCCCAGACTCTCCGTGACCAGTGATTAAGCTGGAAAAGGGGAGCCCAGTCTCCCAGCCCCCTTTAACGGATGAGTCTTCTCAGGCCCAGAGAGGGGAAGTGACTGGCTCAAGGTCACACAGTGGCAGCCTTGGGGCGGGTTCTTCAACATCCAGCCTCCTCCCTCCTTTGCCCGCGTCCCTCGGGCTCCAGCTGAAACTGGGGGAAGGTCTCAATTGCATGCCCTTTGTCAAGGAGGACGCCAGAAGGCTGAGATCTTGGGTCCCTTTTTCCCTGTGACGCCCACTCTTCCCTTCCCAGGGTTTGATGTGATATAAGGAAAGAGGACTAGGCTGGTGTGAGCACCGCAGAGTGAGAGGGAGAGAGAACAGGGACCCCCAGAAGTAGGGGACCCCTTGGAGAAGTGTAGGTGTCTGAGAAGGCCGGGATCCTAGCTCAGCCCTGGGCCTCTCTGCCTTCGGGAGTGTCGGTTCCTACCACGGCTGGAGGATGTGCAGAATTCCCACCCTCAGGCCTTTCTCCTGAGCACCTGTGCAAACCACCCACTCCCACCATCTGTCCCCAGAGTCCTGCAGGTTCCTCAAGGTCCAAATTTTCATGGGCCCACCGCCAAGCTGCTCCTGCCCCAGCCTTGCCCACTCAGCGTGTCCCATCATCCTTCTAGGATCTGGGCCGGGAGTCCTCTCTGACCCCTCCGCCCTGCTCCCCCGCATGAATCAATGGCCATCTAAACTCCCCTTCCCCCACTCCTTCTCCCCACACCTTATCTGCCCTGCCACTGCCTAGAAACCCCTAGACTGCTCTCCCCAAGTGGTCTAAACCTGCCCCAACACTTCCAAACCCTTCCATGGCTGTGCTGTGGCCTCCGGCTAATCCCCAGCTCGCTAAGACACCTGCCACACCTGCCCCTGCCCCCACAGCCCCTTGGAAGCTTCTCATTCATCTCCCCTCCTTCCCCTTGGCTCTGCCCATAGGGCCCTGACTTTGCTGCTCTCTGTCCAGAAGCTCTTCCCTGCCCACCTGTCCACCTGCCCTCTCCACCCTGGTGCTTTTGCTTGGCTCACCCAGTCCTTCTTCAGACCTCAGCAGAAATGTCACCTTTTCTGGGAAGTGATCCCTGACTCTGTCCCCTGACTAGTTTGGTGGTGCACCATCTCTGTCTGTGCATCTCGGGACATTCGGGAGACCGGGAATTGATTGTCAGTGTTTGCAAGGCCTCCCCCAGGGCAGGGGCCACCTTGGGTCCTCACCCCTGGGACAGGACCAGGATAAGGACTTAGTCAATGTTGAATGGAGTCAGAGATTCTAGATATCTCTGACACTGGGAATCATGGTGTCTTGGGAGCAATGCAGACTGGGGTAAACCCAGGCAGTATGGGAGCAGAGGGGTAAGGGATGTAGTCATAGAATTAGGAGGCAAAATCTGTGGATGGTCTGAGGAGGCAGGGAGCGAACCGGAGGACCCTTGGACTCTGGGGAGCGAGGGACCCCAGGGAGAGACTCACCTGGGATGAAGGACCTTTACTGCCCTCCCTCATTGATCTTGCCTTCTGGCCAGTGCTGGGGTCTGTCTGTCTTGGAGTAGCCATCTTTGGGGCCTGGAGTTGGGGGAAGGAGAGGAAGAACCGTCCCATGTCCTTGCAGTGATGAGGATGTCTGTGTGCTAGTAGTACTCTGGAGTGCTGTCTCTTTTCATCCTCACAGTGAGGTGAGGCAGGTTCTGTCACTGTACCCATTTTAATGAGGAAGAAATTGAGGCCCAGAGAGCTCACATGGCACAGCCAGGATTGGACTGGGCTCTGCTGGGCGCACACCTGGCATTAGGGGCTTCCCTTCCTCTGCCTTTAGGGCCCCTGAGATCCATCAGCCTCCAACTTCAGGCCACAGTGATCAAGAAACCAGGAGGTTCTGGGCCAGGTGGAAGGGTGGAGTACTGGGCATTATCTCCTTCGGGGGCCTTGGGCTTCCCTGCTGGGCCATGGCCTCCTCATCTGGTGAGGATTGCTGGGGATTTCAAGGGAGAAATGGCTTTGGAAATTGTAAGGGGCAATGCAGATGTCTGTGTGGGGTCCCCGTGTCCCTGTTTATAGTCTCTTCCCCACCCTTGCATTGTAGAATGCGCCATCCCAGAATGTATCCTTGTCCAACCAGCTCTGTGGTTTTTGTTCATAGCTTTTCCTGCAGTTACCTGCTGCCCTGCCTCCAAGATTCACCTGTAGAAATCCCCCTCCAACACTTCAAGATCAGTTTGGTGCCGTTGGTGCATAATGAGTGTTTTCTTACTGCCCTCTCCTCCAGAAAGGCTTCCCAGACGCCTCTGCCTTGCCCAGGCTTAATCCTACTTGTAGAAGCCACCTGGCTCTTTGCCGCTGTCCAGCGCCATGGTGCTGACCGCCCTCTACTCAGAGGCTCCCATTGCTTTTGCCTCTCCTCAGCCTAGGCACTGCCTTGAGGGCCAGGCTTGGTTTATGTGTCACCGCATCCACCTCTGGCATATAGCACAGGGCCTGGAATGCAGTTGGCATTGTTTGGTTGAAGGAATTGAGATTTCTTTACTCTTTCTGGGACCCAAGGTAAAGGACCTTTCTGGCACCTGTGCCTTAGTGTTCCCAGAGTCCCAGGATAGGAGGAGTTCATCCATGGTAGAGTGAAGCTGGGAGGGAAGGAAGAAGGGGGCTTTAAGTTGGATGCCAACTCTTGCTGTCTCCTACTCAGTTCTCCAAGGAGAAGTACATCCTGGACTCATCGCCAGAGAAACTCCACAAGGAATTGGAGGAGGAGCTCAAACTCAGTAGCACGGATCTCCGCAGCCATGCCTGGTACCATGGCCGCATCCCCCGAGAGGTGAGCAGGCCCCCAGCTGGAACTTCAACCCCGGACCCTCCCACCCACTGCCTTGGGCAGCCCCAGTCCTGGTTGCAGCCACCTGGGACGCTCTGTCCTATTGCTTGATGGGTTCAATCGGAATGGACTGGGATGAGGTCTAGCTCTGCCCTTTACTGACTGTGACCTTGAAGAAGTTGCTTCACCTCTCCGAGCCTCAGTATCTACTGCAAAGGGTTCTTGTGAAAATTAAATGAAATAATGCAGGTAAAATGTTTAACATGATGCTTGACACCATGAATGTTGGCCTTTGTTCTTATTATTGTTACTGTTATTGTCTGGTCTGTATATCTGCCTTTTGTATGCTTGCTTAGTGAGTACCAATCTTTGGGCTACTTAGTTTTGGCAAAGTTGAGTTTCTTGGCTGAGGTGACTTTATAAGCCACAGACTTAAGTTTATAGATCACTTGTTCCTTCTTTCATTCATGCTATAATCTTTGTCAAACATCAACTTTGCCAGGACCTGTGCTAAGCACCAAGGCTGCAGAGGTAGAAGAGGTGGTGGCTTCTTTTGATGGCTAATGGCCCAGGGTAGGGGGCTGACAGTCAGAGCCTAGTGGAAGAAGTGCAAGAATAGAGTGCCTAGTATGAATATGGGCAAGTCCTGAGGAGGGGACACTGAGGATGGAGGCCTTTGTGAGATAGATAGGAGTTCACCAGGTGGGGCCAGGTGTGATGGCTCACGCCTGTAATCTCAGCACTTTAGGAGGCTGAGGCGGGCAGATCACCTGAGGTCAGGAGTTTGAGACCAGCCTGGCCCACATGGTGAAACCTTGTCTCTACTAAAAAAATGAAAATTAGCCAGGTGTGATGGCACGCACCTGAGGCAGGAGAATCACTTGAACCTGGGAGGCGGAGGTTGCAGTGAGTGGAGATTGTGCCACCACACTGCAGCTTGGGTGACAGAGTGAGACTCCATCTCAATAACAATAATAAGGCCGGGTGTGGTGGCTCACGCCTGTAATCCCAGCACTTTGGGAGGCCAAGGCGGGTGGATCACAAGGTCAGGAGATCGAGACCATCTTGGCTAACACAGTGAAACCCCGTCTCTACTTTTTTTTTTTTTTTTTTTTTTTTTGAGACGGAGTCTTGCTCTGTGCCCCAGGCTGGAGTGCAGTGGCGCGATCTCGGCTCACTGCAAGCTCCGCCCCCCCGGGTTCACGCCATTCTCCTGCCTCAGCCTCCCAAGTAGCTGGGACTACAGGCGCCCACCACCTCGCCCGGCTAATTTTCTTGTATTTTTAGTAGAGACGGGGTTTCACCGTGTTAGCCAGGATGGTCTCGATCTCCTGACCTTGTGATCCGCCCGTCTCGGCCTCCCAAAGTGCTGGGATTACAGGCTTGAGCCACCGCGCCCGGCCAACCCCGTCTCTACTAAAAATACAAAAAATTAGCCGGGCGTGGTGGTGGACACCTGTAGTCCCAGCTACTTGGGAGGCTGAGGCAGGAGAATGGCATGGACCCGGGAGGCGGAGCTTGCAGTGAGCCGAGATCGCGCCACTGCACTCCAGCCTGGGCAACACAGTGAGACTCCATCTCAAATAATAATAATAATACTAATAAATAAAAATAAATAAATAATAAATAAACATCTGAAGTTCATCAGATGGACAAGGCAGGAACGGTGTTCCAGGACAAAAAAGCAGCTTGAGGGTGCAAGGGCCAGAGGCATGCCAGAGCACTGAGAGGTTGGAAGAATGAGGATTAGGAATTCACTCTGCCCCACCGGAACCCTGAGAAGGGATGGGTCTGAGACCTGGGTCTCAGATCAGCCATTCTCACTCCTCCAGACCCTGGGCCTCTGTGCTGCAGACCCTGGGCCTTTGCCTGAGGTGCCCCCTCTGAACCTGGGTCATTGCATCCCCACTCTCAGATGTCAGGTGTCTCTGTTCACTGGGTCCTCTATACCCTGGATCTGGGCTTGCTGTCCCCCCTAATCCTGAGTTGCTCTGTCCCCCAGATCCTGGGTCTGACCCTCTTCTGGCCCTGTCCTACTCCAGCCTAACCATGCCTTCTGCAGGTCTCAGAGACCTTGGTACAACGCAATGGCGACTTCCTCATCCGGGACTCGCTCACCAGCCTGGGCGACTATGTGCTCACGTGCCGCTGGCGCAACCAGGCCTTGCACTTCAAGATCAACAAGGTGGTGGTGAAGGCAGGCGAGAGCTACACACACATCCAGTACCTGTTTGAGCAGGAGAGCTTCGACCACGTGCCCGCCCTCGTGCGCTATCATGTGGGCAGCCGCAAGGCTGTGTCGGAGCAGAGTGGTGCCATCATCTACTGCCCGGTGAACCGCACCTTCCCACTGCGCTACCTCGAGGCCAGCTATGGCCTGGGACAGGGGAGTAGCAAGCCCGCCAGCCCCGTCAGCCCCTCAGGCCCCAAGGGCAGCCACATGAAGCGGCGCAGCGTCACCATGACCGACGGACTCACTGCGGACAAGGTCACCCGCAGCGATGGCTGCCCCACCAGGTCAGCCAGGGCCCCATTTGTCAAATGGGGATGTGGGTAATGAGAGGGCTAGTGAGAAAGGGAAGGGCCAGGCACACTGAAATGGGATGAAATTCCCCTCCTGGAGCCTCTGTGTGCAGGGAGGAATGGGAGGAAGGTTGGGCCATACTGTGTGGATGTACGGAACGAAGGACTTGCAGGGAGTCAGACCCAAGTGGCAGTCCCAGCTCTGCCACTTGCTGGCCATGTGCCCTTGACCCTGTCACCTCTCCTTTATTATCTCCATGTTCCTACCTATAAAGGCTTTCATTCAAGCAGCCCTCCCTATGCCAGGGGAGGCCTGAGTCCTGAACCAGAGAGGGGCCTGGTCCCTGCCACCTGATGCCACCCCTCCATCCTACGCAGCTAGGCCAAGGTGGGCATCCGAGCAGAGGACTTTACAGCATGGAAATCACTGCACAGAGAATGGGATGTTCTCAGCAAATTTTAATTACACCTGGTTGTCTCTGGGGCTAAAACCAGGCCCTGGATGCCAGGAAAAGCCACAGCAGCTGCTGGTTCCTGAGATCCTACTAAGTGTTAAGTGCTGTACGTGGCCAATCTCATCAATGCCCACTTCCTCCTGGGAGGTGGGTCCTGCCCATACACCCAATTTGTAGATGAGGACATAGGCTTAAAGGGGGGAAGCTGCTTGCTAGAGAATGGGTAGGATCAAGATTCGAACCCAGGTCTTTAGACTCTGAAGTCTGTGCCCCAAGTTTCTGTGGCTTCCCTGGCTATTTGCAGAGATCGGCTGTCCTGTGCCACCTGCACTTGGATAGGCCCTTGAGGCCCCATCTCCCGGGGGCTGGGTTGGGTGCTCCCAGTCAAGGAATTGATGAATGGATACCCTGTGGGCAGCAGCCACTTGGCCTGTGGTTTGGAGCCAGTAAACATAATGGTGCCAGGATCCACAGACCATGTGTGCCTGAGGCATCCTGAGCGTAGCTGGGAGCAGTGAGGAGAGGTCAGAATGGTGGGCCTACTTCCTAAGGCTCCCCACTCTTCCTGCTAGCCCCTCTCCCCAGACCGTTCTCCAGGTCGGAGGAAAGAGTCTGCTTATCAAGCTAAGGGCACTAGTGAGGAGCCGTGTCTGCCCAGAGAATGGTTGTAGTCGACTAATTTGCACAAAGGCACTCGTGGGGTGTTGAATTCTGGCCTGTACCTCCTTTCCCATCCCCTCCTCCTTGGGAAAGGAGAGAAACAGAGGAGCGTGAGAAGTGTTGGCTCAGCTGGGTGCCCCCAAGCCTCATCCTCAGGCTGCTCTAAGCTTCGTGGGAGGGGAAGCTGGGTAGGAATGGAGGAGAGCAGGGTCATGAGGAGGATACTGACTAGGAACTGGGCTGATGGCCAAGCGCGGTGGCTCGTGCCTGTAATCCCAGCACTTTGGGAGGATGAGGTGGGCGGATCACCTGAGGTCAGAAGTTCAAGACAAGCCTGGCCAACATGGTGAAACTCCATCTCTACTAAAAATACAAAAAATTAGCCAGGCTTGGTGGCGGGCACCTGTAATCCCAGCTACTTGGAGGCTGAAGCAGGAGAATGTCTTGAATCCGGGAGGTGGGTTCAGCAGTTGCAGTGAGCTGAAATCACGCCATGGCACTCCAGCCCGGGCGACAGAGTGAGACTCCATCTCCAAAAAAAAAGGGAAGAAACCAGGCGTGCTCACCACCAGGGTTCCTAGCTCTGCTCCTGACTCCCTATGTCCCCTCCCTCCTCTGGGCTTCAGGTTTTTTTGTACCTATCAGTCGGGAGGTTGGATTTGATAATCTCCAAGCCTTCTCTGCCTCTGAAGTTCAAGGTGAAGAGGTGGGGGGTCCCAGAGGCAGGCTGAGGCCCCTGACCTCTGGGCTCCCTGCCCATGATGGTGTCTGCTCCACAGTACGTCGCTGCCCCGCCCTCGGGACTCCATCCGCAGCTGTGCCCTCAGCATGGACCAGATCCCGGACCTGCACTCACCCATGTCGCCCATCTCCGAGAGCCCTAGCTCCCCTGCCTACAGCACTGGTATGGCCAGCAGAGGGGGTGGAGCAGGTGGAGGGAATCTGTTGTTGAAGACTTCTGTAACCTATGTGTGGTTATGTATGTTTCCGCCTCTTTTCTGAGGCGAGACCTTTACTAAGAGCAATAATTGACACTGAAAACCTGCTAGCAGAACTGTTGATATCAACATATAAGATGTATCCATGGATTGTTTATTTAGCAACTATTTATTTATTTATTTATTTATTTATTTTCGAGGCAGTTTTGCTCCTGTTGCCCAGGCTGGAGTGCAGTGGCGGGATCTTGGCTCACTGCAACCTCCGTCTCCTGGGTTCAAGTGATTCTCCTGCCTCAGTCTCCCGAGTAGCTGGGATTACAGGTGTCCGCCACCATGCCTGGCTAATTTTTGTATTTTTATTAGAGACGGTGTTTCGCCATGTTGGCCAGAGTGGTCTCGAACTCCTGACCTCAGGTGATCCACCTGCCTCGGCTTCCCACAGTGCTGGGATTAGAGGCGTGTGCCACCATGCCCAGCTAATTTTTGTGTTTTTAGTAGAAACAGGGTTTCACCATGTTGGCCAGGCTGGTCTCGAACTCCTGACCTCAGGTGATCTGCCCACCTCGGCCTCCCAAAATGCTGGGATTACAGTCATGAGCCACTACGCCCGGCCTCTATTTTTCTTAATAGACTTTATTTTTTAGAGCAGTTTTAGGTTCACAGCAAAATTAAGTGGAAAGTACAGAACACTGTGCTTTTTTTTTTTTTTTTGTGAGACAGAGTCTTGCTCTGTCGCCCAGGCTGGAGTGCAGTGGCCGGATCTCGGCTCACTGCAAGCTCTGCCTCCTGGGTTTATGCCATTCTCCTGCCTCAGCCTCCCGAGTAGCTGGGACTACAGGCGCCCGCCACCTCGCCCGGTTAGTTTTTTGTATTTTTTAGTAGAGACGGGGTTTCACTGTGTTAGCCAAGATGGTCTCGATCTCCTGACCTCATGGTCCGCCTGTCTCGGCCTCCCAAAGTGCTGGGATTACAGGCTTGAGCCACTGCGCCCGGCCTACACTGTGCTTTCTTATAAATACGAAGAAAGTTTCTATGTTAGAAACATTCCAATAGGTCATTTCTGGAAAAAAATGAAAAGGATGTTTTCAACAGGCCATATTGTCCATGTGGCAGGCCAAGTGTCGTGAGAGGGGGCTGTCTCAGGAGGAACTTTTGCCTAGGGTGGCATTCCATTGAAGTCTTGCTGTCTTTATCAGTTGTCACAAATCCGTCCCTAAACACAGAGCCACCAACTTTGTCATAACTACAAACTTGATTTCAAAGCAATACCCCTGAGTATAAAACCTAAAATTCCTTGCCAGAATGACTTATTGGACAATTTCTAAGCAATCTGTTATAGTAAAGCAGCCCAGATGTCAAGACTTAAATCCCGGCTGTACTGCTTGCTGGCTCGGTGACCTTGGGCAGGTCAGTGCACCTCTCTGAGCTTCACTTTTCTCATCTGTAGAATGAGGATTATAAAAGTACTTACTTCATAGGACATTGAAAGGGTTAAATAGACTGAGGTACAAAGAAGGGTCTTGCAGGCACTAAGAGCTCAGTAAATATCGTCTTTGAGGTTTGATGATGGTTTTACCGTGGTTATGTCTCCAGCATGTTGCCAGCTCCTGGGCACACAATGTATAGCAACAAATCATTATTGCTAATTCAGGCCGGGCGCGGTGGCACACGTCTGTAATCCCAGCTACTCTGGAGGCTGAGGCACAAGAACTGCTTGAACCTGGGAGGCGGGGGTTGCAATGAGCTGAGATTGTGCCATTGCACTCCAGCCTAGGCAACAGAGCGAGACTCTGACTCAAAAAAAAAAAAAAAAAAAAATTAGCTGGGCGTTGTGGTGCATGACTGTAATCCCAGCTATTCGGGAGGCTGAGGGTCAAGAATTGAAGAACTGCTTAAACCCAGGAGGTGGAGGTTGCAGTGAGCCCAGATGGCGCCACTGCACTTCAGCCTGGGTGACAGAACGAGACACTGACTCAAAAAAAAAAAAAAAAAAAGGAAATAATTATTGCTAACTCGTTGAGAAACAATCACGTGTGGCACAAGAAACTCCAGCAGATACTCAGCTTCCCTGGATCACTGAAGCTTCTCCAAGCAGTGGGTCCCCAAGGCTGCAGCAGCCTCAGGGTGGGGCCATGCAAACTCATAGGTCCTGGTGATTTCAGAGCATCACCTGGGCTGGTCAGCTTGCCAGAGTCAGCTGGCCCTGGTCTCTGGTGATGCAGGGAGGTGGGGACATCACCTCTGTACTCCCTACAAGGAGTGAGGGAGCCTGCTCTTTGGGAAGGGGTGCGGGAATCTCACTTTGGTGGGGAGCTGCTATAACGGGGCCTCTCTCTCTTTCTGCAGTAACCCGTGTCCATGCCGCCCCTGCAGCCCCTTCTGCCACAGCACTGCCTGCCTCCCCTGTCACCCGCCGTTCCAGTGAGCCCCAGCTGTGTCCCGGAAGTGCCCCAAAGACCCATGGGGAGTCAGACAAGGGCCCCCACACCAGCCCCTCCCACACCCTCTGCAAGACCTCCCCGTCACCATCACTCAGCAGCTACAGTGACCCGGACTCTGGCCACTACTGCCAGCTCCAGCCTCCCGTGCGTGGCAGCCGAGAGTGGGCAGCAGCTGAGGCCTCCAGCCGGCAGGCCAGGAGCTATGGGGAGAAGCTAAAGGAACTGTCAGAAAATGGGGCCCCCGAGGAGGACTGGGGCAAGACCTTCACAGTCCCCATCGTGGAAGTCACTTCTTCCTTCAACCCGGCCACCTTCCAGTCACTACTGATCCCCAGGGATAACCGACCGCTGGAGGTGGGCCTTCTGCGCAAGGTGAAGGAGCTGCTGGCAGAGGTGGATGCCCGGACACTGGCCCGGCATGTCACCAAGGTGGACTGCCTGGTAGGTGTTGGCTGTGCACTGGGGTAGAGGGAGCATCTCCATTCTATGGGGCAGGGCAATGAGAAACTGGCTTCCAGATTCCCCAAGTACAACAAGTGGGCCTGGATTCTAGCTCCATGGCTGTCCTTTGCCTGCTCTGTGACTCTGGGCTGGTCATTTAGCCTCACTGGGCCTCCAGTTTCTCCTTTTAAAAAGCACATAAGGCCGGGGGTGGTTGCTCATGCCTGAATCCCAGCACTTCAGGAGGCTGAGGCGGGCGGATCACCTGAGGTGAGGAGTTCAAGACCAGCCAGGCCAACATGGGAAACCCCATCTCTACTAAAAATACAAAAATTAGCTAGGTGTCGTGGTGGGCACCTGTAATCCCAGCTACTCGGAAGGCTGAGGCAGGAGAATCACTTGAACCTGGGAGGTAGAGGTTGCAGTGAGCTGAGATCGCACCAGTGCACTCCAGCCTGGGCAACAGAGTGACACTATTCAAAACACACACACACACACACACACACACACACACACACGTTACACGATATCCTTGCTTCCTCCAGATGTCAGTTTGGCTACAACTGGGCAGACCTGAAACCCAGTGGTCTCTGGCTCCCTGAGGCACTTGGGGACACTTCTGTAGTGTGCCGTAGAGCCCCTTGAGGGTTAGCCAGCTTGTCCTGGGACTAGAAAAGGCCTGACTCTCCGCCCCCACCCCCTCTAGTGGACAAATAAGCAGAAATCATTACCTCCTTGGCCCATAAGTTGTCAATGCCCGGGCCTTAGCTGTGTTGAATCATTGAACATCTGAAGACCCCAGTTCTCTCTGTGCCTCAGTTTCTCCTTTCTTGGGAGAAATTGATCATCGGATTATACTGGTCTCAGAGCACGGGAAGCAAGAAAAGCGTCAAGGCAGAGATGTTGCTCCATGAAGAGTCCAGGGTGGCAGGGAGGACCCAGGTTCTAGGCCCAGTGTGTGACCTTGGGCAAGCCCATTCCCTGCCTAGGCTTCAGGGTTTCCCTCTGCAATGGACCAGTATCCGGCTCTTAACCTTAACTGAATAATTAATTATTTATTTATTTTATTTTTATTTTTTGAGATGGAGTCTCATTCTGTCACCCAGGCTGGAAGTGCAGTGGCGTGATCTCGTCTCACTGCAACGTCTGCCTCCTGGGTTCAAGCGATTCTCCTGCCCCAGCCTCCCGAGTAGCTGGACTACAGGCACACGCCACTGTACCCGGCTAATTTTTGAATTTTTGGTAGAGATGGGGTTTCGCCATGTTGGCCAGGCTGGTCACGAACTCCTGATCTCAGGCGATCTGCCCACGTCAGCCTCCCAAAGTGCTGGCATTACAGGCGTGAGCCACCCCGCCCGGCCGACCTTAACTGAATATTTAATATGCCAGGCACCTCTGGGCATTTTCCTATTAATTCTCACTTCACAGATGGGGAAACTGAGGCTCGTTGAGAAAGGCAGAGTCACTTGCTCCATATCAGAGGGTTAGCGGTGGAGCTGGAATTCAAACTCCGCCTTCCAACCAGACTACCCACTTAGATAAAGCTCTCTGACTCCCAGATGGCTGGGGCCAGCCCTGACAGGATATTAATCAGCCCTCTGGGCGTCTTTGCAGGTTGCTAGGATACTGGGCGTTACCAAGGAGATGCAGACCCTAATGGGAGTCCGCTGGGGCATGGAACTGCTCACCCTCCCCCATGGCCGGCAACTACGCCTAGACCTGCTGGAAAGGTGAGACAGCGCCGGCACCCGGGGACTCTCGGGGAACCCCCGGCTACCGCACTCCCCGCTGGACAGGGCGGGTTGGCCAATCACAGCCTCAGCTCGGCTCCCAGGGCTCTGGCCACGCCTCCCATCCCATTGACCAATCGCAACCCCTGATAACCCGCTCTAAGCAAGCTGATTTCCAAAGACTGAATCCTGTATCTCCACATTCGCCTTCCTTTCGCATCCCCTTGACCAATCATCCCCTTGACCGTCAGCCTGGCCTCGCCTATCAGCTCGGGGTCCTCCTTGTGCATTCTTAAAACTGCTCTGCGTGGCCGGGCGCGGTGGCTCACGCCTGTAATCCCAGCATTTTGGGAGGCCGAGGTGGGCGGATCACCTGAGGTCAGGAGTTCGAGACCAGCCTGGCCAACATGGCGAAACCCCGTCTCTACTAAAAATTAGCAGGGCGTGGTGGCGCGCGTCTGTAATCCCAGCTACTCTTGAGGCTGAGGCAGGAGAATCGCTTAAGCCCAGGAAGCGGAGGTTGCAGTTAGCCGGGATCGAGCCATTGCACTCCAGACTGGGCGACGAGTGAGACTCTGTCTCAAAAAACAAACAAACAAAAACAAAAAACAAACTGCTCTGCGTGACGCATTTCCCTGTTCACCCACAGCTCTGGCCCCGCCCCCTTATCCCATTGACCCTTACAACCTCTCACGTTGGCTCCGCCCTCCGCCCCTCCCGGCCCAACCGCAGGCAGCGCCCCAGGCCCGCACCCCTCACCGCTGTCCCTGAGCCCGCCGCCTCTTACCCCGCCGCTCTGACAGGTTCCACACCATGTCCATCATGCTGGCCGTGGACATCCTGGGCTGCACTGGCTCTGCGGAGGAGCGGGCAGCACTGCTGCACAAGACCATTCAGCTGGCGGCAGAGCTGCGGGGAACTATGGGCAACATGTTCAGCTTCGCGGCGGTCATGGGTGCCCTGGACATGGCCCAGGTACTGAGAGCCGTGCAGAGCCGGCATCCGGTAGACTGTCTGGAAGAGCCCTGGGGTGCCTTTGGGATGGCTGTGTATGGAATCAGGAGGAGCTTTGGAGTTTCTAGGCACCATTGGTGAGAGTACCCGGGAGAACTGAGTTCTGCAAGTGCCGACCCACAGCAAGTTCTTCCCCTTCTCTGGGCCTCAGTTGCCTCGCTTGTAAAATAAAACGAATGAGGAGCATTATATGAGTTTAAAGAATAAGAATAGGCCGGGCGCCATGGCTGATGCCTATAATCCCAGCACTTTGGGAGGCTGAGGCGGGCGGATCACGAGGTCAGGAGTTCAAGACCAGCCTGGCCAATATGGTGAAACCCCGTTTCTACTAAAAAGTACAAAAAATTAGCGTGCCTGTAATCCCAGCTGCTCAGGAGGCTGAGGTAGGGGAATCGCTTGAACCAGGGAGGCGGAGGTTTCAGTGAGCCGAGATCACACTTCTGCACTCCACCCTGGGCAACAGAGTGAGACTCTGTCTCAAAAAAAAAAAAAAAAAAAAAAAAAGAATAAGAATAAAGTGGTAACCATTTAGTGAGTATTTCCTATAGGCTAGGTAGTATACTAAGTACTTAACCAGCACTGATTCCTCAGAACCATCTCATGAAGTAGGTGCCTTCAGCGTCCACATTTTACAAATGGAGTGTTTGAGACAGAGTAGTCCTTGCCTAAGGTCACACGGTCAGAGGCTGAAAGAATTAGGACTTGAACCAAGTCTAGCTGACTTCAGAGCTGAGCCTGCCTCTCCTTTGCCTGATAAATAAGAACAACGGCCAGGCGCGGTGGCTTATGCCGGTAATTCCAGCACTTTGGGAGGCTGAGGAGGGAGGACAGATCACCTGAGGTCAGGAGTTCGAGACCAGTCTGAGCAACATGGTGACACCTGTCTCTACTAAAAATACAGAAAAATTAGCCGGATGTGGTGGTGCATGTCTGTAGTCTCAGCTACTCAGGAGGCTGAGGCAGGAGAATCGCGTGAGCCCAGGAGGTGGAGGTTGCAGTGAGCCGAGATTGCGCCACTGCACTCCAGCCTGGGTGACAGAACGAGACTCCATCTCAATAAATAAATAAATAAATAAATAAATAAGAACAACAAGGTCCCAGAGGCAGTGTCCTGGGTTCAGCTCCCAGCTCTGCCACTTTTTTTAGAATCACCTTGGGCAAGTCATTCCCCTCTCTTGAGTCTTAGTCCCCTAATCTGTAAAATGGGTTTTGTGAGAGCCTCATGGTAGACATGAAAAGCAGTCATCACTGTCCCTAGTACACGAAGGATGGCCATAATAATAATACTGATCCCACATCTGGATGTCCACTCAGCAGGGCAGCAGGGTGGCCGCTGCAGGCCCTCTGCCTGGCTGGTCTCTCACAGTTTGGCCTCCCCAGATTTCTCGACTGGAGCAGACATGGGTGGCCCTGCGGCAGCGACACACGGAGGGTGCCATCCTGTACGAGAAGAAGCTCAAGCCTTTTCTCAAGAGCCTCAACGAGGGCAAAGGTACTTTCTTGTTGTGTGACCTTGGACAGGTTGCAGCCCTCCCTGGGGTCCCAGCATGGACAGGGATGAGAGCCTGGCTGAGCTCTGTGCAAGCTACTTTCCCTGAGCTCACTGTCCCTGCTGGCAGCTGTGTCAGCCTTGTTCACATCCAGGCTCAGCCCTTGGGGCTGGGCCAGGGCTGCTGTGGGTTCAGTTGGGGGAATCCGAAAGGAAGGGTTTGTCCCAGGAGTCAGAAGCCCTTGGGGCTCTCTCCGGGACCTCAGCCAGGCTGGTTCCCTCCTGCCCCTCGGCTTCTGGGACTGCAGTGGATGGTGGGCACTACAGGATCTCTAAGTGCCTGCTGCCTTTCTCCCTGCAGAAGGCCCGCCGCTGAGCAACACCACGTTTCCTCATGTGCTGCCCCTCATCACCCTGCTGGAGTGTGACTCGGCCCCACCCGAGGGCCCTGAGCCCTGGGGCAGCACGGAGCATGGCGTGGAGGTGGTGCTGGCCCACCTGGAGGCTGCCCGGACAGTGGCACACCACGGAGGCCTGTACAACACCAATGCTGAGGTCAAGCTGCAGGGTGAGTGGCGGGTGGCATCTTCGGGGGCTTGCAGGCCTGGGCCTCCCTCCACCTGCCTCACTGTTTCCCTTTCCTCCAAGGCATCCATTCACATTTCTGCACTCCTCTGTCCTGCCCTGTCTCCCTGACCCCTTCCTCTCATGTCTTTTCTTTTCTTTTCTTTTTTGAGACGGAGTCTCGCTCTGTCACCCGGCTGGAGTGCAGTGGCCGGATCTCAGCTCACTGCAAGCTCCGCCTCCCGGGTTCACGCCATTCTCCTGCCTCAGCCTCCCAAGTAGCTGGGGCTACAGGTGCCTGCCACCTCGCCCGGCTAGTTTTTTTGTATTTTTTAGTAGAGACGGGGTTTCACCGGGTTAGCCAGGATGGTCTCGATCTCCTGACCTCGTGATCCGCCCGTCTTGGCCTCCCAAAGTGCTGGGATTACAGGCGTGAGCCACCGCACCTGGCCTCTTTTCTTTTCTTTTCTTTTTGAGATGGAGTCTAACACTGTCGCCCACGCTGGAGTGCAGTGGCACAATCTCAGCTCACTGCAACCTCCGCCTTCCAGGTTCAAGGGAATCTCCTGCCTCAGCTTCCCGAGTAACTGCAGTTGCAGGCGTGGGCCACCATACCTGGCTAATTTTTTGTACTTTTAGTAGAGGCGGGGTTCCACCATGTTGGCCAGGCTGGTCTTGAACTCCCGACCTCAGGTGATCCGCCTGCCTCAGCCTCCCAAAGTGCTGGGATTACAGGTGTGAGCCGCTGCGCCTGGCCTAAAATTTATGTGTGTTTCTTAGGAAATAATTTGGAACTTAACAGAAAAATATGAAAAAAGAAAAAAATCACCAAAAATCTGCAAACATATTTAACATTAGTATTTTATGGTCTAATCATTTTTAAATTATACGCTGCAAATAACAGGACAAAGATGCTAAACGACAGGGTCATGTTGATTCACAAACCTTGTTGGATCCCTGGCGGAGTTGAGGGGAGGTCCCTAACAGGGGGGCCCTGAAGAATGCCAGGGCTCTGGACAGGAACCCCAGCCTCTGGCCTGACCCTATGCCCCAACACCGCAGGGTTCCAGGCCCGGCCGGAGCTCCTGGAGGTATTCAGCACGGAGTTCCAGATGCGCCTCCTCTGGGGCAGTCAGGGTGCCAGCAGCAGTCAGGCCCGGCGCTATGAGAAGTTCGACAAGGTCCTCACTGCCCTGTCCCACAAGCTGGAGCCTGCCGTCCGCTCCAGCGAGCTGTGATCCCAGGGACGTTTCCCCTCTGCAGCTGCGGACAGCGTCAGGGGCAGAGGGGGCACAGACCTTTCCCCAGAGCACCCCAAGGACACTGTGATCAACCCGAGAATGTTCTGGGTTCAACTCAAGCATCTCCCTTGCACCTCCAGGGTCCTGTGTGGACCCTGGGTTCCATCCCACCTGCTACACGCTCACCAGGTCTCCATTGAGGAAGAACAGGAACGCCGGTTCCCCCACCAGCTTTTGCTGCTCCCCTTCCTGCTGGGGTTCCCTGTTTTCGAGCCATGGGAGGCAGGCTGCTCATGCCTCCTCACTCTCCGTCTGTCCCTCACCCACACCAAGGCCTCCGTCTCACTGTAAATAAGTCTCTGTGTTCTGTAAATAGATGTACAGAAGCCATGTTATTTCTTTCATATAATAAACTTTTATGACTCTTTATTCTGTCTCTCGGGCTCCTGGGGTAGAAGGAAGCACCTTTTCTCAGGTGAAAGAACATTCAACAAATGTTGTGCGCGAGTGGCGAGTACCTGGGGCCAGTGGCATGGGAGTAAGAAGAATTTACCAAGACAGTTGTTGGTAAAGAAAGGCAGATTTACTAGAGAAAGCATGAAAATGCATTGCAAGGTAGCGATGGGCAGGTCAGCAGAAGAGGAGCTGACTGCGAAGAGACAAAGCCTTGCTGTGAGTTTTTATGGGATGGTGTTTCCGCTGTGTGCTCAACAGGGCTTTCCGCAGTACTGATAACACCAAGGTTGCAGTGGGCTAACCTACAGGTGTCTGGTGAGAAGTTGGGCACAGGAGGGCTGTGTGACCTGAACCACCAAGAAGGCAGACGTCTGGCTGGGCGCGGTGGCTCACGCCTGTAATCCCAGCACTTTGGGAGGCCGAGGTGGGCGGATCATGAGGTCAGGATATCGAGACCATCCTGGCTAACGTGGTGAAACCTCGTCTCTACTAAAAATACAAAAAATTAGCTGGGTGTGGTGGTGGACGCCTGTAGTCCCAGCTACTTGGGAGGCTGAGGCAGGAGAATGGCATGAACCCAGGAGATGCAGCTGACAGTGAGCCAAGATCGCATCACTGCACTCCAGCCCGGGTGACAGAGCGAGACTCTGTCTCAAAAAAAAAAAAAAAAAAAAAAAAAAGGCCGACTTTGAGCTTATCTGCTTTCTCTTTTTGCTTTCCCCTGGTCCTATCAGCATGACTCATTTTCCCTAATCAGGACTTCACAACAAATACTTCTTCAGCACCTGCAACAGTCCAGATTGTGCCAGGAGCCAGGGTTACAGCAAGTATGAAATCCCAGTCCTTGCTCTCTGGGAGCTCACAAACCAGTGGGAGAGATAAACAGCTAATTCCAACCCAGTGCTCCTACCGCCTGCCCTGCCCCGGGATGCCATGGCAACAGTTCCCACAAATGCACAACCAAAAATCAGAGGAACTGGGGTGGAAGGGCTTATTGAAATCTATGATCCCAACTCCCCTCTGGAAGACTGATACCTGAAAGGAGAAGGGACTTTTCCCGGGTCACAGCAGCAGAGCGGGAAAGGCTCCACCTGGCTTCCCAAACCCAGACTTCTCTCCTTTTTTCTCCTTGATAGTGGAAACTACTCATTTTCTTTTTCTTTTCTTTTCTTTTTTCTTTCTTTCTCTCTTTCTTTTCTCTCTCCTCCTTCCTTCCTTCCTTCCTTCCTTCCTTCCTTCCTTCCTTCCTTCCTTCCTTTCCTTTCCTTCCCTTTTTGTTTTTTTCTTTTTCTTTCTGAGACGGAGTTTCACTTATGTCACTGTAACCTCCGCCTCCCGGGTTAAAATGATTCTCCCACCTCAGCCTCCAGAGTAGCCAGGATTATAGGCGCCTGCTACCACGCCCGGCTAATTTTTGTATTTTTAGTAGAGACGGGGTTTCGCCATGTTGATTCGTCCGCCTCGGCCTCCCAAAGTGCTGGGATTATAGGCATGAGCCACCGCACCCGCCGCAACTACTTCTTTCTTTTCAGGCTTTGATATTTGGCCCCCGAAGCCATGGGGTGTGTGTGTGTGTGTGTGTGGGCTGTGTGTTGTTGAGTTGGTAGGGACAGAGATCTTTTGGGAGACTGGAGTCTGGCTCTATGTGGGCTGGAGTCACGATGGCCGGATCTCCAGCTGCTGCAAGCTCATGCTCCGGGTTCCATGCATTCTCCTGCCTCAGCCTCCCAGCGAGTAGCTGGGACTGAGCGTACGCCCTTGCAGCCGGCTAGTTTTGTATTTTTAGTAGGAAAGGAGTTTTCACACGTCGGCCCAGCCAGGATGGTCTCGATCTCCTGACCTCGTGATCCGCCCGTCTCGGCCTCCCAAAGTGCTGGGATTACAGGCTTGAGCCACCGCGCCCGGCCGGGACAGGGTCTTTGAGGTGGGCCATGAAGGCTGTTGTCTTGGTTCCCTTACTCCAGTGGGAGGGGGAGGTGGGCAACAGGGATCAAAACGAATCCAGGCCAAGCTGGAGGCCTGGGAATCCTGTGCGCTGAACCTCAAACGTCTGGAGTCCTTTGCCTTCTGAATCTTTTGACCAAGAGAGGCTGATAACATGCAACCGCGCACTAGGGCTCTGGCAGCAGCCAGACTTGGGTTTAGTTCTATTGTTTACCAGCTGTGTGACATTGAGTAAAAGGCTTAACCTCTTCGGTCCCAAATGCCTCCTTATTAACATGGGGACAACAACAAAACCCATCTCCTAGAACTGATGCCAAGCATTTGGCCACAGTTGCTGCTAGGTGAGGGACAGTCCTGTTTCATACACAACGGAATGTTGATAATCATTTATTGATCACTTTCAGAGCCAAACAATTTGTGTGCCTTTATCTCATTGAAACACCACCATTTCTCTGGATAGCAGATACTATTACCATATTATAAGTTATATAGACATTTAGCACTAATGGCACAGAGTAAGTGCTCACCAAAAACTGTTAGCAAGGGCACTTTTGTCACATAAAAGAAAAAAGGAGCATGGGAAAGGCGCTTTGCAAGGTGTAAGGTTCCGCACAAGTTTTTGCTGTAATTGTTACGTCGCCCTTTGTGGTCATAATCCTTTATTTATTCTTTCTGAGTTACTACGATGGTCCCCTAGTTACCGTGGCCATGGAAACGCGGCCCGCCGTCCCGGATTGGACGGTTCGCGGGTTCCCCCTGGAGGCCACCTTCTGGTCCTGCTGCGGAAAGACTGGGCCTGCCTTTGAGACGGGGAGAGGGGTGTCGGGAGTTGTAGGCGATGGGCGTGGCTGCTGCGGAGCGCTGCACGCCGGGAGTTGCAGTTCCCGGGCGAGGCAGTTGGCTGCTCCACACAGAGCTCGGGCCTCACCCGGATGGCGGCTGTGACGCGCAGCTGCCGGCCCTGGGGCTCGCTCCTCGGGCTGTTCGGGCTGGTCTCGGCCGCGGCCGCCGCCTGGGACCTGACTTCCCTGCGCTGCAACTTGGGCGCCTTTTGCGAATGCGACTTCCGGCCCGACTTGCCGGGTGAGGCGCCAGGGAGCCCGGAGCGTGGGGCGGGCGGACGCGGGCGCGCTGGGAGCCCGGCTGGCCCCGGCCAGAGCCGCCGAGGACTCAGAGGGTGGGACCGGGGGGCGGGGCCGGCAGACTTGCGAGGGTGGAGGGTACCCGTTGAGGTCCAGGAGGCCCTGCCAACCTGGAGAGAGGCCTCAGCCAGCAGAGCCCTTTTGGGGAGATCTTGGGCCTCCCCGGAATGGCCTGGCCGTCAAGGGAGAAGAGCACCGTGGGGATGGCCGGGGCTGGGGCTGACCTCGTTGACAGCTCGCATTTAGGGTTGAGTGCAATCTAGATGACTGCCTGGTGGGGGCGCTGCCGAGCTGAATCAGGCCCGAAGGTGGCTTTTTTCCGCCACAGACCCCAAGGTCCCCGTGCCATGTGCATAGACAGCTTGGACAAACGTAAGGACACAGGAGTCCAGACATGACGTTCCAGACCAGGTTCCAGACATGACGTTCCCCTTGAACCTCTGCCTTGGTGGGATGTGTCCTCACCATCCTCCTGTGGCCCTAGGTCTGGAGTGTGACCTGGCTCAGCACCTGGCCGGCCAGCATCTAGCCAAGGCGCTGGTGGTGAAGGCGCTGAAGGCCTTTGTGCGCGACCCTGCCCCCACCAAGCCGCTGGTCCTCTCCCTGCACGGCTGGACCGGCACCGGCAAATCCTATGTCAGCTCCCTGCTGGCGCACTACCTCTTCCAGGGCGGCCTCCGCAGCCCCCGCGTGCACCACTTTTCTCCCGTCATCCACTTCCCCCACCCCAGCCACATCGAGCGCTACAAGGTAGGCTGGATGCGTCCTTGACCACTGTTCTCCTCACCATGGGGTGCCACCCTAGGGAGTAAGTCCTGAGCCCAGACAGGGGAGTCACCTGCTCCAGGCCACACAGCCGGCTGCAGCCCCAGCCCTCAGGACCCATCCTGCACAGAACTTGGGAAGGTGCCATTCTACCTGGCAGGGAGTACTTTGATTCCTTGGGGCAGTAAGGAACCTGGCAGTACCTACGTGCCAGGGTTGTTGTGAGGGACATGAGATTATATCATTGCAGATATTATTTATGGAGCACCTGTGTTTGTCAGATAATGTGCACTGTTGTCTTGCTGGAAATCAGCCCCAATTTGTGGCTCAGAGTAAGCATCGGGAAATACTAGCTCTTGCTACTACTGTTGTTGATTGCAAGGTACCCTCCAGGCTGATCAGTTTCAGCTGTCAACACTGCTGTGTAGTTTCAGGGAGCGGGAAGGAGCCTTCCTCTTTTATAGAAAGCAGCAGGTGTCGTGCAAGGAGCCCTGAACAGGGAAGTGGGAGGCTTGGGTTTGAGTCCCTGTTCTGCTGCTGACCGGCTGTGTGGCTTTGGGCAAGTCTCTGCCCCTCTCTGGGATACAGTTTCACCATCAGTCTCACTAAGAGGTTGGTGCTCTCTGGGAGACCACATCTCCCTAGAAAGGAGGTTAGTTTTTGGTTTGGGAAGAGGTCTGGGGTTGGGGGAGTTTCTCCAGCCCCGCCTGGAACTCCTGTCTCTCCCCTACAGAAGGATCTTAAGAGCTGGGTCCAAGGGAACCTCACTGCCTGTGGCCGCTCCCTCTTCCTCTTCGATGAGATGGACAAGATGCCCCCAGGCCTGATGGAAGTCCTGCGGCCTTTCCTGGGCTCCTCCTGGGTTGTATATGGGACCAACTATCGCAAAGCCATCTTCATCTTCATCAGGTGGGGCCCGGCTTTGCAGCGGGCACGGTGGGGGGTCACTTCGCAGAGGTTCAGCTCTACAGCTCTTGGCCTGTGCTCCCAGCAGAATCCAATTCCCCGTGGGCTTAGCTGGGCTTTCCCAGTGCCCCCCACCCTCTCAGAGATGACATTGTCATTCCGCCTGGTTGATTCCCTTTGGACACTCTCAGCCCGTTCTGGGCTCAGTCTTTTTGATCACCACTTCCTTGTGGAAGCCCTGCCAGGTCGAGAAGTTTTCCCTCTTTTGTGGTGAGGAGGACACAGGCCTGGGGCAAACAGGAACAGAGTTCTTGTCCTTTAGTCCCAGCTCTCAGAATCCTTGCTGCGTTTCCTCAGGCAGCATGGCTCCGCCTCTCTGAGCCTCTGTCTCTGCTTCTGAACAGCGGGGCCAATAATGATGCCCCGATACCTTCCTGGAAGTTTAGTGAGGGAAAGTCAGTTGAGGGACCCAAAAGCGTTTTGTAAACTGTAAAGTACATGGCATGTGTAGGTGAATTGCAGGGGCCGTGGATATGGACACCATGGAGGGGGAAGTGGAACGTTTTCAGTGGGGTTGGCTCCTCAACCTGCACCGGGCTGTGCTCCTGTCAGGTGGCAGCGGGGAGGCGAGGGTCCAATCCTGCCCTGCGCTAGTCCTCGTCTGAGTCTCAGCCTGGGTCCCCCATGGTTTTAGCAACACGGGTGGCGAGCAGATCAACCAGGTGGCACTGGAGGCGTGGCGCAGCCGCCGGGACCGCGAGGAGATCCTCCTGCAGGAGCTGGAGCCAGTCATCTCCCGCGCCGTGCTGGATAACCCACACCGTGAGTCTGGCTCAGCAGCCCTCCCCGGGTGGCTTCACCCCACACCCAGGGGCCAGGCTTTCCCGGGGTCTCATGCTTTGCCCACTGACCTGCTAGTTCTGAGCCCGGCTTTGGCACTCCCAGCTCTGTGACCTTGGGTCAGCCTTACAGGCCCTGAGTCCTACACCCAGAAGGCGGCTGAGGGGACTGAGGCCAGCATCTTCCGTCCTGCCCCTGGGGGTTGGGGGCCAGCTTCTCTCCTCTTGTGAAGCACAAGGCCCCCTCCCCACCTGCCCTTCCTGCAGATGGCTTCTCACACTCGGGCATCATGGAAGAGCGCCTCCTAGACGCAGTGGTGCCCTTCCTCCCACTGCAGCGGCACCACGTCCGGCACTGCGTGCTCAACGAGCTGGCCCAGCTGGGCCTGGAGCCGAGGGATGAGGTTGTCCAGGCTGTGCTGGACAGCACCACCTTCTTCCCTGAGGACGAGCAGCTCTTCTCCTCCAATGGCTGCAAGACCGTGGCCTCCCGAATCTCCTTCTTTCTCTGACTCCCCGGGTGGTATCCTTGGCCCCTCTAATGGCCAGGCCATGCAGGAAAGGCCTGGGGCCTCTGTCACAGGAACCCAGCGCACCAAGTGAGATGAAGGGAGTGGCGGCTGGGCCACGGGACAGATGGCTGGGAAGGGCCCTGGCCTCTAACCTGGCTCAAGAGCATCTTGGCCCTGGCCACCTTCCCCAGGGAAACCCCTGGTCACCCCAGAACCTCACTGAGCCTTGACCTCCCCCTGCAGCCTGAGCCTTCTTACTGTGAATTATAACTCAGGGACTGTGGCTCATGGCGGCGCTCCCTCCTCAGTCTGCCACCCTTGCCCCTTGCCTCCTTGGTCGGGCACCATGCCCCCTCCCCTCCACCCCATACCCTGTGTCCGTTTCATCAAGCCAGGTGGAGCCTTCTTGGTTTCTATAAATGGAGGGACTCAAGCTGCCACTTGGGCCTGGTTTTAGAAGTTTTTAATTTTGTAAAAGAAGAGAACAAGTATAATAAACTCAGCTATGGGACCAGAGGACTGTTTGCTAAGACTTTTAATTGCTCTGGAAGGAGGCAGCTGGCTCAGTGCCAGTGCTGGGGGGTGAGTAGAACTGCTCCCCTCCCTAGCAAGAAGTGAGGGGCTAGATGGTCCCTTCAGAGAGCTTCGTAGTAGGTGAGGTCCTGACCAACCTCAGTTTTGCTGACACTCGGGCTGGGTCCCCAGGTGGACTCAGCCTTGCTGGAAGTTGAGCTCATGCCCTGGCTCTTGCCCTGGGCAGCCTCAGCCTTGCTGGTTCTCTGGCCCTGGCCTTGAACATCCTCAGTCTTGCTGAGGCTCCAGTTTGAGTCATAGAAAGCCTCAGTCTTGGTGGAACTTCGGAGCAGTCCCCTGCTTCGGCCCTGGGTGGCATCAAGCTTGCTGGGTCTCCAGCTCCGGCCACGAGCAGCCTTGACCTTTCGGGGCCTCTGCCTTGGGCTCCGGGTGGTCTTGGTCTTGCTGGGCTCCTGCCTTGGGCCCTGGGAGGTCTCGGTCTCGCTGGAGCTCTGCCTCTGGCCCTGAGTGGCCTCAGTCTTGCTGGAGCGCTGCCCTTGGCCCTGGGTGGCCTGGGTCTTGCTGGAGTTCCTCCTGTGTACGGCGGCCTTGGTCTTGCTGAAGTTCTGCCTCTGGCTCTGGGTGGCCTGGGTCTTGCTAAGGCTCTGCCTCTGGCCCTGGATGTCCTTGATTTTTCTGGGACCATGGCTCAATGCCTCCCTGTTGTTCCCAGAGTCTGAGGATTGCGTCTTCAGCAGTGATGAGTCAGAGAATGTCATGGCGGTGGCTGAGGTGCTCCTGTATTCCTGGCAGATAGCCGACGTCTCAGTCTCTGAGGTGCATGTGGTCCTGACTGGGAAGGGTGTGCCAAGAGCACCCATCAGGCCTGCCGCACCTGCCCTGGACAGCTCCGGGAAAAGGGGCTTCCCAATTTCACACTGGCCTGTGGCCCTGAGGCTTCACATTGCCAAAGGGAAAGACCTGCAGATCACCCCCGCCCAGCCCCCCAGCGCCCCAGACCCTGAGGGGTGGGGCTGTGAGATGGGGGAGATGCCTAAGAGCCCCCTTCTCCCAGTCCCAGGCCTCTGCTCTATGGCTGCCCCTACCCTCTGCTCCTGTTGCAGCAGACAGCCCCAGCAGGGCCCCTGCATCCCCCTGCCTGGCACCCTCCTGCCCTTCCATCCTTGTCCCCACTAAAAGGCGCTAAATGCACCCACAGCCCCAGCTTCCCCTGCACTGTGTCTGCCCTGTTTCCTGGCTGTCGGGTCACCTGGGAGCCTTCTTCCTGTTGGAGCTTAGAGCTCATGTCCCAGGGCAAGGACTATGCCAGTCATCCCTGTGCCCAGTGTTGAGCACAGGCCTGGCCCAGGGCACTCGGTGGGTTTGCTGGATGCACGAAATGAAGAAGGGGCCTGGGCCCTGCCACTCCCCTCCCCACCGAGGACTGCACACACCCGCCCTGGGGCCTCTGAGGAGCAGCCTCCCCGTTCTTCACTTCTGTCTCCTCCAGGCTGGGGCCCCAAGGAACTGGGGCTAAAAGCCTCCTGGCCATGCACAAGGTTTGTGGGCTTTTTTCAGGGACAGGGCTGGGAGGGGATGAGAGCAGAGTAGCAGCTATCATGAAGGGCCTGGAGCAAGCCTCGGCCTCCCTGCCCGTGTTGGGCACTGCCCGCTGAGTCCTCGGCAGGCCCAGCAAGAGTGTTACTCCCGCTGTAGAGCCACTCGCCCCAGGCCACCCAGCTGTCAGCAGCAGAGCCAAACTCACACCTAGGCCAGCGTTCTTCGACCCCTGACCTTTGACCACCCTGCTGCCTTAGCTTCCTGAGGCCTGGCGGGAGCCCCAGGGACTTACAGCTCATGCTGGAGGCTAAAGAGGTCTGGTCGAGGTAGCTCTCAGACAGGGACGCCACCTTGCTAGGTGTGAGCTTTGGTTTCTTCTCCTATGGCAAGAAACAGGCTTTGTAGTTCAGATGGCAGGAGGCCCACGCAGCTGCGCCTCTAGAAGGCCAGCAGCCCTGGGCCGCTCGGTGGTCATTCTCCTGAGCTCGGAGGTCCTTGAAGGTGCCAGGTTAGGGTGGGGTGGGGACACACAGAGGCTAAGCCTGGCAGGAACGGGGCGGCCAGGCTGGACAGACAGGCATATGGTGCCATGAGGACGGTTGTGTTGAAGGGGCTGCTAGCGCCTTGGCTTTTTCAACTGCAAAATGAAAATTAGTTCAGGCATGGGACAGGCTTCTGTAAATTATAAAGGGCTGTGCCCTGGGGAATGCTTAGGGAGGACTTGAGGAGCTTCTCTAGGCTTTACCCCCTTCCATTCTCCCAATACAAGTGGGGACGGAGGGATGGGGAGAGCTGCTAATGACCATTTCACTGACCAGGAAACTAAGGCTCAGAGCCCATAAGCAACCTGCCCAGGGCCACTCAGCCAAGGAGCAGAGAGGCCGAGTTTGAATCCAGGTCTGCTGGCCACCACAGCCAGACCCTACCTAGGCTGCAGGTCTCTGCCCACATTCACAGCTGCAGACAGCGAGGTGCACCATAGTGCTCCAGGCGCCAGCTGGGAGTTGTGCTCTGGGCTCCATCCACTTCAGCCCAACATCTCCCTGGGGGAGGGAGCCTCTGACTTCGGGGGGCACACAGAGGGAAGGTGTGTACTTTAATATTCATTCTAACATGAGCTAGAAAACTGAAGAGCTGCTGGGCGCGATGGCTCACGCCTGTAATCCCAGCACTTTGGGAGGCCGAGGCGGGTGGATCACGAGGTCAGGAGATCAAGACCATCTGGCTAATGCGGTGAAACCCTGTCTCTACTAAAAATACAAAAAATTAGCTGGGCGTGGTGGCGGGTACCTGTAGTCCCAGCTACTTGGGAGGCTTGGGCAGGAGAATGGTGTGAACCTGAGAGGTGGAGCTTGCAGTGAGCCAAGACTGCACCACTGCACTCCAGCCTGTGAGACAGGGCAAGGCGACAGAGTGAGAAAAAAAAAAAAAAAAAAAGAGAAAACTGAAGAGCTAGCGTTTTCTTTCCTCTTTTCTTTTCTTCTTTAGACAAGGTCTTGCTCTCTCACCTAAGCTGGAATGCAGTGCTATGATTACGGCTCACCGCAGCCTCAAGTGACTCTGGGGCTCAAGAGATCCTCTTGCCTCAGCCTCCCAAGTAGCTGGGACTATAGGCACACATCACCATGCCTGGCTAAGTTTTGTATTTTCTTGTAGAGACAGGGTTTTGCCATGTTGCCCAGGCTAGTCTTGAACTCCTGGGCTCAAGCGATCTGTCCATCTTGGCCGCCCAAAGTGCTGGGATTACAGGCATGAGCCACCGCGCCCGGCCACGTTTTCTATTGATGGCAAGGGATACTGGTATTCCTGTACTTCAATTGTGTAAAGTTTCCTTTGAACATTAGTGTACTTGATGTCTACCAGCAGTAGAACAGAGAAACACGCTGTGGGATTGTCAAGGACGGAATATTCTGCAGCACCAGAGACGGGGAGCAGGCTGCTGCCACCTGCTGCAGCGTGAGTGACGCTCACCATGCTGTCCATTTATGTGACGAAAAGACAAAAACTCATGTTTGGCATTAGGAATCAGGACAGCCTTGTAGGTAGGGTGGGCTACGGGAGGGGCCTCGAAGGGGGCCCCAGTGGGCTTCTGGGAGCTGGGAAAGTATTCTTTCTCGATCTGGATAATGATATCATGGGTGTCATGCAGTTGTGAAAATTC
Source organism: Papio anubis (assembly GCF_008728515.1). NCBI lineage: Eukaryota > Metazoa > Chordata > Mammalia > Primates > Cercopithecidae > Papio > Papio anubis. Next base: position 97,205,618 of record NC_044988.1, on the reverse strand, counting down.
ATCAAACTGGCACTTATGATTTGTGCACTTTCCTATATTTATGTTACATTCAATAAGAGGTTTTCAGAAACAAATTTAAGAATTAAGAAAATTCTGGCCGGGCGCGGTGGCTCAAGCCTGTAATCCCAGCACTTTGGGAGGCCGAGACGGGCGGATCACGAGGTCAGGAGATCGAGACCATCCTGGCTAACACGGTGAAACCCCGTCTCTATTAAGAAATACAAAAAACTAGCCGGGCGAGGTGGCGGGCGCCTGTAGTCCCAGCTACTCGGGAGGCTGAGGCCGGAGAATGGCGTGAACCCGGGAGGCGGAGCTTGCAGTGAGCTGAGATCCGGCCACTGCACTCCAGCCTGGGCAACACAGCGAGACTCCGTCTCAAAAAAAAAAAAAAAAAAAAAGAAAATTCTGGGGGCCGGGCGCAGTGGCTCATGCCTGTAATCCCAGCACTTTGGGAGGCCCAGGCGTGCAGATCGCTTAAGTCTGATAAAAATACTAAAAATACAAAAAACTAGCCAGGTGTGGTGGCACACACCTGTAATCCCAGCTACCTGGGAGGCTAAGGCATGAGAATTGCTTGAACCCAGGAGGCGGAGGTTGCAGTGAGCCGAGATCATGCCACTCTACTCCAGCCTGGGTGACAGAGCAAGACTCCGTCTCAAAAACAAAAAATTCTGGCACAAGTGGCAAGTGGCTAGTGCATACAGTAGAACTCGTGACAGTGACCATGAGCAGGGGTGTGACTCCTCTCTGTGAGGGCCCACATCCCCACACACCCTCCCTCAGGAGCACCCCTTGCTTGTACCATCCCCATCTCATAGCAAGATGTCCCCAGTCCATCACACAACCGAGGGAGTGCAGAGCCAGGCCTGGAAGCCAGACTCCACTGGCCTGCGTCCTTCAGCCCTGGACTGGGGTACGCTCTGCCCCAGACCCCAAGGGCTTCGGGCCCTGGCGTGTGCTCCACTTACCTCTTTTTTCTCCTTCTCCTTCTCTTCCTCTTCCTCCTTCTCTTCCTCCTCCTCCTTCTCTTCCTCCTCCTCGGGGGCCTCAGCCTGTCCCTCTGAGCTTCCCGGTTCTACCTGGGGAATCTCAGGGGTGGCCTGCAGCTTCTCGGAGGTCTCAATCAAAGGCTCCTCCTGCTTCCATGAGAGCTGCAGGGCCAAGGCCTTCTGGCGCTCCAACTCCCACTGCTTAAGCATCCTGCCGAACAAGCCCCCCGGGCATTGTCAGTCTCCCTGGCCCATGCTGGTCTCTCCAAGGACTAGACAATGGCCCTGGCATGCAGCTGGAGCCAGAGGAGCCTAGAGCCGCAGCCATTCCCCAGCCCTGGCCTGTGCCCCCTGCTCCAGGGCTTACCCCACAATGCCTTGTGGGCCTCCAGCCTGCAGGCTGCCCTCCACCGTCCGTTCCAGCTGCAGCCTGGCCAGGTGGGCTATCTGGGTGCTAAGCACCTCCTCCACAGACATGCCCGGGAAGAGGTTGGTCATCAGCAGGGACAGCTGCCATGAAAGGGGGTGACCAGAGCCAGGGGAGGGCCAGAGCAGCGGGCACACAGCGTGATGCTGCCCTGATCCCGCACAGCCAGATTTGGCCCTTCCCAAGACTGAAGAAGGAAGAGTTTTGCAATGTTTTTTGTTTGCTTGTTTGTTTTGTTTTGTTTTTTGAGACAGAGTCTCACTCTATCGCCCAGGCTGGAGTGCTGTGGCACCATCTTGGCTCCCTGCTACCTCTGCCTCCCTGCAACCTCTGCCTCCTGGGTTGAAGCAATTCTCATGACTCAGCCTCCTGAGTAGCTGTAATTACAACCGTGCACCACCACGCCTGGCTAATTTTTGTATTTTTAGTAGAGATGGGGTTTCACCATGATGGCTGGGCGGGTCTCAAACTCCTGACCTCAGGTGATCCACCTGCCTCTGGCTCCCAAAGTGCTGGGGTTACAGGCGTGAGCCACCATGCCTGGCCTTATGATTGTTATCAAACCAGATTTCTTTGGGGGCCAAGGAGTATCTTCATGCACCAGGCATGACTCCTGAGCCTAAACCCCTGACGTGGCAGGAACCTACCTTTGGTTGCTTGGGGTTGAGGAGCAGGACAGTGGCCACATCCTGGCGTGCCCCAAAAATGTTCTGCAGCAGCTGCCGGCTCTTGGCCCGGTACAGGTAGTACTGGGCCTTCTGGGGGTTGTGCCGGATGGCCGTGGAGAAGTGGTCCTCTGCCTTCTGGAACTGCCTGCAGGACACAGTGGATTCTGAGCTGCCATGAGCTCGGCCATCTGTGGGGAAAAGGGTGGCTTCTGGGCCCCACTGAGGAGTTAGACGGAAACCAGGCTGGGTCTGCTCCCCCCACCACGCCCCTCTCCTCTCTCTCCACCAGCGACGTCCCTGATGGAGCCAACACTTAGATGCCAGTGTGAAACTCCACCATCAATGAATATTTTTATGATCTTGGGGTAGGGAAGGCCTTTCTGAGAATGCCATAAACCCATCAGCTAAAATGAAAATATTAATTTGACTATGATTAAGTTCCAAGTTATTGAGTAGTAAAAATATTACAAAGAAAACCAGCATAGGGAGGGAGCGGTGGCTCACGCCTGTAATCCCAGCACTTTGGGAGGCAGATCACCTGAGGTGGGGAGTTTGAGACCAGCCTGGCCAGGATGGTGAAACCCCGTCTCTACTAAAAATACAAAAATTAGCTGGGTGTGGTGGCAGGCGCCTGTAATCCCAGCTACTTGGGAAGCTGAGGCAGGAAAATTGCTTGAACCCAGGAGGTGGAGGTTGCAGTGAGCTGAGATTGTGCAATTGCACTCCAGCCTGGGTGACAGAACGAGACTCCGTTTAAAAAAAAAAAAGGAAGCACAACTGGGAGAGGAGCTTTTTTTTGGGGGGAGGGAGGGCGGGGGTGGGGATGGAGTCTTGCTCTGTTGCCCAGGCTGGAGTGCAGTGGCACAATCTTGGCTCACTGCAAGTTCCGCCTCCCTGGCTCAAGGGATTCCCCCGCCTCAGCCTCCCGACTAGCTGGGATTACAGGTGCACGCCACCACACCCAGCTAATTTTTTTGTATTTTTAATAGAGATGGGGTTTCACCATATTGGCCAGATTGGTCTCAAAACTCCCAACCTCGGGCAATCCACCTGCCTAGGCCTCGGCCTCACAAAGTGTGGGGATTACAGGGGAGAACAACCGCGCCCATGCCCTGGGGAGAGAAGCAACTTGATTGGCCCAGGGATCCCAGCAGCTGGCTTCCTGCCCACCCCGCCCTAGAGCCTGCCCCACCCACCGTGGGGGCCGGAGCCCACGCACCTGTGCTTCTGCTCGCAGAACCCCATCTTCTCCTGCAGCAGGCCCATGCGGGTGTTGGCACCCTCGTCCTGCGGGCTCAGCGCCAGCGCCTGCTGGTAGTCTGCCTCGGCAAAGGCCAGGTAGCCCAGCTGGAAGAAGCAATCTAGGGTCCGGAGGCAGGGGTGAGTGCACCCCCAACTCCCAGTGCCTGGGAGGCCCAGCCCAGTCAGCTCCAGCCCTGGGGCCAGGGCCTGAAACTGGTGGCTGATAACCCCCATCGGCGGTCACGGTCCCCGTCCCCTCTAGTTTTCTGGGCGTCTGGGCACTGTTCCCCAGCCGCCTGTTGGAGCATTTTAAGGAGTCTGGAACCAGTTTGTCTAAGGTACCATTTCCCAGAGTGTGTTCCTGGGATACTGAGACTATTACATTTCCTCTTCCCTCGCTTCCTTCCTCTCTCCCTTCCTCCTTCCCCCGCAGGGGCCTCAAGTGCCCAGTGGGGGCCTTAAAGATGGCGAGGCTCCCCGCATCCCCTCCCCAACGCCCCGGTCCCCGGTCGCTGCGCACCGCCTCGGTTGATGTAGAGCCCTTTCTCCTGCTGCTCGTCCCGGAGGGCCTTGTTCAGCAGCAGCACGCCCTCCTGGTAGGCGCCCTGCCTGTAGCAGTGCACGGCAAAGTCGTTGTAGGTAAGCAACAGCTGGCGCTGCGCCTGCCGCACCATGTCCTCCTGGTCCTCGGTCACCATGTCCAGCACCTTCAGGAAGTCCTCCACTGCCCCATCAAACTCCTGGAGCCGTCGGTACATGGTGCCCCTGTGGGGGACGGTGTGGCAGACGGTAGGAGGGACATGAGGGCCAGTGCACCCCCACCGACTGGTGAGTGGCCAGACCTCCTGACCCATGGAGGCAGTGGCCATCCCCACCTCATTTGCCAGGTTTGTCCCGTGGGGCCAGCTCTGGACTGCTACTCAGATAACCCACTAGGCACTGATCATTTTATTTCTTGCAAAAATACCCTCCCTCTTTCTTTTTGGGAGCCAGGTGTATGCCAGTCTCTACATTAAAACATTTTGTACAAGAAACAGGTGTTTTACCACCGCTGTTTGGAGAGGTTAATTGGCACGAAATCACAGTGGCCTCTCATGTCACTGAATCACTTGTGGGACACTGAGCCCAGCCCCTTGGCATAGCGAGAGGTTGACTGGGTGGACAACGGCCCGGAGTCACTCCTGCCAGGGCAGCGGCGCTCCCTCCGAAATGCAGCAGGATGTGGTAAGTTCCTGGGGACCAGACTCAAGCCTAAGTCTCATCCACTGAGCTGGGCTCAGCGCCCAGTGTGAACTGCTTAGCAGGCTGGGGCTCTAGGATTCCTGGGGTAACTGGGACATTTGTTGCCATCCCTCTTCCAGCTGTAAGAGACCACCTATGTAATGCCTTAACCCAGTAGGAAGTAGGGAAAGACTGTTAGAGGCTAGCTGGGGAAACTGAGGCCTAGAGAGGGTCAGGGACTCTCCTTAAACCACACAGAAAGTCTGTGGCTGGGCAGGGCCTGGGACCCAAGGCCAGCACCTTCCCATGCAGTACCGGAAGAGGAAGAGACTGGGGTCCAGAGGGTTGTTCTCGATGGCACAGTTGATGCGCTGCAGTGCGTGCTGCAGCCTGCCCTGCACGGCCAGGATCCCCGCGTCTTGGCGCGCCTGCTGGGCCTGGGCCACCATCTTCTGGAGAAGCATCCTGGCCTGGGGATGCTTGGGATTCAACAGCAAGGCGCCGTGCAGATCCCGGTAGCAGAGGTGGGGCTGCAGGAGGCCAGGGGTGGCATCAGGGGCACAGGTCAACTGAGCCATGGGACCTAGAGGCCTTTCTTCAGCAGGGTGGCATCACACCATGCCTCCTCCATGCCCCCCACGTCCCACCCTTTTCTGCTTTTTTTTTTTTTTTTTTTTTGAGATGGAGTCTTACTCTGTCACCCAGGCTGGAGTGCAATTGGTGTGGTCTTGGGTCACTGCAACCTCTGCCTCCCAGGTTCAACAGATTTTCCCGCGTCAGCCTCGCAAGTAGCTGGGACTACAGGTGCATGCCACCACACCTGGCTAATTTTTTTTTTTTTTTCCAGTAGAGATGGGGTTTCACTATGTTGGCCAGGCTGGTCTCGAACTCCTGACCTTAGGTGATCCACCCACCTTGGCCTCCCAAAGTGCCAGGATTACAGGGTTGAGCCACCATACCCAGCCCCTTTCTACCTCTTGAAGGACACAAGGAGCATCATGGGGAAATTCCATCCCAGGCCCCATGCCAGCTGGCCCTTTGCAGATGTGACCTGAGGTGAGCCAGGTCCACCCCAGTGGTTTCTGCAGATGCTGCCTCCTTGTCAGGCCTCTGTGAAGCCCACTCAAGGTGTGGGGAGCGTGTGACCTCCTGACTGTGACAGTTGTGTCCTCCCTCCCCTCCCCTGCACTCCCTCTTCCCCTCCCTGACCTTTGAGCCCAAGACCACTCTGCCCAAGCCCAGATTCTGGTCTGGGTACAGCGGAAACCTCCCCCAGCAAGTCCCTTCCACCGGGAGGAGGGGTGGGTGAGGAAGGCACAGCTCAGCCCAGCAACAGACAGTTCAACACCACCCTGTTCCCTGCGGGGTGACTGGCTGGCAGTCGAACGGGGTGTAGTGGACGGCAGGCATGGGTGGATGGAGGGAGGGAAATGGCAGGAGCTAGGGGCAGGGCTTTGGAGTAGGCAGCCTTGGGCTCCAGGCAGTGCCACTGGGAACAGGCTGTGTGACCTTGGGCAAGTCACCTGGGGGTGGCTCTTCCTCTGTGAAAAGAGGACAGTGTGTCTCTATCCCAAAGGGTTGCTGCAGCCTCACAGTTAAACAGGGGCAAAGTGCTGAGAACACGCCTACACATGGGAGGGGCTAAAATCGCAACAGTCACCAATAATTATCAATTACTAGTTCTCAGCTAGGCGCGGTGGCTCACACCTATAATCCCAGCACTTGGGAGGCTGAGGCAGCGGGGATCACCTGGCGAAACCCTGTCTTTCCTAAAAATGCAGACATTAGCTGGGCAGGCGCCTGTAATTCCAGTTACTCAGGAGGCTGAGGCATGAGAATCGCTTGAATCTGCCGGCAGAGGTTGTGGTGAGCTGTGATCTCACCACTGCACTCCAGCCTGGGTGACAGAGTGAGACTCTGTCTCAAAAAAACAAAACAAAAACAAAACAAATTACTAGTCTCATGCCACTGAATCGCTTGTGGGACACTGCAGCCCAGCCCCAAGGCACAGGGAGGAGTCGCCAGGGTGGACCACGCTCCCTGGAGTCGCTCCTGCCAGGGCGGCGGCGCTCCCTCCTGCAATGCAGGCTGGCATTTCAGCCGCCCCCAGGATGTCCCCACCTGGAGAATGAGATGAACCCACCCCACCCCGCCCACCTGCTCCTCCGCATCCTAGTTTCCCAGCTCCCCATCCACCCAGGCCAAGCCAGAACCCTTCTGGATCCTTCTGTTTCCTTCAAGCCCACCCCCCAAGCCAGACTCCAGCCCTGCCTTCTGAAGGGCTGTGGGACTTGCCCCTCCTTGCTGCCCTCATGACCACCTTTCCCTCAGCCTCACCCAACTCTGCAGTGGTGCCCAGCCTCCTTCTCAGGCTCCTGCCTCCAGGCCTCCCCTCCGACCCACACTCCTTGTGGATACCAGAATGATCTTCCTAAAGCTCCCTGCCCTGGGGACACCTGATGGAGGCTCCCACTGCCTCTGGGGAGACTTCTCATCCCTGCCCTCCTCTCCTTGGTGCCCAGCACCCCCTCCACCTCCTCCCTTGTGACCCTAAGTTTCTCTTGCTCCCAAGCTGTTTCCTGTACTGTCTGTCCCTGTGCCCAGCCCAGGTTGTGCGGGTGGTCAGGGGTAGGGGTGATTCATTGAGGCAAACAGGAAAAAAGAAAGGAAGCGGGAGGAAGAGGAGAAGGAAGGAGAGGAGGAAAGGAAGAAGGGGGGAAGGGAGGAAGGGGAAGGGAGGAAGGGAGGAGGGGGGAAGGGAGGAAGGTAGAAGGGAGGAAGGGGGAAGGAAGGAAGGGAGGAGGGAGGAGGGAGAAAGGGAGGAGGGAGGAAGGAAGGAGGGAGGAAGGGAGGAGGGAGAAAGGGAGGAAGGGGGAAGGGAGGAGGGAGGAGGGAGGAATGGAGGAGGGAGGAAGGGAGGAGGGAGGAAGGGGGAAGGGAGGAAGGGAGGAGGGGGGAAGGGAGGAGGGGGGAAGGGAGGAAGGCAGAAGGCAGGAAGGCGGAAGGAAGGAAGGGAGGAGGGAGAAAGGGAGGAGGGAGGAAGAAGGAAGGGAGGAGGGAGAAAAGGAGGAGGAAGGAAGGGAAGAGAGAGGAAGGGAGGAGGGAGGAAGGGAGGAGGGAGAAGGGCTAACTCATGTTAGGTGCCCTGGGTGTCCCCGTGTGTGGCTTCACAGGATTGTGGCTAAATCCTTCGTAGTGTACTCGTCTGCCCAGGGATACCTCCCCCAGGCTGCGAGCTCCATCGGGACAGGGATGATATGAATCTCTCATCTTTTGCTTCCCTTGGGGTGCAGCACAGGCCTGGCACAGAGCCAGGGCTGAGCAACAATGGAACAAGGACCTGAAGTGGTAGCTGAGTGGTCCAGGCCAGTGTGGGCCTCTTCCCAGGGAGGACAGCACCCACGGCACTGTGGGATGGGGCTTCTGGGCTAGCTGATAGCCTTGCCTCCTCCTGTAATCTTGGGGCACACTGATGACCGCCAGGTTGGGAGGCACGCCCCTGCCCGCCTTCTCCACCGTACCTTCTGGAGAAAGTTGTAGAGTCTGGCCCGGAGGATGTAGACGTCGGCGTTGGTGGTGTCCTGCTTCAGCTCCTCGGTGATGAGTGAGAGGCAGGCCGGATGCTGCTTGAGGGCCAGGAGACAGGCCATGCTGAGGGCAGAGGGAACAGAGTGCTCTGGTTCCCGGGTGGGGCGTCAGGAAGCCGCTGCTGGGAGAAGGGTCCAGCAAGGGCACTCACCATCGGTAACGGAAGCACGCTTTCTCAGGCTGGAGCTCGGCAGCATGTGAGAAGACATTCAGGGCGTCCAGGAAGGCACACTGCTCAAAAAGGCATTGCCCCTGGGGACACAGGGGACAGTCAATTCTGCTTGCCACCCCAGCCCCGCTGCACCCCCTGGTTGGCAGCCGAAAGCCCTGAGGCAGGAGGGAGAGATACAAGAGATAAGGATAGAGCCTTTTAGATCTGGGAGAGACTTGAAGAGGCAGAGACACAGAGACAGAGATGGAGAGAGATACAGATCTGGGGAAAGACAGCAAGAGTCGGTGAGAGATACACACTTGGCAAGAGACAGGAATACAGAGATTCAGGAACAAAGAGAAATGGAGAAAACTCAGATGGCTGGGCCAGACACGGTGGCTCACGCCTGTTATCCCATCCCAGCCCTCTGAGAGGCTGAGGCATGTGGATCACTTGAGGCCAGGAGTTTGAGGCCAGCCTGGCCAACATGGTGAAACCCTGTCTCTACTAAAAATACAAAAATCAGCTAGGCATGTTAGTGCGTGCCTGTAATCCCAGCTACTCAGGAGGCTGAGGCACGAGAATCGCTTGGACCCGGGAAGCAGAGGTTGCAGTGAGCCGAGATCATGCCACAGCCCTCCAGCCTGGGCGACAGAGCGAGACTCCATCTCAAAACAAACAAAAAAACAAACAAAAAGACAAAAAACAGAATCTCAGATGGCAGAAGAGACCAACAGAACTAACATGAACATGCTGTAGCCTGGCCCTGGGCCCTGGGTGCTGAGCCCTGTGCTAAGAACTTCAACTTGTTTTCTCACTGGCACTAGCATGCTTCTCTTATAGATAAAGGAACTGAGGCTCAGAGAGGTGGAGTGACTTGCATAAGGGCACACAGGAAGTGGCTGTGCAGGACACGGGCCCGCAACAGACAGATTCAGCACATGGTCTGAGGGCCCCAAATGTTTCTTTTTAAGAAGAGATTTTTTTTTTTTTTTTTTTTTTTTTTTTTAGACAGTGTCCTGTTCTGTCACCCAGGCTGGAGTACAGTGGTACGATCTCGGCTCATCCCAACCTCTGCCTTCTGGTTTCAAGAGATTCTCCTGTCTCAGCCTCCCAAGTAGCTGGGATTACAGGCGTGTGCTACGCCTAGCTAATTTTTGTATTTTTAGTAGAAACGGGGTTTCACCATGTTGGCCAGGCTGGTCTCAAACTCTTGATCTCATGATCCGCCCTACTTGGCCTCCCAAACCGGCCAAGAACTGAATATATTTTGACATAAACAAAAGACATCAAGCCCAGGCGCACTGGCTCACACCTGTAATCCCAGCACTTTGGGAAGCCGAGGTGGGCAGATCACTTGAGGTCAGGAGTTGGAGACCAGCCTGGCCAACATGGCGAAAACCCATCTCTATTAAAAGTACAAAAATTAGCCAGGCATGGTGATGCACATCTGTAATCCTAGCTACTCGGGAGGCTGAGGCACGAGAATCATTTGAATAAGGGAGGTGGAGGTTGTGAGCTGAGATTGCACCACTGCGCTCTAGCCTCAGAAACAGAGCAAGACTCCGTCTCAAAAAAAAAAAAAAAAAAAAAAAAAAAGACAACAAGATTATCAAAATGGAAAAAAGGAACACTTTGTTGGTGTTTTATAGTTTAATATTGTTTTTCCTTTGAAATACACTTGGGGGTCACTGTGAGCTTTTTAGTGCTTAGAGCCTCTGGACTCTAGATCTGTGCCATCCCATCCAAGACAATAGCCACTGCTTTGTGTGGCTATACACATTTAAATTAATTAAAATAAAAAAAAGAGGCTGGGCATAGTGGCTCACATTTGTAATCCTAGCACTTTGGGAGGCCGAGGAGGGCAGATTGCCTGAGCCCAGGAGTTCGAGACCAGCCTGGGCAACAAAGTGAAACCCCGTCTCTACTAAAATACAAAAAATTAGACAGGCATGGTGGCATGTGCCTGTAGTCCCAGCTACTCAGGAGGCTGAGGCAGGAGAATTGCGTGAACCCGGGAGGCAGAGGTTGCAGTGAGCCGAGATCGTGCCACTGCACTCCAGCCTGAGTGACAGAGCGAGACTCCGTCTCAAAAACAACAATAATAATAAAATAAAAATAAGATATAAAATTCAGTTCTTTAGTCACACTTGCCACATGTCAAGGGCTCAACAGTTCCACGTGGCTGGTGGGTAGCATATTGGACATTGTCATTATGGCAGAAACCCGAATGGACAGTGCTGCCAAACTTGACTCAACCCTGGCATTAAACCAGCCTTGGAGGTGAGAGGGGCAGCAGGTGGGGACCCAGACACAGGGACAAGGAGGAATCCAAGGAGACGGAGCTGGGCCCAGGAGCCAGGAGAGCCCCTGGAGGGAAAGCCAGTGGTGTGAGGTGTGTGCCCTGCATCGGCCCTGGCAGCCCCAGGCACCTGTAGGTAGAGCACAAAGGTGAGGCGCTTCAGGTGCTTGTAGTTGTCCTGCTGTAAGGAGTAGGCCCTTCGCAGGTTCTGGGCAGCCGAGGAGAAGTCACAGAGCTGGAGGTAGGCCTCGGCCCGCAAGGCGTAGAAGTCCACCTAAGGGTGAGGGGACCCAGGCTGCTGGATCCTCCCCACCATCCGCCCCCTGGAGGGTAGGGGAAAGTCTCCGCCCCCGCCGAGGGTTGACACCCAATTCCCATCAGGGACTTGGTGGCCCTGAGAGGAGGGATCTGGCAGGTGCAACAGGGAGGGAGGAAGCATGTTCCAGCAACTGTCTGTGCCCACCCAGGTCTGCCTCTCACCAGCTGTGGGTCCAGGTGGAGCGCGCGGGAGAAGAACAGCACAGCTGTCTCCCAGTCTGCCTGCTCCAAGCACTGCTGGCCTCTGGAGTAGCTGTGGAGAAAGTGGGGACAGGCAGAGGGGTGGCCCTGACTGTGGACCAGCTGAGAGCATAGGGCTGGGGTGGGGATTGTGGGAGGCAAGGGAGCTGGGTAGAGAGGCAGGAGGAGTAGACAGAAGTCCAGGGAGGGCAGGCTGGTGTTCCTGGAGTCCAGCCAGGCCATCAGCCTCATTTCCACTGAGGTGGAAGAGCCCCATTAGACAGTTGAGTTCACTGAGGCCCGAACAGAGTAAGTGGCTCAAAGCTGCACAGTATGGGAATGGCTGTGTCAGGCAGGAACCTGGGACCCCAAAGCAAGGTAGTCACTCACTACTCCCTGACTTTGAGGGGCACTGTTAACCCCGTGACCTTTGGCTTTACATCACAGATGCTTTGGAACACCTGGCTGGTTCCAAAGATGTGCTGCAGGATCCCTTTGGGGGCTGGAATCACCCATGGCTTTGGGATGTCCTGTGAGGGGCCCTGGTCAACCTTCAGGGCATCCTAGAACCGAAGGACAGCAAGCTGCAGCAGGCCCCCGAGATGACCCCCACCCACTGACATACTCGCCAGCATTCTGCAGGGAGGGAGGAGAGGCAGAAATGAGGCCTGGAAGGAGGCACTCCCACTCGGGGGTCCGGTGGCACTCCCAGTCCCATTCCCCTTAGGGCCGTGCCAACCTGTCCCTCTCCAGTCCTGCCCTTCTCCCTCTCCTGTGGTCAAGGTCAGGGATCAGGGTCCTCACACAACACCATCTGCTCTCCCCCCTAGGCCTTCCCAGCTCCCACTTCCGGCTACTGACACCCCAAGCTCTGATGTCTCCAGCTCAGGCCCGGTCCCAAGTCTCAGGCCTTGGGGGTCCTACAGCCCCTTGGGTACCCTTCAGGACCCTGACTCCAGCAGGCCACACTGAACACCTCACCTGACTTCTGCCCCAGGCTCTCCCATCTTGGTGAGGTCACCTTCCTCACCAGCTACCCAAGCCAGAAACCTCTGTCCAAGCAGCCGCCGAGCCTTACAAGGATCTCTCACATCCCTGGTTCTTGGCATGGTGGCCAGGGCCTTCCCTGAGTCGGACTGCTGCCCCTGCCCCTCCCGGCCTTCACCCTTTCCTGCGAACCCAGCCTCGGTCTCTCTGCCTGGCCCTCTGCCTTTGCGTTAGTCTTCTCCCCAGCCCGCACCTCGTCCGAATCTGTCATAAGGCCCCTTCCAGGAGGACCCCGAGGCCTCTGCCAACTACCTCGCGGCCCCGGCCCTGACGTTGCTAGGCACCATCACCAGGACGCCCACAGGCCCCGCCCCTCTGGCCACGCCCCCGGGAACCAAGCTTTTTGAGCCGGAGGGAGGTAGAAAACTTTTATTAGCTGGGGAGGTTGAGGCCTACATCGGGGAAAGGACTTGCCAGATTTTCGCCGCGAGGCAGGGCCATAGCCGGGAGCATAACAAGGCTTCCGCCTCCCAACCGAAGGTCAAGCAAGAGCTCCAAGCGTCCCACACAAACCCCGCAGGGACACTGTGACGCCGCGCCACTGAAGGCGCCTGGGCTCCCGGACTCGGCCACCACCTCGCCGCTTCCGCCCCTCAGAAGCATGGCGGCCATGCAGCCCGGCTCGGATTGGACGTTGGCGGTCGACGCCAAACAAATGGCAACGCGATTGGCTGCTGCGGGGTGATGACGTCAGGGGGTGGTGTCCGGGCCGGGAATGGGGGCAGCATGAGGCCGCGCGGCTTTTTGGGCGCCGGACAGTGGCTGAGTCGAGCCATGAGCCGATGCGTTTTGGAGCCTCGGCCCCCGGGGAAGCGGTGGATGGTGAGTGGCGTGGGGCGGCGACGTAGGGGCTCCTGGTCCCTAGCTTCAGTTCGGCCATTATGTCCCGGGAGCCGAGTGCCCCCAAATTGCTGCTCTGTTTTCTTAACTGGTGGGTCCGGTGCTCGACGGGCTCCAAACTTCCAGAAGCTCCGTTCCTGCACTAGGGCGCCCTGCCTGCCCAGCCTTCTGGAGTTCTCGGGGGTCGGGTTTCTGGGCCCTTTCTTCGCGCCCCTTCCCCACTGCAGCGTTGCTCTGCGTTTCCGCTCCTCTGCTTTAGAGCCCACGGGACGCTGTGAGGTCGGGGGTGGCGAGAGTTGTTGGGCCTCAGTTTCCCTGGTGCCGCCCGCAGGTGGCTGGCCTGGGGAATCCCGGACTGCCCGGCACGCGACACAGCGTAGGCATGGCGGTGCTGGGGCAGCTGGCGCGGCGGCTGGGTGTGGCGGAGAGTTGGACGCGCGACCGGCACTGTGCCGCCGACCTCGCCCTGGCCCCGCTGGGGGATGCCCAGCTGGTCCTGCTCCGGCCACGGCGGCTTATGAATGCCAACGGGCGCAGCGTGGCCCGGGCTGGTGAGTTGAGAGCGCCAGGGACGGGCGGGCCGGCCGAGGGGGTGGGGGGTGAGGGTGGGAGTGCAGGGGCCAGAGCGGGACTGGCTGTGACAGATCCGCGGGTTCACCTCCAAGTACCTGTTGAGCTCCAGTTGCTGCATGGCCTTGGGTACTTGTGGGGGCCTCCGTTTCTTTATAAGTGAAGTGGGATTGATTAGTTGTGGCCCCTCATCATGGGAGTCTGGACAGTGACCCTCTGGGCAGATGGGCCGTAACCAGGGCTGCCGTTTCCCTGTGCTAAGCGGAGCTGTTTGGGCTGACTGCCGAGGAAGTGTACCTGGTGCATGATGAGCTGGACAAGCCCCTGGGGAGACTGGCTCTGAAGCTGGGGGGCAGTGCCAGGTGAGGTCCTGAGATGGTCAGGGTTGGGATAGGGCTTCAGGCCTCCCAGTTGGGGTGGAGTAGGGCTGCTGACCCAGTCTCCACAGGAAATGGGCTGCTCTGACCCAGCCGGGGCAGGGAGGGGTGGAAGGACACTGCCCCAGGGAGGCACTAACTGCCCCTCCCATATCCCTTGAAGGGGCCACAATGGAGTCCGTTCCTGCATTAGCTGCCTCAACTCCAATGTGAGTCTACCCTTTTGTTGTGCAACTGGGTCGGGTGGGCCAGGGGTCCCCCAGCACCTCGCCAAAGCTTCCTGGGCCTCTCTGGCTCTCCCACAGGCAATGCCAAGGCTGCGGGTGGGCATCGGGCGCCCGACACACCCTGAGGCGGTACAGGCCCATGTGCTGGGCTGCTTCTCCCCTGCTGAGCAGGAGCTGCTGCCTCTGTTGCTGGATCGAGCCACCGACCTGATCTTGGACCACATTCGTGAGCGAAGCCAGGGGCCCTCACTGGGGCCGTGACACCAGTGGCCATGGCTGCCCGCCTGACTGTAGGGCCCACCAACCCAGCCAGGGCCACAGAGCTGCCATGCCAGCCTTGGTATCTACTTTTTATACAACTGTCCTCTAGACTGTTCCAGGCTGCCTGCGGATTAAAGTGGGGGTGACTGTGACTGGACCAGTCCATTTCTGAAGTAGGTTCTTCTCTCTGTGTCCTATTTGGAACGTAGGGGAACTTCAGGAAGACTAAACGTTTTGAGCCTTTTTAGAGAAGCAGGGGCACGTATCTGTAAGATTAAAGATGCTGGCTTGGAGGCCTGGCGCAGTGGCTCACGCCTGTAATCCCAGCACTTTAGGAGGCCGAAGCTGGGGGATTGCTTGACCTCAGGAGTTCGGGACCAGCCTGGCCAACATGGTGAAACCCCATCTCTACTAAAAATACAAAAAATAGCCGGGCGTGGTGGCGCACGCCTGTCATCCCAGCTACTTGGGAGGCTGAGGCAGGAGAATCACTTGAACCCCCGGGAGGCGGAGGTTGCCGTGAGCTGAGACTGCCATGAGCTGAGATTGCGGCACTGCACTCCAGCCTGGGTGACAGCGTGAGACTCCGTCTCAAAAAGAAAAAAAAAAAAAAAAAAAGATGCTAGCTTGGAAGCTGAGGCCTCTTCAGGGGGATCCCACTCTGCTGGTGGGGGGGAACAACAGGGTCCAGCCAACCCCCCTCCCAGGGCATGTGTGAGCATGCCTTGGCCCACTGAGGCTTGGCCACCCCTTTCTTCAGCCCATTTTACAGATGGGAAGGCTCAGAGAGGTCTGGTTACATCCCCAGGACCACACAGCTGTGGCCTGGCAGAGCCTCAGTTTGCTCCCAGGACTGGCTAACTGGGGCCCCTAGTACCCTCACCTCAGGGCTGCTATGTGCCCGGAAGGTCCCCACACGGGTGATATATGACAGCAGCCTGAGGTCCTGGGGGTTGGGTGGGATGTGGGCCTGGCGAGGTACCAGGCCTAGATCCCCCGGCTGGTAGTGGGTGATGTCAGAGAGCTGCGGCAGCAGAGACCCAGTCCTGGGCAGCTGGATGCTGGGCCGACTGTGGGGAGGGGACCGAGGGTCACAGAGCCTTCCACGAGCCAGGTTTCTGGCCCAGGGTGAGCCGAGCACTGTCCCCATGGCTGCATGCCTTTGCCCTGCTCTCTATGACCGCCTCTGAGGCCACACAGGGCCACTTGTTCACCTCTCCTTGGGTGGGCCATGGGACTGAGACTCCGGGTGGGGACAGCCAGCCTTCTGGGGTCTCGGGACCACAGTGGAGCTGAGCATGACCAGCAGTTGCTGCAGCATCTCCTTGTGCCATAGCTGGAATGTCACGTCGAAGTCGCTGTCCTCTTCATCGGGGTGCATCTGTTGGTGAGGGTGGGGTGGCAGCAGGCCCACAGTGGCCCCAATACCCACCCTCCTCCAGGAACCTCCAACCTCATTGCCCCGTTTCCACGAAGTTCTCCCTGTCTCTGGTGGGATACCCATTCTCCAGTCGGGAAGACTGAGGCCTGAGACCTTTCAGAGCCTCAGAGAAGGAATCCAGCTCCTTTAAGACCTTGGAGGGATCTTTGAAGGCCAGAATCAGCGAAGGACAGACTTTCCAGGAGGCTCTCAGGGAAAAGAGGGGCCTCTGATCCTGAGGCAGCCTCTTCTCTGCAAGCAGCTTACATCTTGGGCTCACTCCCCCACCCCCTTGCGCCCTCCCTCCCTCCCTTCTGCTCACCTGCAGAATGTTCTGGAGGAAGGAGGTGGCCTGGACCAGGGCCGCCTCCAGGCTGGCCCGAACCTTCTGCTCATTAGCCAGTTCCTGCTGTAGCCGCTGCAGATCCCCCTGCTGCTGCCCCAGCTGCAAGCTCATCTGGTCTCTCTGGCTCCTGGACCCCAACTGGGATGAGTCAACAGCCTTCCCCCTTCCCCAGGACTGGCGCCACCTGGGGCCAGGGGCCCTGCCATTTCTCTCCAAGCCCAGAGGGGCCCCCATCCAGCCCCAAGTCCTCAGCCTGTCTGGCAGGCTCCTCTAGAGAGGGGAAGTCACTGGCCTGGGTCGTGAGATCAGAAAGAGCTGGGTCGGAGCTTGGCCCCAGCCTTCACCCGCCACCCACCACCCACCCCTCCGCGGGCCATACGCACTTCAGTGCCTGGTTGTCCCCCTGCAGCTGCAGGGATCTCTGCTCCAACTGGCTCAGCAGGAGGCGCAGCTGCTCGGCCTCCTTGGTGTCCTGCTGCTGCTCCTGGCATTTCTTGGTCAGCATGAGGATAATCTGCGGGTGCGGACAGGTGGCCATGCCCTCAGCCAGCCCTGTCCCCCAGTTGCGGACACAGCCAGGCCTCCCCTGCTCCCCCGTGCAGAGCGACCAGTGAGCTCTCCAGGACTGGGCTCTGCTTCCATAAGTTATGGGGGTTTTAAGTAAATACAATCCAGAGCTAGGCCCAGCGCCCTGCAGCCCCCACAGGAGGCCCAGTCCTCTCTCTGCTGCCTCCCTCCCTCCTGACTTGACTTTCCCTGCAGGGTCCCCAGGGCGGCCTCCTGCCTTGTATGCCAAATGCCCTGTACTGAGGCCTGCAGGCGCACCTTCTGGTGGCCTCTTTTGTGCCTGGCCATGACCTTCTGGGTGTTCTCCAGCAGCTCCAGCTGTTTGCACAGATTGCCCTGGCTTCCCTTGAGCTGCTCATTCTCCTGCAGCAGCTTCATGCCTTGCTGGGAGACCCTGGCCATCTGCAGGGTAATGCCGTTGTTCTCTTTGATGGCCCGCTTCGTTGTCTCCCACATCCGGTTCGTGGTCACCTTGTGGAACTCACTGGCCACGAGGTTCACGCGTTGGATGATTTCTTTCCTCAGTCTGGCCAGAAAGGTGGGAGAGAAGGGGTCAGACAGAGCGGGCACAAGCCCTGGCCACACCCTTTCCTCTGTGAGGTTCCCAGAACACCTAGGGCTGTTAAACACCAGCATACTCTCTCCCAGGGAGGGTTGGGGCTATAGGCAGGAGGCTTTCCCTGTAGATCCTCTGGACCTTTGTAATTGGTATCATTTCAGTGTACTCTCCCCTATTAAGGAAACATGATTTAATCCCAGTACGTGGCAAAAGGAAGCCCTGGGAGTCTCCAATGCCAGCGTGAGGACTGCAGTTGGGAGCTTATTCCCTTTCTCCCACCCCTTCATAATCACCAGCTGGGATTCCAAGGAGTAGCAGGTTGTGGGGGCAGGGGTCAGTTACCCCATCTAACGCCCCAGTTAGAAGCTGGGGCCTGAAGACTAGGATGTTCGTGGTCCCAGGGATGAAGGCTCCAAAGGCCCCAAAGGGTGCCCCGCTTGCCCACCTGTCCTTGTCCAGCACCGACTTCTTCTCCAGGTTGTACGCATAGTCCCTGAACTCATTCTCCTGCTTCCGCACCTGCTCCTCCAGCAACGTAAACTTGCTCGTGACCTCCTCTTTCTGCAGCCGGAACTCCTCCAGGGCTGCCAGCTTCCCCCCTGGCCGTCACAGGGCACAAGGCCCAATAAGGGGCTGCCTCAGAGGACAGGGCCTGGCGAGGACCTTAAAGATGGCCCTTAGGTCCCTGTCCCTTCCTGTGTGCCCTGTGAGGTCTCAGTGGGGCAGGTCTACCATCCCCCACCTACACTGCCTGGCCCTGTCACCTTTACTGCCTTCATCTGGGTTGCCCTCCCTCCACCCCTCCGTGAATCTTATGAAGCTTTGTTCAGGTTCCACCTCCTTCAGGAAGCCTTCCTTGATACTCTCATGAAAGTGACTGACAACAACAACTGTATTTTTTTTTTTTTTTTTTTTTGAGACAGAATCTTAATCTGTCACTCAGGCTACAGTGCAGTGGCACAATCACAGCTCACTGCAGCTTCAACCTCCCAGGCTCAAGAGATCCTCCCACCTCAGCCTCCCAAGCAGCTGGGACTACATACGTGCACCACCACACCTGGCTAATTTTTGTATTTTTTTTTTTGGTAGAGATGGAGTCTTGCTATGTTGCCTAGGCTTGTCTCCAGCTCCTGCGCTCAAGCAGTCCTCCCGCCTTGGCCTCCTAAAGCACAGGGTTTACAGGCGTAGGCCACCACGCCCAACCGGCAGCTGGACTGTATATATTCTCTGGGCTAGGTTCTAATGCCGTCTGACATTTGAGCCTCACAACCCTTGCCAACTGGGGGACCTTGGTCACGACACTTCACCTTTTGAGGTGCTTCCTTGTCTACAAACTGGTTGGGGGATGTTTCCAGCTTCGCAGGATTGCTGGGACAATTAAGGAAGACAGTGCGTGCCAAGCAGCACGTGGCTATTATCCCTGTTTCCCCAGGTGAGAAACAGGGTCAGTGATAGAGCTAGGATGTGTGCTGCAGGCTTGCCAGCCAGTTCCCTCCTCACCAAGGATGATGTTCTCCGTGGTGAGCTGGTCCTTGGTCTCCTGGAACTCGTGGCGCACCTGGGCTAGCTGTGCCTCGAAGGCATCCTTCTCCATCTCCTTGGCTAGCTGCAAGTTCTGGAGCTGCTCATTGAGGTCTGTGATCTCGTCCACCTGCTGGTTGAGCGTGCGCTTGAGGAAGGCCACAATCTCCTTCTTGTTATTGGCCAGCTGCTCGAACTCCTGGCGGAACAGCTTCTCCTGCACAGCCAGCTCATCCCACTTCCGCTGGTACCTGGGGCGGGAGCGGGGGTGGGGCCGTGGTCCAGGGGTCTGGCTGGGCAAGCCAGGCCTCCGGTGCAGCTGGGCCCACTCTCCTGGACCCCCTGTCCTGCAAAGGGGCTTTTGAGATTCCTTGTGATCAGAATCCAGCCTCATCTCCCACTATGCCCCCTGATCCGACAGTCATGACTGCAGCCAATGCCTGTGCTTAGCATGTTATTTTCATTACATCACTAGAATGCAAACTCCATGAGGGCAGAGCCTTGTTATGTTCACAAGTATGTCCCCAACACCTGTGCCTGGCACATAGCAGGCGTGCAGTGTGTTTGTTAAATCGTTACAACAACCTATAAGAATGTAGATACTATGATGATTTTATACCTGTTTGACAGATGAGGAAACTGAGGCTCAGAAGGATAAAGGAACTCTGAGTTTGTAAGTGGCAAAGCCAGGACTTGAACCTGAGTCAGTCTGACCCCCAGAATCAAGGCTCTTAGCCACAATGCCTGCTGCCGTCAGCCAGCTCTTCATCCCTCCATAACTCTTCCATACCTTCCAATCCCAAGTCTTTGTACCTGGCATCTCCCTTACCTTTTTCCATCCAGTAACCCTGGTGTTTTCTTCTCAGTGGACCCTTCTTGGCCCTGAGCCATATTTGTGGCCCTCTCTTTGGTGCTCTCCTGTAAGTTGGCCCTTGTCCCACTGGGTGGTCAAAACCTAAGAACATGTCCCTCTCCTCCACCTCTGTATTCTCAGGGCCTGGCAGACAACTTGGCAAATAGTAAGCACCCAATAACTCTGTTAAATACATTTGCCTTGGCCGGGCGCGGTGGCTCAAGCCTGTAATCCCAGCACTTTGGGAGGCCGAGACGGGCGGATCACGAGGTCAGGAGATCGAGACCATCCTGGCTAACATGGTGAAACCCCGTCTCTATTAAGAAATACAAAAAACTAGCCGGGCGAGGTGGTGGCGCCTGTAGTCCCAGCTACTCGGGAGGCTGAGGCTGGAGAATGGCGTGAACCCGGGAGGCGGAGCTTGCAGTGAGCTGAGATCCGGCCACTGCACTCCAGCCCAGGCGACAGAGCGAGACTCCATCTCAAAAAAAAAAAAAAAAAAAAATACATTTGCCTTGAATACATTCTACCTGATAGCTCAAGGGAAGTTTGTGAATTTCAAGGGAAGTATGTTAATTTTAATCAGTATTACATAACCAGTTTACTGGTTTTCAATAGAATAACCGAAGTTACTTGGAAAGTTTTTTTGTTTTTGTTTTTGTTTTTTTACATTTTATTTATTTATTTATTTTTTGAGACGGAGTCTTGATCTGTCACCCAAGTTGGAGTGCAGTGGCACAATCTCGGCTTACTGCAACCTCCGCCTCCCGGGTTCAAGTGATTCTCCTGCCTCAGCCTCCTGAGTAGCTGGTATTACAGGCGCATGGCACCATGCCTGGCTAATTTTTGTATTTTTAGTAGAGATGGGGCTTCACCATGTCGGTCAGGTTGGTCTCGAACTCCTGACCTGGTGATCTGCCCACCTTGGCCTCCCAAAGTGGTGGGATTACAGGCGTGAGCCACTGTGCCTGGCCTGGAAAGTTGTTTTGCATCACAATTTAGTTGACCAACATCTTTCAAATAGTGACTGCACACAGAGCATTTCAGGGGTGTGGGCTGAGGAAGAAATCTTGCATAGGGGAGTCAGGAGGCCAGGGCTCCCATCCTGGTGCCTCCTCTTCCTGGGGGTGACTTCCCTTCTCTGAGCCTCAGTCTTCCCCATCTGTGCAATGGGGATGACATCTGACCTCTCTAGTAAGACTGCTGTGAGGACTCAGTGGGCACCAGTATGTGGCCTGCCTGGCACCACGAGGGAGTCAGCATTAGCTGTGGTTACCCACAGCATCAGTCACGTGGGGAAGAGCTGCTGCCTACTGGTTTGTCTTTTAAGGTCACCCTGAGACTGGGGCTGGTACCTCACAACTGGGAGGAAACTGGTTGTAACATAAGAAAAGGATGGGCAGGTGAACATGGCTCTGAATGAAGAGTTAGAGGATCTCCCCCCACCACCATGTCACACACAAAACTGGCTCTAGAATAGAATGTCACATCCATGGAGGGGGAATCAACCTTCCCCACTTACATTTGGGGAAACTGAGGCCCAGCATGGAGAAACAACTGGGGTCATGTGCTGGGTGAGTCAGTGGGGCACAGGCGCCACTGCCAGGAAGTGGAAGTGGGACCGGGGGTCCACCCACCCGCCAGAGGGCTGTTTCTACCCTTTCATAAAGCCTGTGATCCCACGGGGCAGGAGTGAGGCAGGGGGAAGTAGGGATTGCCTGGGGCGGGGCCACGAGTTAGCATCCTGGGCCCAGGGTTCTAGGAGCTGGGAAGGTGGGGAAATCCATTTACCCTTAAAATCTTGAAACCTCCCAAAGGTACATATGAGGAAATGAGGAAACGGGATGGGGTCTGGACATCCCAGGGGAGGTCAGAACACAGGCCTAGGGCCCCTTGGCCAAACCCACACGGGGGCCACCTGAGCATGGGCGTCTGACCCAGGGCACCAGACTCCTGCCTGCCAGCCCACGTACCGGGCCAGCCGGTCCTCCAGGTCTCGGATCTGGATGTGGTAGAACTCCTTCGTCTCCTTGGCCAGAGGCGGCTCCACGGCCACCACCGGCTCCTTCTTGCTGCCTTTCTTCTTCTTGACTTCAAGCTCCTTGCCTGCCTTGCTCACACTCTTTTTGGGAGCCATGGCTGATGGCAACCAGGGCTCCAAGCCCCAGGAAGAGGCCAGGTGGTTGCTAAGGAAGCTGGTCCCGTACATAGCAACAGGCCGAGGGAGTGAGGCTGGGCTTAAAGGGACCTTGCCCTGTTCCTGCTGGGCGCCAGTACCAGGTCCCACTCCAAGGCAGATGCATCACTGAGGGCCCAGGAGTCCTAGGCCACGGCAGGCAGGATGCCTGGCTCCCAGGGCAACTTTTTGGGCTTCTGGGGACACCTCTCTTTCCCCCACGTGGAAATAAGCGCCATGGGGAATGTTCATGTGGGTCAGGGCCCTGGAAATCGCCATCCTGTCCTTTGTGCTGATCAGACACTAACCCCGGGCACACAAAGCCTGTTCTGCAGCTTTGGCCTGGGGTGACAGTGTCCTGGCGTGGGTGCGGTAGGGGGTCTAGCTGATGGGGCCCTGGCCGGCAGCTGGGTGCCTCTATGAGCTCCATCCCCAGCCCCGATCTCAGCCAGCCATGCCTGTGTGCCTGCCTGTGTTCCTCACCAGCCCAGGCACTCACTCCCTGGGACAGTGGGCAGGTCTTTTCCATCCCTGTCATCCCAGGGCTTGGCACTTAGCAAGAGATGGCTGTAGCACCACCCTGAAAAACTCTGACAGTAGCCAAGGGGAATGGCAGTGGCATTTCAGCAAATATGGTTTCTTGGAGCCACTAGATCTCACAAGTTGTAGGACCCTTGGGGCGGGGCGGGGGGATGAGGAGAACTTAGGGGCACGGTGAGGGGTCAGAAGCACAGGGAGGTGGGGGCGTTTTTACTATTGGTGATGAGAAAGGTCAGAGAAGTGATTGGTTGGTCAAAACTGGGCTCACATTTGGGCTCTGTCTGACCTCCAGTGAGTCCTTGGGCCAATGGCCTGAACCTTGCTCTGTGAAAGAGTTCACAATACCTCATCTGTAAAGTTGTAACAGTTCCCTGCGCAGGGATACGGTCCAGGGATGCTGGGGGCACTTAGTGAGTGCTGGCCCATGAAGCTCCCGTCCACTTTGTGTGATAGGCAGGCAGCTCCTGGAATTTCCAGCACCCCTGGACCCCACCTGTGGTGGTCTGCCCTTCCCAGGGTGCCTGTTCCCTGCAGGCAGGGCAGCCCTGGGAGGGTAAAAATGTGACTGGCAGAGGGAAGAGACCCCCACGCTTCTGCACAGGCCTCAGGCTGAGTGCACTCACCACAGTGAGGGAGCTCTGGCTGCCCAGGCCTTGAGGGGAGAGGAGGGGAGGCCTGGCCCAGTGCCCTTCCAGCCCAACGCGATGCCCCTGCTCCTGCTGTACATTGCCCCCCCTCCCACCTGAACAGCTGCTCCTGCAGAGCCTAGGTGGGCAAAAATTCCCACGGTGCTCCCAGCTGACTGGGGACCTCCCTGTGCCTCCCCCATTTCTATTGTCTTTTCCCCAGGCCCATCGCAGGGGTTAGCTCTGAATTCCCAGCCTGCTGGGGACCCACGGCCCCTCAGGCAGCCTGGAACCCACAGAGGGTGTCAGCTTGGACACCTGCCCTCCTCGCCTTCGTCAGCACCAGGATGGCTTTGTCAGCACCACGTGGCAAGAGGGATGAGCTGAACTTCTCGGCCAGCCTTCCTGGTGGAGGCAGGGAGGGGACGCTGCAGGTTGGAGGGAGAGCACTTCCTGGAGCTTGCTTGGAGACTCTCCCCAAAGCTCCCTACTTTGGACCCTAGGCCGCTACTTGCCAACAGGGGCACTGTCTCATTATCGTTTCTGCAGCTGCCTTCCGTAGTCTCCTGGGGACTGAGACGGATGGGCCCAGAGCTGCTGGAGCTGTGAGACACAAAGTCAGCAGCCCCGCAGGAGCTGGATCTTCTGAGGGGAGGCAGGCAGTGCACAAAGCCATGCAGACTGCAGCACCGGCCAAGGACAGTGGACAGTGACCTGGGGCACTGTCACCTCTGGGAGGCTTTGGAGGGAAGAAACCTAGGCCCTAGGGAGGCAGGGAGGCCAGGCATCATTAAACATGCCCTTGGCCAGGTGCACTGGTTCATGCCTATAATCCCAGCACTTTCAGAGGCCAAGGTGGGAGGATCACTTAAGGCCAGGAGTTCAAGACCAGCCTGAGCAATATAGCAAGACCCCCATCTCTAAAAAAATAAAACAGGCATGGTGGCATACGCCTGTAGTCCCAGTTACTCAGGAGGCTGAGGTGGGAGGATTGTTTGAGCCCGGGAGTTCGAGGCTGCAGTGAGTTATGATCGTGCCACAGGGTCTCTGTTCATACCACCATCTGGTCTGAGTTAGGTACAGGGCAATAAAGGAGGTAGTTAATTTACAACAAGGTCAGTGATGGGGAGGGGAGTTCCGGTCTCTGGTCTTTCCTCGTCATTTACAGAACGGGAACAATGGGGAAGAGGGTTAAGCTCTAGTCTAAGAGGCAGATCTGCAGAACAGGCTCTGTGACCCACGTCACAGTCACATCTCTCTCAAGGCTTAAAGCGGTTTTGGGGTTCCAACAGCTTTTACATTTTTTTTTCTTTTCTTTTTTTTTTTTTTTTTGAGACAGAGTCTCGTTCTGTTGCCCAAGCTGGAGTGCAGTGGTGCGGTCTCGGCTCGTAACCTCTGCCTCCTGGGTTCAAGCGATTCTCCTGCCTCAGCCTCCCAAGTAGCTGGGGACTACACACATGCACCACCATACCTGGCTAATTTTTAAAATTTTTTTGGTGGAGATGGAGTTTCATCATGTTGCCCAGGGTGGTCTCAAACTCCTGACCTCAAGTGATCTGCCCGCCTTGGCCTCCCAGAGTGCTGGGATTACAGGCATGATCCACTGCACCCGGCCAGCTTTTAAATTTTACTTACTCTCACATGTTGGACACCCAGCTGGTATCAGATCATTGGTGTGAAAGTAACAAATACTTGGTGTTAGAAAAACACCATTTCGGCCGGGCGCGGTGGCTCAAGCCTGTAATCCTAGCACTTTGGGAGGCCGAGACGGGTGGATCAAGGTCAGGAGATCGAGACCATCCCTAGCTAACACGGTGAAACCCGTCTCTACTAAAGCATTACAAAAAAACTAGCGAGGCCGAGGTGGCCAAGCCTGTAGTCCCAGCTACTCGGGAGAGGCTGAGCCAGGAGAATGGGCGTAAACCAGGAGGCGGAGCTTGCAGTGAGCTGAGATCCGGCCCTCTGCCCTCCAGCCTGGGTGACAGGGAGACTCCGTCTCAAAAAAAAAAATAAAAAAAAAAAAAAAATAAAAATAAAAATAAAGAAAAAACACCATTTCGGTGTGATGGCTCAACCTATGATAACTTTGGAGGCCAGAGACAGATGGGATCACGAGGATCAGGAGGTCGAGGACCATCACAGCTAACCACAGGTGAAACCAAATCTACTAAAAATAAAAAATAAACTAGCGGAGGTGGTGGTATGTAGTCAGCTTCTCCGAACTGAGGCAGGAGAATAAAGCGTGAACTGGGGCCGGGCTTGCAGTGGCTGAGATCCGGCCACTGCACCTCCAGCCTGGGCATGAAGAGACTCCATCTCAAAAAAAAAAAGAAAGAAAAAACACCATTCTCAGCCCCAGCTCTGTGTGGTGGAGTTTACCTGGGGTGTTTACAGATCAAACAGATGTGGTCAAAAGGCGGAGCTCTTCTCAGCCCCTAGTCACAGCTCTTCATTTAAGCTGTGGGAGGGAAGGCTGCTGGCCTTTTTAAGCAGCACCCACCCCTCCCTGCCCATCCCTGTGTTGCAGAATCTCTATCGCAAGCAGGTGCAGCAGAAGAACTTTCTCACAAGGCCCACCTGCAGCATGGGCCGCTCTTCTCCAGGTGCGGGGTTGAGAGCGCTTTGGGCCCACTCTGTATCCAGCTAGCTCATGGGATGGAGGCTTTCACCAGGCAGGGCGAGACCAGCTGAGAATATCAGTGGCTGCCACCCTGTTTCCGCCTAGAGCAGGGTGTGAGCTTAGGAAGAGCAGGTCCCTCCCAGTTTGGGTGCCGTGGCGCGTGGGTTTTGCTCTGGGGAAGAGGCAGGGGAGGAGAACAAAGAGCTCTGTCACTCTGCCGAGGGACTTGACTTCCCCGGTCACAGCTTCAGAAAAATCCATGTCTAAGGCTGACAGAATTACAACCGATCAGTTTAAATATCGTAGCTGACTCTTTCTCTTTCTCTTTCCCTCTCTCTTTCTCTCTCTTTCCCTCTTCCTCTCTCTTTCTCTCTCTTCCCTCTCTCTTTCTTTTCTCTTTCTCTCTCTCTCTCCTCTCTCTCTTTCCCTCCCTCCTCCCTTCTTTCTTTCTGCTTTCTCTCTTTCCTCCCTGCCTCCCTCCCTCCCTCCCCTCCTCCTCTCTTCTCTTCTTTCTCTTCTCTTTTCTTTCTTCTCTGGTCTTGCATCTTCCTTCGCCCAGGCTGGAGTGCAGTGGCATGATCTCAGCCACAGCACCTAGGCTGGATGGGCTGTTATTATTCTAGAATTGGGTAATGAGATAGATGTCCCGATGAGCTGAACAGAGGAGGTTGGTGTGATAGCGGAGGCCGACAAAGCTGAAGGCCAGAACAAAAAGTGGATTGGTTGTTTCAAAGTGACTTTCAGCTGGGCCTTGGCAGCTTACGCCTGTCATCCCAGCAGCACTTTGGGAGGCTGGCCCGGATGGATCACCTGAGGTCAGGAGTTGAGACCAGTCTGGCCCGGCGTGCAAAACCGTGTCTCTACTAAAAATACAAAATTAGCCAGGCGTGGTGGCACATGCCTGTAGTCCCAGCCACTTGGGAGGTTAAGGCAGGAGGAGAATGGTTTGAATCCAGGAGGCGGTTTGCAGTGAGCTGAGATACGTGCCACATTACACTCAGCCTGGGTGACAGAGCCAAGACATGTCTCAAGAAAGAAAAAAAAAAGACAAATATGTGACAAATGGTAAGCATGTCACAATGTCGCAGGCTCATCTCAAAGCCCAGCACCTGGCACCTGATAAGTTCGCAACAAATGGTTGTGGTGACCCAATAATCATGATGATGATTTGTCAATTTAGATGACACAAACCACGCCAGTTTTATTGTTTATTTGTTTTGAGACGGGGTCTCCTCTGTCTCCCAGGGTGCTTGGAGTGCAGTGGCACAACCCACAGGTTCACTGCAGCCTTGATCTCCTGGGCTCAAGTGGGTTCCCCCCACTCCCACCTCATCCCGGGGTAGCTGGGATTACAGGTGCATGCACCACCCTCCCGGCTTTTTTGTTTTTTGAGACAGCATCTCGCTCTGTTGCCTTGGCCTGGGTGCGGTGGGGCAATCTTGGCTCACTGGCTACACCTCCTGGGTTCATCTTCATTCTGCCTCAGCCCTCCCAAGTAGCTGGGAACTACAGAGCCACAGCTCTGCTTCAGCTAATTTTGTATTTACAAACCTGAACAGGGGATTTCACCATGATAGGCAGGATGGTCTTGATCTCGACCTCATGATCTCCACCTTGGCCTCCCAAAGTGCTGAGATTACAGGCGCTTGAGCCACTGCAGCCCGGCCTACCTCTGGCTGTTTTTTTTTAAACAATTTTTTTTTTTTGAGATGGGGGTCTCCTTGTGTTTGCCCAGTCTGGTCTCCAACTCCTGGGCTCCAGTGATCCTCCTGCCTCGGCCTCTCAAAGTGTCATGGAGATTACAGGCATAAGCCACTATGCCCAGCAAACATGCCAATTTTTTTTTTTTTTTTTCCTGGGTGGGTTTCACTCTTGTTGCCCAGGCTGGAGGTGCAATGGGTGGCGATCTTGGCTCACTGCAACCTCCGCCTACCAGGTTTAGCAATTCTCCTGCCTCAGCCTCGGTAGCTGGGATTCTGAGCGCGTGCCACCGCGCCCTGGCTAATTTTGTATTTTTAGTAGAGGCGGTATTTCCATGTTGGTCAGGCTGGTGTGACTCCACAGCCTCAAGGTGGTGCGGTGCCTGGCCTCCCAAAGTGCTGGGATTACAGGCGTGACCACAGCCTTGACCCAAACATGAATTTTTAAAGATTTCAAGTAGACTGGGCACTTCAGCAGGAAAATGACTGAAGCGTTCAGGTTCATCAGCTCTGAGAGGAAAACACTTTTTCTTCAGCCGGTCCATTGCTCCCGATGCTTGGACTGGAGCCTGTCTGGCAAACAGCTGAGTCTTGATTCAGTGCCATTCATTGATTCATTGATTCGTTTGTTCCATTTCCCTTTCTTTATTCCAGCGAATAGTCCTGCTCCCTATGCGCCAGCTAAAGGTAGGTGGCCCTGTGTGTGTTGCTTGGGGAAGATGTCAATCAGATGTGAACACAGAGTGGGAGAATTACACCTGTGATTTGGTACTGTGATCGTTAACTTGAAAAAGTCGATTTATAGAATTTGGGAAAGGAGGGGCTCCTTTAGAGGAGGATTTTAGCCACTGCAAGGTGGTCATCCCACAGGCTAGGAAGCGTGCCTCCAGCCAAGACCAGAGACAGATAGGAGGGAGGGTTGGGGTGGGAGCTTGATGCTGAATGGGTTGGCTAAACATACATATTCAGCAGATTGCAGGAGGAGATATGAGTATTCATGAAGGTAGTTCGACACATGCATATCGAACAAACATGCATGTACCATTTGACTCATATGTTTACTTTGGGGTGGAGACTTGACATTTAAATATATTACAGTTGGGGCCCTATTCGTCAAAAGGACTTTTCAGAAAATGAGGGCATGCAAGTGCACTGTCGCTGTAAACTGGCCAGTCAGTCCATGGTCTTATCTGGAAAGTTGAGATCAGCCTCTCGTCCAGTAAGAAGCTGTAGTTATGGCTGGTGGAACAGGTGGTCAGTCCCTCAGCCTCTGGGAGCTGGGGCGGTGTAATTGTTTTTTTTGTTTGTTTGTTTTGGGAGCCCAGGTCTTGCTCCCCGTGGCCACGGCCTGGAGTGCAGTGGCCAGATCTCCAGCTCACTGCAAGCTCCATGCCTCCTGGGTTCCGCCATTCTCACCTCAGCCTCCCGAGTAGCTGGGGTTTACAGGCGCCCGCCACCTCGCCCGGCTAGTTTTTGTATTTTTAGTAGAGGCGGGGTTTCCTGCCATGTTAGCTAGGATGGTCTTGATCTTGTGACCTGCATTGATCAGCCCGTCTCGGCCTCCCAAAGTGCTGGGATTACAGGCTTGAGCCACCGCGCCCGGCCTGTAATTGTTTTAATATTGCTTATCTCCAGGCCATCTAGAGCTTGTTTAGCTGCTAGAGAAAAAGAAAAGCTTGTGGCAACTGTGGAGTGTGTGACTTAACCCTCACCTGCCATGGCCCGAGGTCCTGTTTATAATTTGACACTGTATTGCCATAAAGAGTCTGTTCTGCCAGTCTTATGATTTCTATTTTAACGTGAATGCTGGTCAGTTGTTGTTTCTAAACTGTAAGACGGAGGGGCTTCATGAGGCGTGTCTGACCCCCCATCTCATCATGGCTGGGAACTGTTTTTTTTTTTTTTTTTTTTGAGACAGAGTCTCTTTTTTTTTTTTTTTTGAGACGGAGTCTCGCTCTGTCGCCCAGGCTGGAGTGCAGTGGCCGGATCTCAGCTCACTGCAAGCTCCGCCTCCCGGGTCCACGCCATTCTCCTGCCTCAGCCTTCGGAGTAGCTGGGACTACAGGCGCCCGCCACCTCGCCCGGCTAGTTTTTTTTGTATTTTTCAGTAGAGACGGGGTTTCACCGTGTTAGCCAGGATGGTCTCGATCTCCTGACCTCGTGATCCACCCGTCTCGGCCTCCCAAAGTGCTGGGATTACAGGCTTGAGCCACCGCGCCCAGCCCCTGGGAACTGTTTTTAAGGTTTTTCTGGGGTTCCTTAGCCAAGAGGGGCTCTGTTCAGTCGGTGAAGGGCTGATTTCATTTTTAGTCGACAGAGGAAAGGTACAGAGAGCTCCAAAAGCACGAGGAGGAGCCAGGAAGAGCCCCCATCATGGAGGCACTAGGCTTGGAGGAGAAGGAGATGCTGCCCATAATGGGTGTGGGTGGGAGGTGGAAAGACAGCGCAGGGCCTAAGGCAAGAAAAATAACTCAAGTTTGATGAAGGCCAGAGAAGCTGCAGCTGAGAGAAGGAGGGAGCAGGCAAGAGGGGGACAGAGAGACACCCTAACACATAAGCTTCCTAGACCGGAGAAGGAGCAGTGCATTATCTGATCAGCAGCAGAAGTGCAGGTTCCAAGTTGCTTTATTTATTTATTTATTTATTTATTTGAGACGGAGTCTCGCTCTGTCACCCAGGCTGGAGTGCAGTGGCCGGATCTCAGCTCACTGCAAGCTCCGCCTCCCGGGTTCATGCCATTCTCCTGCCTCAGCCTCCCGAGTAGCTGGGACTACAGGTGCCCACCACCTCGCCCAGCTAGTTTTTTGTATTTTTTTAGTAGAGACGGGGTTTCACCG
The DNA here is from genome assembly GCF_008728515.1 of Papio anubis. Classification (NCBI taxonomy): domain Eukaryota; kingdom Metazoa; phylum Chordata; class Mammalia; order Primates; family Cercopithecidae; genus Papio; species Papio anubis. The sequence continues at coordinate 97,175,445 of NC_044988.1, read as the reverse complement.
TGTTAGCCAGGATGCTCTCTATCTCCTGACCTCGTGATCCACCCGTCTCGGCCTCCCAAAGTGCTGGGATTACAGGCTTGAGCCACCGCGCCCGGCCCCAAATTGCTTTATTTTTATTTGACTTCATTATTTTTTTGAGACTGTCTTGCTCTGCTGCCCAGGCTGGAGTGCACCACAACCGGCTAGTGTTTGTATTTTTAGTAGAGACGGGGTTTCACCATGTTTGCAAGGCCAGCCTCGAACTTCTGGCCTCAAGTGATCTGCCCGCCTCGGTCTCTGGAGGCACTTATATTATTCCCATTATGTTGATGTGAAAATTGAGGTTAAGTAACTTCTCCAGGTCACACAGGGAAGTCAGGAGTCAAATCTCAGGCTCAACTCCATAGCCCGTCTGGTAACCATTATGCAATAAACACAGAATTAACAGTGCCTGTTCTCCTAGGAAGAGACTTTTCTGGTAACAGCTAACTCCCAGAACCAGTTCTTTTTTTTCCCCCTGATAGCCCATTTTATTTTGCTCAGCACAGTCTTTCATCCTACTTTAGGGTATCACATGGACAAAATATGGAACGCTTCACCAATCTGCGTGTCATTGGTTCCAATTTTAGTATTCCTACTGCCTAACCCAGCACCCAGACAGAATGACCAACACTTCACAACCCCGCCTGGGAAAGCCAGCCAATCGGCAACCGTCTTACTCCAGGAACCCCGCCTCCAGGGCCAGAGACGACCAATCCCTAAACATCCCGTCTAGCAGACGCTTACTAGCCCCGGAAGCCCGGCCTCCCCAAGCTCAGTCCCGAGGCCGCGTCTGACCCGCCGCGTGACCGGTGTCGGGTGGCGGCCTTTTCCTTGCTCACAGTGTCTCGGCCTAGAGTGTCGTTTCCGCGTTGGTTGAGGGGTGCGCGGGCGGCGGGGCAGAAGGCGCCCTGGCGGCAGCTCCGGGTGGAGTCCCACCCTTGCCGCAGCGCCGGGCTTTCCCCGGGCATTTTGGCTTCTGTGGAACACCAAGAAGCTGTCCTTGGCCGGGCGCGGTGGTTCACACCTATAATGCCAGCACTTTGGGAGGCCGAGGCGGGCGGATGACTTTAGGACATGAGTTCGAGACCAGCCTGGCAAACATGGTGAAACCCCATCTCTACTAAAAATACAAAAATTAGCCTGTAGTCCCAGCTACTCCGAAGGCTAAGGAAGGAGGATCGCTTGAACCCGGGAGGTAGAGGTTGCAGTGAGCCGAGATCACACCACTGCACTACAGCCTGGGCAAGACTCCGTCTCAAAAAAAGAAAAAAAAAAAAAAGTTGGTCTTGTGGGAAGCCGCTGCTGGGACAGGGACAGCTCCAGGGGCGGCTAATTCAGGACCTTTAACCCATCCCTTCTTTTTTTGTTGTTTTTTCTTAGAAACAGAGAAGGTAGTGGATCCCCATACCATCACCCACTAGATCCAGGGATTCTATATCCATAGGGAGGGGCACACGTGCTTCAGAGAGAATAGGTAGGAATTTGCCCCACCCGTTTTTATTTTTTGAGACAGGGTCTCTGTTGCGCAGGCTGGAGTGCTATGGTGCAATCATGGCTCACTGCAGCCTTGATCTGCCGGGCTCAAGCGAGCCTCCCAAGTAGTTGGGGTTACAGGCATGTGCCACCATGACTGGCTAATTTTTCTTTTACTTTTTTTTTTTTTTTCTTTTTGAGACAGTCTCGCTCTGCCGCCCAGGCTGGAGTGCAGTGGCACGATCTCAGCTCACTGCAAGCTCCTCCTCCTAGGTTCACGCCATTCTCCTGCCTCAGCCTCCCAAGTAGCTGGGACTATGGGCGCCTGCCACAACGCCCAGCTAATTTTCTGTATTTTTAGTAGAGACAGGGTTTCACCGTGTTAGCCAGGATGGTCTCGATCTCCTGACCTCGTGATCCTCCCGCCTCGGCCTCCCAAAGTGCTAGGATTACAGGCGTGAGCCACTGCGCCTGGCTCTTTTACTTTTTTTGTAGAGATGAGGTCTCACTATGTTGTCCAGGCTGGCCATGAACTCCTGGGCTTACGCAATCTGCTCTCCTTGGCCTCTCAAAGTGTGGGATTACAGACATGAGCCACCATGCCCAGCCTGTTTTTTCTTTTTCTAGTAGCCGTTCTAATAGGTATGAGGTAGTATTTCATTGTGGTTTTGACTTGCGTTTCCCTAATGATTAATGAAGTTGAGCATCTTTTTGTGTGTTTATTTGCCATTTGTATAATTTATTTAGAGAAATGGCTATTAAAATCCTTTGCCCATTTTTTTCTGGTTTTGATTTCATTTATTTATTTATTTATTTTGGAGACGGAGTCTTGCTCTGTGGCCCAGGCTGGAGTGCAGTGGCCGGATCTCAGCTCACTGCAAGCTCCGCCTCCCGGGTTTACGCCATTCTCCTGCCTCAGCCTCCCGAGTAGCTGGGACTACAGGCACCCGCCACCTTGCCCAGCTAGTTTTTTGTATTTTTCAGTAGAGACGGGGTTTCACCGTGTTAGCCAGGATGGTCTCGATCTCCTGACCTCGTGATCCACCCGTCTCGGCCTCCCAAAGTGCTGGGATTACAGGCTTGAGCCACCGCGCCCGGCGATTTCATTTATTTTTAAATAGATTCGGGGTCTTGCTGTGTTGCTTGGGCTGGTCTCAAACTCCTGGGCTCAAACCATCCTGCCCCCTCAGCCTCCCGAGTAGTTAGGACTACAGGTGCACGCCACCATGCCCAACTTCTGCCCATTTTTAAGTCAGATTGTTTTTTGTTGTTGAGTATAGGAGTTCTTGGATCTGGATATTAGCCCCTTATCAGATATGTGATTTGCAAACAGTTTTTCCTACTCTGAGACTGCCTTTTTCACCGTGCAGATTGTGTCCTTTGATTGTAGTTTTAAATTTTGAAGTAGAACAATTTACCTATTCTTGTTTTGTCTGTTCTTTTGGTGTCATCTGAGCACGCGATTTTAATGATAAACAGAGCAAGCACTATCTGAGCACTTCCCCTTCATAAAGAGGCAGCGCTCCCACCAGGAGGAGACTCAAATCCTGCTCCACACCATTCAACCCAGTTGTAAGAGGGACCACAAGTGTTGACAGCATCCTTCTACATAGTCTGCCACGGACACTCCCCACCAGCCAACAGTGTCATCTGCTCAAAGGATGCTGGAGGTCATATTTTTTGTAGAGATCGGGGTTTCACCATGTTGGCCAGGCTGGTCTTGAACTCCTGACCTCAGGTGATCCGCCCACCTCAGCCTCCCAGAGTGCTGGAATTACAGGCGTGAGCCACTACACCCGGCCAGCAGTAGCTGCTTTTACAAGCTTCTTGGCAACAGTTGGTGCCACTTTGTACTCCAAGGAGCGTAACTCAGATCACTGTCTCTGTAGTTTGGGTTTCTTCCCAACCTTTAGCAATGGAATTCATCAGTTTCATTCTAGAATGTATTCTTTTTTTTTTTTTTTTTTTGAGACGGAGTCTCGCTCTGTCACCCAGGCTGGAGTGCAGTGGCGCGATCTCGGCTCACTGCAAGCTCCGCCTCCCGGGTTCACGCCATTCTCCTGCCTCAGCCTCCCGAGTAGCTGGGACTGCAGGCGCCCACCACCTCGCCCGGCTAGTTTTTTCTATTTTTTAGTAGAGACGGGGTTTCACCATGTTAGCCAGGATGGTCTCGATCTCCTGACCTTGTGATCCGCCCGTCTCGGCCTCCCAAAGTGCTGGGATTACAGGCTTGAGCCACCGCGCCCAGCCTAGAATGTATTCTTTAGTGCTTGGTCTGGAAAAATGTGCTTGGCTTATGGACTAGGTTACTGTGCTTCATTTGAAATTGATTGAAATATTTGATTGAAATAATTGAAATAACTAAAATATTTCAGTGTGTTCATCCACTCTTTGACAATGTTCTTTTATAACAGGTAACGCACAGGGGACCAGGCAGGTATAACTCACTGGCCCAGGAAAATCAAATTTTTATTGTACCACTTTATTTCCATTCTTTTTCTTCTTTTTTGTTGCTTGTGTAAAATCATCGTCCTTCACGAGTCATTTGTTCCGGCCTATACAGACTCACACTCTGTATTCACACTGGAATCCCACTTTCTGCTTATACCGAGAATGTTTTCTTTCTTTTTTGAGATGGAGTCTCGCTCTGTTCCCCAGGCTGGAGTGCAATGGCACAATCTTGGTTCACTGCAACCTCTGCCTCCCGGGGTCAAGTGATTCTCCTGCTTCAGCCTCCCAAGTAGCTGGGATTACAGGTGTCCACCACCATGCCCAGCTAAATTTTTTTTTGTATTTTTAGTAAAGACGGGGTTTCACCATGTTGGCCAGGCTGGGTTTGAACTCCTGACCTCAAGTGATCCACCCTCCTTGGCCTCCCAAAGTGCTGGGATTAACAGGCGTGAGCCACTGCACCCAGCTGATAATGTTTTTGTGATAGTGGAGGGCTCTGGAGTCAGACGGCTGTGTTTAAATCTAGTCTCTGCCATGTACTAACTGGAGGGCCCTAGCCAAGTTGCTTTGTCTCTGTGTGGTTTTGCTTCCCCATATGTAAGTAGGGCTGATAATGGCACCTAACTTGTAGAGTTGTTGAGAGGATTCAGCAAGTCACATATAAAGCACTCAGTGCCTGGCACATAATAAGTGCCATGTATTATTTATTTATTTAGAGATAGGGTCTTGCTGTTGTCCCAGCTGGAGTGCAGTGGCACAATCACAGCTCACTGCAGCCTTGAACTCCTGGGCTCAGGTGATCCTCCCACCTCAGCCTCCTGAGTAGCTGGGACTGCAGGCACATGCCACCATGTCAGGGTCATTTTTAAATTTTTTGTAGAGACAGGATTTCACCATGTTGTCCAGGCTGGTCTCAAACTCCTGGGCTCAAGTGATTCGCCCTCCTCAGCCTCCCAAAGTGTTGGGATTACAGGCATGAGCCACTATGCCTGGCCTTAATGTATAACCACAATCAGAATGATTGTATTAATACTTTTTTTTTTTTTAATTCAATGAAGCACTTTTAAGCCCGTGGCTCATTTGAAATTGAAGATATAAGACAACAATAATAACCATCCCTTCCCCCTGGCCAGTCACTATCCTGACTTCGGTATTTGTTATTTCCACACGTGTTTTCACACATTTACAACATATGTATCCACAATATATAGTGCTTTTTATGAGGTTCTGAAGTGCCGTGGTTTGCCACGGTTACTACGGGACTGAATGAAGGACGAACGCAGAAATGAAAACTTAAACTGTTTTAAAGAAGTGGTCGGGGCAAGAAGGCTCCCTGCTTCTAGTGAGCAAAAGCAGCAGCTCTGAGCTTCTACAGCCCTTCGTATTTACGGGGTAGAAAGAGCAGGGAGGAGGAGGTAATGACTGGTCAGCTGCTTAATTGATCACAGGTTCACATTATTGCTAACAGGCTTCAGATGCACCTAATCACAAGAAAACTGTGCTTAGGGCATGACTGCCCTCTGCATTCCTTCTGGGCGGCAGACGCTGTTTGTCAGTTTGCCAACATTCTGCATTTATGAGAACAGTTTGCTGTTTACTCATATAGGCTCCAGGATACTGAGTTCATCACGACCCTCACTCTTTCAGCCTGCAACATTGAAGCTTTATATAAATGCACCATCCTGTCTGTATCCTCCCATGCTGTGCTCTTTTCACTCACTGTCAAGTGTCTGAGATCTATTCATGTGGATATATGCAACTGTGTGTCATGCATTTTTAACTGCCTTAAACTCACCACTGGGTGAATATACAGTTTATCTGTTCTCTTGTTGATGAGCATTGGGCTTTTTTAAATTTATGAGACTATTTATTCTTTTCTCCCCAGGCTTGGCTTGGACTCATCATCACCATCATCATCATCAATGGCTGAGCCCTCACTGTTTCCTGGGAGCTGGGCTCAGCTTCCCGCCTCCACGGGCAGTACAGGAGGGAACAGAGTCACCTGTCAGGATCATGTGGAAAGAGGCCAAGGGTGGATTTAACCCAGGTGTGCTGATGCTAAAGTCTGTGCGCCTAACCACTCTGGCCTTCTGCTTCCTCAGGAACAAATGCCTGGTGTCATTCCGAGGGGGGTGTACAGGCCCCTGGCAGTCTCTGCTGAGCCCCACAGCCTGGACCAGGGCCTCCGGAAAGGCACAGTGTCTGGCTGCAGCTCACAGGCGTGGCTTTAGAATGGCTCAGTTGGTGCTTTGGGTTGTTTTGGAGCTCCCTGCTCCTCCAAGGATATTTAACACCATTGGAGACTTTTTAGCCTGTGGGTTCCATCTCTGCTGGTAACAGAAGGACCAGGGCTTTGGCCCAGAACCTAAAGGGCCACACTCATTTGCTCTTGGGTGGCAGTGAAGGGGTGGAATGGAGAGAGGTGACGAAAGCTGGGACAGAAGACTTCAGAAACAACCAGGGAGATACTAGAAAACCACTCCCATGAGCTTGGAGGGACAGATGATCCCAGGAAGCAGCAAACAGTGCTGCTTTTGCTTTAATGTAAATTTGGCTTAGAACAATTTAGAATTTTTAAAATTCCAATCTTGGATCTCGTTCCAAAACCTTCTGTTTGCTGGTGAACTAACTAATGATAAAGATAATGGGGGCCCCAGTGGCTCACACCTGTAATCCCAGCAGTTTGGGAGGCTGAGGCAGGCCAATCGCTTGAGCCTAGGAGTTCAAGACCAGCCTGGGCAACACAATAAGACTCTGTCTCTCCAGAAAAATACAAAAATTAGCTGGGCATGGTGGCACGTGCCTGTGGTTCTGTGGTTTCAGTTACTCGAGAGGCTGAGGTGGGAGGATCACCTGAGCTCGGGAGATCAAGGCTGCAATGAGCCGTGATTGGGCTACTGCACTCCAGCCTGGGCAAGGGAGTGAGACCCAGTCTCAAAACAACAAGACAATGGGTGTCAGGGGAGTGAGCTTTCTGAATTTCTGCATCTCTCTGAGCCTCAGCTTCCTCGTCTGTAGAATGGGAGAGGATCTGCCTAACAGGCAAGTATGTGACGGGCCTGGCATGGTCAGTCAATGGTTGTTACCTCCGTATGAGACATGTCTTACCAGACTATAGCAGGCTATGGTGGTGCAAATTCCAGCCACTGCCGTCGAGTTGGTAGCTTTCTCAGTGCCGTAAAGGAGATCAGGATCAGAACGAGAATGATGGGGAAAAAGAAGTAGAGACAGAAGTCCCTGCAAAGGGTCTCACTCCCCTGCGCCCAGCATTCTAGCGAGTTTCCTGTGTGGCCTCAACCCTCACCTAGGGTCCACTCTGAGAGCTGGGCCCACCTCATCACAGTCTTCTCAGGTCATGAGCAGGTTCCAAGACAAGCAGGACACGCACCAGCTTCCATCCTGGAGAGAAGTTCATTGTACACGTAGGGTGGGTGGTGCAGCAGCAGGAGCAGAGGAGAGGTGTAATGCTGGTGAAGTGACCTCACTGCGTGCCCTAAATACACAGGCACCACATGATTGGAGAGGGAGCATCTGCAAAGATGGAGCCCCGCAGTGTCTGCATTAGAAAAGCATTCTAAGGCTGAGGCGGGCAGATCACCTGAGGTCAGGAGTTCAAGACCAGCCTGACCAACATGGCAAAACCCCGTGTCTACTAAAAATACAAAAATTAGCTGGACATGGTGGTGGGTGCCTGTAATTCCAACAAGGAAAGAAGGAAGGAAGGAAGGAAGGAAGGGAGGGAGGGAAGGAGGGAGGCAGGCATTGTAGATAAGGAGAAACGCGATGGAAGAATGGCCTCATCTCTAGGCAGCGTCCTGTTGCAGCTAGAGGCCCAAGACAAGTTCCATGGCTAGTCCCCAGTGCGAGGCAGCTACAGATTTAATGCAAGCCATGGGGACCTGACTTGACCATGCCACAGCTCGGGGTGGCCGCCTCCTCTGTGACGAACCACTGTAAAAGCTTTCTCCTTCTGTTGCCCAAAGGAAAGCCAGACTACAGGCCCCTGGACACCGGGAAGGGGTGCTGATTTCTTTATTTATTAGACTCAAGTGCTTTAGTACAGAATGGTACAGAGATGATATATGTTTGTGCTTCAATACTTTCAAACACTGAGATTCTGATAATTTTAGGGTAAACAAGTTTCAAGACAGACTAGCTTTTTTAAAATATCCTTTTGATAAATTATTTTCATATAAATAACAGAGAAAGGGAAACCAACATCTTTGACAAACAAGGTCCTGAAGCATGAGCACTGTTTGGTCCGAGGGAGGGGACAGAACAAGCAGTGGGAGTACGACACCCGGAGCAGGTGCCTGCGGTTCTGTCCTAAGGAAATCAGGTCGTATAAGTTGGGAGGGAGACGGGGAGAGATCTGACGACTAATCTCAGTGCAAGGGGAGATTTCAAAGCCTTGAGAAGAGAACACCACAATGCAGCGAGCGGAGAGGGCGGGGGGCAGGCTCTGAAAGGGAGGTGGAGGCGGCGCCGAGCTCGTGTACAGCACTTTGCGAGGACATCACTAGACGAGTAATACACACATGGCTTGCAGGAGGTCAAGGGCGGCGAGGGGGCTGGGCAGGGGACATTTTTGTGACTTCCACTGTTATATTTCACAACAGCAGCAGGACAAATGGTGTGCTCACCACTGGAGAATGAGAGCTGCTGAGTCTTGAGGATGGCGAGACAGCCTTTCCTGCATTTGCTGCTTTAGTTTCTGCTTTAGAGCTAAGTTTTATACAGAGAATAAAATGACCATCTTCTCTTACAAACACGATGACGTATGACCCCACACGACACGAAATAAGGTATTACGAAGTATCTGAAACTGAGGATAATCTGACTGAAGATTCTTGCCGAGAGGGTACAGGGTCTGTGTGAATCCAGTGGGCCAAGAACCTTCTCCACAGCCACAGCCCTCTGTTCAGGCACCTCCAGAACCCATCTGTTCTGGTTCATTCCTGACCCTTGAACGAAGGCTGACTAGGGAAAATGAGCTGTTGGGGTGATGCCTGGGGACAGAAGGGCCTGGGCCACAGGCTCCGGACTGTTTTTCCAAAGAGATGGAGGCTCCCAGCGGGAGTTTGCTTCTCACCTGTCGGGGCACTGTGACAGACTGGAGGACTTCCCTCAGGATCCCAGCACTGTGGACACAGGCCGGGGAGGAGACAGTTACGGGCTGTGGAGGAGGACGCTGGCCTGGCTTCGTGCAGACACCCCAGCCTCCACCCACAGCCACACCACTGGGGGCCTGAGACACTGGGAAAGGCAAAGAGGTCTGTTCCACCTCGGACCTCCTGAGATGTCCCGATTGTCACCTCCCAGGTTATTTGGATGAGAGCAGGCCCTGAGGGGTAGAGACTGGAATGAAGATAACAGATTAGTCCTCAGTGTGAAATACTCCAAGAACACAGACATCTCTATGATTCTCAACGAGGACAGGAACAACCCCAAACAAGGTTTTAAAAACACCCAAATTTCTACCGTTCCATACCCAAGCAATGTGCACATGTCACCCAGGGTTATGTACAAGGTCACAAATCTTAAATAACGGGGAGGAGGCGTCCATTCATCCTAACAGTCCAGAAACTTCTCCTGCTGCACACCAACTGCACATGAACTTCTCCTTTCAGGATACATATGTAAGATACTCTTTTAAAAAAACACAATGCATTATTTTCTTTTGTTTCAAACAAGAAGAGGGCATCACTGAACACAAGAACGCAGCGGCAACAGTGCCGGCCAGGGCGTGCAGGGCTGGGGAGGCAACGGACGCAAAGAACTGAGGCGGGCGGTGGTGGGAAGCTGTGGACCGCTGTGGGATGGGGCGTGTTTGGATGGGCGACTTATTTTTTTAACTGCTTATTTCTTCATCTGTTTTATTCAGTTTCTTCAGCGTGTCCAGCAGTTTCTGTGGGGTGAGGATGTGCGTGGATCCTGGAGGAGGCAGAGAAGACAGTGAGCTTGCCAGTTCTGGTTTCTAACACTTTTCCTTTCCTGTGCTTCTCGACTGCCAGATCTGCACCCACCCCCCTCCCCCACCCTCGTCTGGGTCTAGTGGAAGCAGGGAGGGGAGCGGGGGTTGGGGTTGGGGTCCCATTGCAATAGGCCTGGGAGATATTCAGGGGCTGTGGATAAACAAAACACATCCTCTGGCTCAGGCAGGGTCCCAGGCTGCACCAAGGAACGAGCCGCCTCGCCATCAGGGTGCAGAGCCATCTGCAGGTGATGGGCAGCTGCATTTCTAATTCACTCTCAAACTCCAAGTGAAGCCGGGAGAGAAATTCCAAACATGGCAAGGGGGAAAGGTTGAAAATGGGGCCAGAGTTGGTAGGGGGACCATGTGTGGAAAGCATGGTGCCTGGGAGAGGATGCTGACAGGCAAAGCCCCCTGGGAGAATCCACTGACCTCTGGGAGCCAGCCAGTTGGTACTGCCCTGGTGGGTGGGACCTCAGGTGTGAGAGGGAAAGGGCCAGGGGACCTGAGGCCTTACCTTGCAGAGACCGCGTATTGTAAGAGATTAGAAATGCTTGCAAAAATTTAAGCTAATGGAATTAGATATACTTCTACTGCAAAAATAAAAATAAAAATAAATGAAAGTCTTTTTCATAAGGAGAGAGAGAGAGATCTAGTAAGTGCAGTAAAAAAAGATGCATGGGTCGTGTGGTTTGGACATGGACTTAAACAGAAGACAGGTGACCGGGGTGGTGTGTGGGTGAGCATGAGGCCCGCACGCATGCAGCAGTGCGCTTCAAAGAAAGGTCCTGGTGGGAGAGAAGAACGGAACAAAAGAGACCCGTACTTGAAAATGTGCCTCCCTGGAGACGTGGCAAAGGAATGGGCCTTCATGGGAGCAGGGGAGCAGAAACCACTGGATGCCAGATTTCCACCTCAAGGGCAGGCAAAAGAAGGCTTTGGCTGGCTCATTGGGCATGACTCCAATACCAGGGTCCCTATGCATTTGACCACTGACTACTCGCTCAGCTGACCCAAGACTGCTGGAACTGCAGCCCTTCCTGGTCACTCCAGACTAGCAGAAACTTGGAAAGCCCTCTCTGTTCTTCCAACATCCCTTTCTCTGCAGTTCAGGCCCCAGCTGCCCACTCCTGGCTGAGCAAGGAACTTGTCCTCAGATGGACGCCCTGTGCATGCGGCCTGCAGGGGCCCTGTGCTGGAAAGCTGACTCATTATTCTGCAGACCCGAGGCTCCTTCAGCAAATGTGATGCAGGTTTCAGGAGTGTGTCCCTGGGCTTCTTTATAGCACTCCTTTCCCCTGAAGTCCACTCATTTCTGTGACCTTACCACTCCTCCTGCTTGTCCTAAAAGAGGCCAAAGGCTGATGTACAAATGAGGAGAAAGGACGCACATTACAAGGCTTGCCCCAGACTCTGAAGAGTGAACCATTGCCAGGATGGGGGGCCTCCAAATTGCAACTCCATGTAGCCCACGTGTCCAAATGCTGAAAGACGGCCTGTCCTGCAGAGTGTGGGGATTCGCTTGGGAGCTTCCTCGTTAAAGGCAACAGCAAGGAGCGCATGTGCCAGAGAAAACGTCCCCGAGGCCCTCCTTAGCCATCCAAATGACTCCAGGAAATAACAGGGCAGACTCATCTTAGAGGCTGCATCTGAAGGAGTTCCTCTGATCAGATGCTGATTCCCAAGTCCTCCCTGTCTCTGCTGATATGTCAATCTAGGATTTGGGGGAGACCAGACAGAGGTTAGGGAATTCATGCACTAGAAGTCTCTCATATTATCTAATCACTGACCATTCATTGCTCCCAGTCTTGACTGAAGAACAATTCTAGGACTGAGTACTGGAGACAATCAGTGAAGCCTCGGCAACAGGCATGGGCCTAGGACTTCACCTGTGTAGTTTCCTTAAGGGAACCAGACTAGCTGGTGTAAATGCTGACCATCAGAAAGCCAATTCTTCACACTCAATCATCCGTGTTGTGTTAATAAATTGGTCAAGCTTCTCACCACTATAAACATTGCAAATTAAGCTGAGTGAGTCCATAATCCACATTTTGCACACGTTCTCATTTTGAATCCACAGATGACTGACCATAGTGGTTTTCCAGAACAGAGCAGCAAGTGGGCTCTATTGCTCTGAGGGTCCTATTTAGTCCCTATAACTGGAAGATTATGAAATGTAAACAGTGGTCTCTAAAAACTAAATTGACGCCCACCCACATGACTGTGTACATGTTTTCAAAGCTGTGGGCCAGACACAGCAAGCTCTGATGGGACAAAATCCTTCTTTCTATGCGGACAGAATCTGAAAACCGGAAGTGTTCTTGCAGGCTAGCTGGCCCAATCAGTCTTGAGTTTGGCTGAAGCAGACCTACTGACTCAGAATATGCAGGGTGGCGCCAGAAAACGTGTACGTTTAAGAGCAGCCCAGGTAAGTATGATCATCAGCCAGGTTTGGAAAACTGGGATCCGGCCCTCCCCTCTCATCCTACACATGGGACACATGAAGGCCAGAGCAGTCAGGTGCTTGCTCAGGGTGGGTGGCATAGACAGGAGAAGCAGTGCCTCCAGACTCTTGATTCTCAGGACCCCTGGGAGGGGAGGGGAGGGGATGGGCAGGTGGATGCTTAAATAGCAGCCAGGCAATAGGTGGGCCTGAATTCAGATTCAAATCTGAGTACCAAAGAAAAATGAAACGTACCTGATCCCAATGTGGAATGAAGCAAAGTAATCAATATAAAAACCCTCAAACTTTCTCCCAGGTGGCCCCCATGTAGTACAAAGATCTGATCCAGTCTTCAGCTCTCCCTCATTTGCTTCTGACAATCTCTTGGGTACTCCCCAGTGAAGAGTACTTTTATCATAAACCAACCAGAGCAGAGAGGTGAAAATCTAATCAAAAGATTTCATTTCTTAGACAACGTGGAGGGATTGGTGAGGATTTAGCGAGAGCTGTTGGTTAACCCTGACCTCGGGGGAGCCAGCCTCAGCTACAGGAGGGAGAGGAGCCGGGAAGAGAGGGTGCTGCCCCATCACCCATGCACGGTGTCTGCTAGGAACCCTCTCATTTGCTGTAGGAAAACTCATCCTCTCTTAAAAGATATGTTGGGCCAGGCGCAGTGGCTTATGCCTGTAATCCCAGCAACTGGTAGGCCAAGGCTGGAGGATAACTTGAGCTCAGGAGTTCAAGACCCGCCTGGGGCAACATGGTGAAACCCAGCCTCTACCAAAAATACAAAAAAATTAGCCGGGCGTGGTGGTGCATGCCTGTGGTCCCAGCTACTAGGTAGGCTGAGGTGGAAGGATCGCTTGAATCCAGGAGGTCCAGGCTGCAGTGAGCTGAAATCATGCCACTGCACTCCAGCCTGGGTAACAGAGTGAAACCCTGACTCAAAAGAAAGAAAAAAGACACAAAAGATATGCTGTCACAATACTGGTCTTTAGGACACTCAGGTTTTCTGATGGTCTGCACTGTCCTGCACTTTGGTCACCTGGCCGATCATAACAGAATAGGGCAAGTCAGACCTTAATCTGCTTTCTGACCTCACTGGTATTAGGGCTCTGTGCCTTGCTTAACTGAATGCTCTAAAACCCAACACCACTCAGCAAATGATTTCAGAAGCCAGGGATATACGGAGTCTGTTTACTTTCTCTTTGTTTTGATGGCAGCTGAGACCTACTGTGCTGATCAAATATAATGCAAAGGAAAATACTCTGCAAAGGAGAAGCTTGTTCTGAAGCAGGGAAGCCCAGCAGGGAAGCCCATCCTAGCAGGAGCTTTTGCAGTTTGAGCCTGTGTTGCTTTCAGATGCTGCAAGTGGTCTGGTATTGCTGCAGACTCGACTGAACATTTGTCTTTCTAGAAGTCTTAAAATACATACTGCAGCAAATCCATCCACCTACCTGCAGTCTGCACACAGAACCAGATGTCTCTGATTTACAACCTATCAAGGTGCTTCTAAGGAATGATTTTTTTTTTTTTTTTTTAAAGAATGGCTTTTATTCACCCCGTACTGGCCTTGCTTTATAGGGAGGGCCAGCCCACGCAGGATGGGAGCTATAGCCCAGGGCTATAACCAGGTCCACTTTCTGCTTTCCCAGCTACTTTCAGTTCCTTAGCACACTGCTGCCCTGACGTTCATGTCAAGGAAGGGAGAGAGGAGGAGATAAGCAGCGTAGCCTCCTGTTCCTACTTTTAGGAGGAAGCATCATTTTCCTAACATACACAAGCAGCTGCTGATGCCACCTAGCCAAGGTTCTGATGGGCCATTCCCCTGAGGCTCACCAGAGAGTGAGAGAGTGGGCAGGACTGCACGGTTTGAGGCACAAATCGTAATCACTGAATGTACAGAATGTCAGAGGTCCTGCACGCCTGGGGGCACTGCGATCCAGCTTCCCTGTGCTCCTATGCTATGGCCGAGAGAGCGAGGGTATCTTCCTACAGCCATACAGGTGCCCATGGAGGAGCTGGGGTGGAGGCCAGTCCTCCTGGCTCTGAGTCCAGGTCTCTCTCCACTGCTCACAGGGGACTCAAGCTCTGTGACTCACTGGGCCACATATTGGCTCAGGTGAAGGGGCTTTTCAAGGGTCCATTGTCAATAATATACACAAAGTCAGGTACACAAAATATGGCCTCATGACAGAATGTATAACAAGCTAAGGAGTCACCGATGTGATGATGGAAGCCTGCCATTTAAACACATAGGAGGTTCCCATCATATCTGAAGGATGGAAAGAGAGAGGAGGGAATGAGGACAATTTTGAAGATCAAAATTTGGATAGTCGGCTGTGCGCGGTGACTCATGCCTATAATTCCAGCACTTTGGGAGGCTGAGGCAGGCGGATCACCTGAGGTTGGGAATTCGAGACCAGCCTGACCAACATGAAGAAACCCCGTCTCAACTAAAAATACAAAAAAAAATTAGCCAGGCGTGGTGGCACACGCCTGTAATCCCAGCTACTCAGGAGGCTAAGGCAGGAGAATCGGTTGAAACCAGGAGGCGGAGGTTGTGGTGAGCCGAGATCGCGCCATCGCACTCCAGCCTGGGCAACGAGAGCGAAACTCCATCTCAAATAATAATAATAATAATAATAATAAATAAAATAAAATTTGGATAGTCTACTAAGCAGACAACAGGTTCTGGGTAACAAGCTTGGTGGGAGACAGAATACACTCTCTAAAACCACACAGAGCATTAATAATAGGTTTATGCTGGGCACAGCGGTGTGGGCCTATGGTCCCAGCTACTTGGGAGGTGGAGACAGGAGGATCTCTTGAGGCCAGGAGTTTGAGGCTGCAGTGTGTTGTGATCACACCTGTGAAGAGCCACTGCACTCCAGCATGGGCAACACAGCAAGACCCCATCTTTTAAAAAAAAAAAAAAAAAGAGAATACATTTCTACTGAAAGGCTCTCGGACCTTCAGTGGGAGAGAGAGGGGTATGACTACTCAACTCTCGAAAGGATCCACAGAATTAAAAGTAATTACTAAAAGAGCAAATGACTGTTAAGTGCTGTTTCCTACAGAGGAACATGAAACAAAAGCTCTTCCCACTAACGATTGGAGCTCCCCAAGGAGATGGCGGCTTGTGACCCAATTACTCCTTATCACTTATTTCTTGAGAAGTGCCTGTCCTAGGAAAAAGGTATTCACACCATCTGTCCAGCTGCCACTGACCTGGGGTCTATTCTGTGTTCCCTGCCAAGCTTCCCTCATGACCAGCCATCTCCACCACCGCCTGCCTTCCTGGACAAGGTGTTCCCCAAATGTCCACTGGCCTCGCTCTCAGACCCCCACACCCAGCAAAATCAGGAACTTTAAATTCCTTGTGGGGGCCACAAATGCATCCCAGACCAGCAGGCTTGGGCACTGTGCCTCAGGCATCCCCCAGAATTCCAGCTCCCTCTCTGACAACTGTTCACAGCAGTCATTATCATTTTTGGTTTCCACCCAGCGGCCTGCAGGCGCCTGACTGAGCAGTGTGGAACCCAAGGCATGAGTGAGCCAGCAGGTCGGAGCCCGGAGGGTTCATGGCAGGGCTGTGAGGGCAGCACTGGACACATTTTCAATCGGTGTTGAGAACTGCAAGCATTTTCTTGTTGAAACAAAATCAAATAAATAATAAACTAAAAAGGAAGAAATAAAGAAAAAGAGTGACGGAATAATCAAAGAAAGCCCTTCAGAGTGGAAGAGTTTCTTTTCTGTAATAAGCTGCTTTTACTTTGTTTCTTTGGCTCTCACTCCATTGTTGGAGCCTGATCCTCAAAAGATACCCTAGAGGACTCCCTGAAGTCGGGGTGTCTCAGGTCCATGAGAAATTTGGTGGGAGTAAGAATGTGAGTAGAACCTGTGGGAGAACAGAGGCCAGCTGACTGCTTGAACAAAGGTACGTCACAGGAACATGCCAACTTAGGCCTACATTTTATGCAGTCAATGAGGTATGAGAAAGCCAGACACACACATGCGTGCATGCATACACACACACACACAAGCGCACACACACAAGCGTGCACGCACACACATGGCAGCAAGGCGGCTGGCATGCACAAAGCAGGGGAGGCAACACAGCGGACGTCAGCTGTCTGTGCAAGGCCCCTCCATGAATCTTCATGGGCAACTTCATACCCCCAGGTTCCCACCTCCCAGTATATGGAACCTCAAGTCAGGTCTAAAGATGAAGGGGAAGATTTACACCCAAAGCCTGGCTGTGACAGCTTCTGTCCAGAAAAGCTGTGTTTGAGCTCCAGAATTACTCCCTACATTCATGCAACACATATGCAAGCAGGAAGCAGAGGGCTTTCTCACAGGGGCTACACAACGGGAGGGCGAAACAGTTATGTGGAGAGCTGGTGACCTGACACGGGAAGCTGGAGGGCTGTGGCGGGGAGGTACAGTCTCCCCACCGGATTGTGCTCTCAGAGAGGCGGCTGACAGCCCCAGATCCATCTTGAAAAACCCAGGAACAGCCATGTGGACTGGTCCACGGAGTCTGCTCACTTGGATACCTTGTGGAGGTGCTGTGACTTGCTCACCCCAAATTGGAAGTATAAAACCGCCACTTGTTATTGAGATAATGACTGTGCCTGGGATTAAGACCAGTGGTGGGCACCTATGGCAGAAGGTCAGCGATGCCTCCCAGCCGGGGCAGCTCCAGGCCTCTCCCTGTAGCAGTTCATGTGTAAGTGGCCTGAGAAGCCATCCTTGGCCCTGGAGAGTATAATTCCCCACCGGGTGCAGAGCACACCCCTTTACAAATGGAGGCCAAGAGCCTTCGCCTCTTCTTGCTCAGCGTGAGCCTGTTTCCACTGAGAACAGAGCCCAGCCAGGGTAGTGAACATGACAGCTTCTTGCCAGTGTTGAGAGGGCCCCCCAGGCTGGTGGGTTCCCTCCATTTTGTTAAGGGCAAAACAGAACAAAAAGGGAGGCATCTGGAGAAAGCAAGACTTTTCTTAGCTCATTCATCTTCTTCCAGCCCTAAACATCATAGAAGCCCCCAAAGGCAAGAGAAAGGAGAAAAAGCTCCTGCTGCGTTAAGTCAGCTCCTACGAGTCGCTTCCTCTCTTTTGGAAAACGAACAGGAAATACGAGAAAGGGCATGGCAGAGCTAGAAAGTGGTTGGAGGTGGCTGGGGTAGCCCTGAGCAGAGTCCAACGGTCAGGCAGTAGTTTCAGGCAGCACCTGCTCACAGCTGTCCGTCCATCTCCACCTGACAAGTGAAGAGGGCAGCGATTGACTGCCATTCACTGCCCATTTCTGCCTGGGCATGAGGCCAATGCCAGGAAACTGACAGACCTCATCTTGGGCCTAGTTCCATGCTGTGAGTATTACTGATCCCATTTTGTTGAGTAAAAAAATGGTTGGAGAGCTCCAGCCACTTGCTCAAGGTCCCCTACTTGCAGTTTGCAGAGCAGGAACCTGAGCCTGAGTCTGCCAGACCCTGCGATCAGGCACTTCTTACCTCATGAGGCTGCCTTCCACTGAGAGATGCAGCAGGGCAGACCAAGGAGGGAACCCTTGTCCCCTAGCTTCTGCTGTCCACAGAGACTAAGTTTTGTGGGTCAAGGGAGTCTATGACAGAATGCGACACCAAAGCGTGGAATGGAGTTGAGGTGCGATGCGGCGGCGCCTTCCGCTGGAAGCATGGCCACTCACCTATCAGCACCTCCCACTTTCCGTTGGCCTGGGTCACCTCGTAGGCGCAGCGCATCTCATTCAGGCTCACGCCCCCAAGGATGAAAATGATGAGGCGGGGGCCACTGCGGTACTCGCCTGGGGCCTTGTTCTTATGCCAGTGCCCATAGCGGGCGCTGAGAGAGAGAGAGAGAGAGGAAGGGAGGGAGAGTGAGAGTGAGAGAGAGAGAGAGAGAGAGAGAGTGCACGTATATCAGTCAGTTTATCTGCACTCACGGCATCTAGTGCTTCATACCCCAGTGGTTTGTTTACATATTAGGTCTGTACACTTGTGCCCCAAACAGAGTAGACGCTTAGTGAGTGTTGGCTGAATTTCACTGCAATGCAATTTTCAAGTGGTCTGGTTCCCAGGAGAAGAGTCACTATGAACGCCTGTGCTGCTGTGACCTTGTCACTCTTAGAAACATGCAGGCGACAGACAGGATCAGTTCAGCTCTGACGTTTTGCTGGGTCAAGTTCAGTAGCATCCCCCTGCTACAGGCTCATGCAGACGTCTACCCCAAGTCGTGCATGCCTCTGAGCTTGCCTGGGACACTCTGCTGTCACTGCGCAGTGATGACAGTCTAAGAGCTGTCTTCAGGCTGGCACACAGATCCCCTGAAAACATGTACTGAGTGAGGGCCTCCCCAGTACCACATCCCAAGGAGACACAGGCCTTGACCAAAAGGTCGTCGTTGAATGGGGAGGTAGGGAGAAGGAAGTGAGCCCAAATCCTGGTCTGATGAAGAGCTCTGTGCTATAGGGCCAAGCACAGGGAAGCCCTGCAACCCTGTCCAGGCACCACGGGGGAGGCTTCTCCATCCCTGAGCTGCCTTCTGGAAATCGCGGTGAAGCCAGGCAAGAAGAGTACTTCAATGGTGGGGCTGCTCCCAGAGGGGCCTCCCTCTGTCCCTGGGTTTCCTTCAATAGCCTTTACCTTTGACTGAGAAATAGGAACAAATGGGTTGTTCCCAGGTTAAGAAAATGAGAAAAATGAGATGAAAGGAGCAAGTCCTTTCTGGCCACTGCAATGCATCACCTTTCTTCCTGACTCATGACAGCCTTACAGTCACTTTCCAAACCAGGAAGAAGCCTGGGGCACCGTTTGGGCCAACAGAGAATCTCACGGTCACTTTCGTTCCTTGTGCAATCATTTGACATCCCGTTCTCATCACCCAGCCTGACTGTGGCGCTACTGGGGATTTTGTATTTTATGCCATGTTTGGCAATTTTCGTTTTGCCTCTGCTGCCATGAGAAGGGCTGCACAATGACACAGAGGCCGCCACAGGCCTCTGGCCCAGCTGAGGCCAAAAGTGAACACAGAGAGAGGAGACGCAAGAGAGAAGACAGGCGGGGAAAGTAGGAGAGGAGGGACAGAGACGTGCACATCCTGGGGTGCCAGGAGTGGCAAAGCTGCAGTGCCAGGGTTGCCCTCTCGAGCTGATAACTCTACCATCCCGAGTGCGTGCTCAGCCCTCACTGTTCTCAGGAGCCACTGTGTGCAGAGACCACGTGTGGTACCCACTTGTCAGCTGGGGGACATGTGGGCTGCTCCACACTTGGACTGCAGGAGTAAAGCTGTGAACGCTGATGCGCTGCAATTTTAAACACGGTGGTGAGGCAAGATTGGAGAAGGTAACACTTGATTAAAGACCAAAGGAGATAAGCGGCAAGCCATGCAGACATATCTTTTGTTTGTCTGTTTGAGACGGAGTCTTGTTCTGTCACCCAGACTGGAGTGCAGTGATGCAATCTTGGCTCATTGCAACCTCCGCCTCCCGGGTTTAAGCAATTCTCCTACCTCAGCCTCCTGAGTAGCTGGGACTACAGGCATGAGTCACCATGCCCAGCTAATTTTTGTATTTTTAGTAGAGATGGGGCTTCACCATGTTAGCCAGGCTGGTCTCAAATACCTGACTCAAGTGATTCAACCGCCTTGGCCTCCCAAAGTTCTGGGATTACAGGTGTGAGCTACCGTGCCCAACCCATGCAGATATATCTGGGGACAGATAATTTCAGGCAGAGGGAAAAGCAAGTGCAGTGGTCCTGAGGCAGACGTGGGCCTGACTGTTCGAGAAGTGCGAGGAAGCTGGCACGGCTGATGCGGAGTAAGGGAGGGAGGTGTGAGGGATGAATCAGAGAGGAACAGGATGCTGGAGGGGGAAGGGCCGTGGGGCCACTGTGCGGACCTGGCCCACGCTGCAGCTGTGGGGAGCAGCAGCAAGAGGGTTCTGGCAGATCACATAGCCACACAGTGGGACTGCTGCAGAGCTGACATCCAACCAGAGCTGGCCCCGCTCTGTCCTTGCTCAGGGATTTTCACCTACCTGACGGCAGTCGTACTGAAGGAGGCAGAGGATCGGGTAGAGATATAAGGGTAGTGCTTGGTGTCAAGTTTGTCCTCAATAGTGTCCTAGAAGGAAAAGAGACAGATATTAGCTTGCCATCTGTCTGAAAAGTGCTGACGGGAACCAAGGCCAGATGATCTGGAGAACATGTCACTTGGCAAAGCCATGGCCAGGTTTGCAGCAACCAGAGCTCCCTTCCCTGCGGCCAGAGGTGCCTAGCACAGGGCTCGGTTAGACCAGATGCTTTGTAACTGTCTGGACGCTGAGATAGCCTGCTTTTTAAGAGAAGTTTTTTCTTGCTTCTCTTCCAGTTTATTCACTTTCATAATCTACGTGAGGTTTTATAAATGATGCATTTTGTCCAATAAATTCCTGATACTTGCCATCAGCCTTGTAGAAACCAGGCACAAGCAGTCTCTCCTGCACAAAGGAGTCTTACCCACTCCGTTTTCCAAGTGTCTAATTATCTGGTGGGTGGACTCTCACCATCTACCTCCTGCTGCCTAGAAATCCACACTCTTCCTTACAGCTCCCACATGAAGCCTACACATGTCTCTTTAGGGGATTGGAGAGGAGGGGGAGCAAAAGGGAGCAGAGAACAAAGGAGGGAATGAGACAGAGGGGTTGGCTATCCCAACAAGCAAAGAGATATAATAGGTTTCTAGATGTTTCATGTTCACTCATCCTTTTAGTTTGTGGATTTTAAAAATGGGAGCTGACTCACTCTATATATTTAAAATACATTTATATTAATGTACAATTCAATAGGAACACCTGGGCTGCCAGGAATTAACTAAGGGATCCCAAGAAAAACTCCTTCATTCTCTAGACCCTAGTTTTGTTCACCAATCAAGTTGGAAAGATCTAGTGGTGCGGGATTCTATGCAGGGTCTCTTCCCGCTACAAGGAGAGAAGGGAGTGACCCCACAGGGCTATGGTGGTGGCCACCACCTTATACACCTTCCAGCCAACAACTGCAAAAACACCTGCTGCACTAGAGGCTCTGTGCAGACGACACAGCAGCTGAGGGGACAGGACCAACAAACGAAAAGGCGACCCAAGGCACCGAGTGGCACATGTGCACTAAGGAGTCCAGGGGAGGCCTCCGTGTGCTGAGTGCTCAGACAGATGGGGCAGCAGATGGAAATGGTGAGATTCAAGAGGGGCTTTGATGGAAAGCAGGATCTGGGAAGGGAAGTGGAAGGGTGAGAACATGCCAGGCAAGGGGCTGCTTTGGCCAGAGGAGCAGAGTCTGATTTGCTGTGTGTGGAGGCTCAGGTAGGGAGCAACAGGAGGAGGGCAGGGCAGGGCAGGCAGGGCTGCACTGGGGAGGTGTGCTGAGCCACCTGTGTGGAGATATGATGTCACTCATCTGACCTTTGAGAGGCACCTGGGCCCCTCTGGATGCGGCACCCTAGAGGGGTCTCTGTTATAGGAGCTGAGTCCTCCAAGACATAACGACAAATAGATCTGGGGCTGTGCTTAACAGTCTATCAGCTCTTCATAAACCCGCAGGGCAAGGGGCGCCACGAGGGCTGAAGGAGGCCTGGATGGGAATCCTCAAGTGGAGGCAGCACCCGTGAAGTCAGTGGCACCTCGCAGCAGGTGAAGCTGGAAGCATCCAGGCCGACAATCCAAGGGCCCTGGGCCTGGTTCTTCCTCCCCACGCCCCAGCACTGACCTCCATGATGTCCTTGATAATAGGAGTCCACCGTGAGAGCTGGTAGGTCTGCTCGCTGATGCGCTCCTTCCGCTCCGGCTTGCTCCGGCGACGCAGCGTGGACTGCATGCACACACACACCAGGTGAGAACCTGAGTCAGGGCCACTTGGGCCCTAGGTGACCTCTGCTACTCTCTAGAAATTCTCTGAAGGACCCCAGAGGCAGCAATGGCAAAGAGTAATGGGGGGCATGGTTTTCCTTGGAATAGCCCAAAATGTGCCCTTTTGGGAACCTGGAGCAAACTTGTTCTTTAAAGTAATAAAAAGGCCGGGTGTGGTGGCTCACACCTGTAATCCCAGCACTTTGGGAGGCTGAGGTGGGCAGATCACCTGAGGTCAGGAGTTCAAGACCAGCCTGGCCAACACGGCGAAACCCTGTCTCTACTAAAAATACAAAAATTAGCCAGGCATGGTGGTGTGCACCTGTAATCCCAGTTACTCAGGAGGCCAAAGCAGGAGAATTGTTTGAACCTGGGAGGCAGAAGTTGCAGTGAGCCAAGATCTTATCACTGTACTCTAGCCTGGGCGACAGAGTAAGACTCTCTCTCAAAAAAAAAAAAAAAAACAAAACAAAACAAAAAAAAAAAACAACTCATAAAAAATGGCAAACATAGGTCAAGTATGTAAGTGCCATTAGAAAAAAAAAAAAAACAACAAACACCAGGCAGTTGAAAAAGTAGTTTGCTGCCTGTTAGAGGAGGGCATACTACTTGGAGCATGCCGTACTGGATTTCAGCAGCATAGCTGTACTGAATGAATGCATGTCTCCATTCTCATTTTGATCCCTCTTGTGAGCAAGGGTTTAAAAATGCCAAACTCCTGCTAGTTACAGGGCTATGGTCTGGTGGCACTGGAACAGTTTTGTCTATAAGATTCCAGAGGGAGAATATTTGCAACCCTAGCTTTGTTAGTGCTGTGCCTATAGAAGACAAGCACAGTGGGGCTGCGACATACGAGGCTCATGGCAGAGTCCTCTGCAAGGGTCCTGGAGGCTTCACCCCACCTCTTCTAGAGCACATCACATGGTCCAGGCCTCCCAGATAATCTGCCCTAATTTGGCTCTGAACCAACCCAGTGCAGTAGACTCAAAGGTGGCCAAACTGCTAGCTCTAAGCATCATATTCTCATCTTCACAGGGGACGCTGAGGCTAAGCTGTCCAAAGGTGAGGCCAGACGGACGCTGAGACAAGACAGATAAAACGGCGGGGACCCTGTTATGGTTTGGTTCCAAGACAGCTCAGCTTTCACGTCTGTGAATGACTCACTGCTGTTCAGGTCTAGTTCTTGGCTTTGTGCCTCTAGTTTATATATAGCTTTACACCTTTATCCTCTGATTCCGTGTCTCTCTCTCTCGACGTACGAGTGTGTATCAGAGGATGCTGTACGTCAGTCAGAGAGCAGAAGCAGACAGATCTGCCAGCTCCCCTCCCGCCTCCCTGCAGAACCTGAGCTGGCCTCTTACATCGGTGACGATGGGCACACCAAGGTGAGCCATGTTGGTGATGATCTCACTGTCCTCTGGGGGAATCTGGGCGTGCTGGATCAGTTTGTTCAGGTTTTCCTCTGTGATGCCTGAGGGCACAAGACACCCGATCACCACACACAGCCCCCATGCACCCAATGGGACAGGCTGGATGGTGGCCCTTCTCCCCTCAGCGTTAGTGGACATTGCTCCTCTAACTCATCAGCTTCACTGTCGGTGAGGACAACATGAGGATCCCGATTCCCCTCCAGCCACTTTGCCTGAGTGAAGACCATCAGCAGCTGCTCCTCACAGTCTGTGTTTCCATCTGCCCCCTGGCTTCTCAGCAACCCCTGCCCACCCGCACCCTGAATCAAGTCAAACTGGACGAGAGTTTTATTATCTATCTTTTGTACAATGGACATTCCTGGGCAACTGTGATTGAACTGGGTAAAAGTCAGTTTTTAAAGGCAGAGATTACCAATGTGATGCAAGTTAAAAATACCTGGTGGGCAGAGCTCTGGTAAACTGGCCACGAGGCCAAGCAGCGTTCCTTCCCTCCCCAGCCCTGTCGTCTTCCATCTACTCCACACCATTTATTAACTCTACAATGACCGGGGAACATTCAGCCTCTAGCTGCAATGATCTGACTACACTGTATTTCCCCAAACAAGAAGGGCCCGCGGGATCCTCTTTCCCTTCCCCAGTACGTATCTTTTAAATGACTTCTCTACTTTGTTTCCTCTTTCTCAGCTGTCTCAGTTTCCCCAAGACAGGGCCTGTGCCTTTCTCTAGGTCCCACAGCCCTACCATTCTTCAAAAAGATGTAGAGAAGGATGATGCGGATTTTGTCGTAAGTGCTGACATTGGCGTCCAGCAGAATGGGGACGATGGCTCGCATAGGGTCCTTGATCTTCTCTCCCTCCGCATCTGTACCCATGGCCAGGTCCTATGGAAAACATATCTCGTTGGCCCCATCTCTCTGGTGACAGTGTGGAGGGATGGTAGCTCTTAGGAAATTCAGGATCCACAAATGTCTAGAACTGCCAGCTTGGTTGGGGAAGGTCTTAAAACAGGTGCTTCTATTCTCATCATGCACTGTAGTTAGCAGGAGTGTGATCAGCACTGTCTCCCACAGCATCAGTGAGGGTGGATAAAAGCCCTGAGTGCCACTTGCCCGACAGAAACCACAATGATTTCCCATCTTGTTTTAAAGTAGGCTGTTCACTGTAGGTGAGTGCCAGCATACTTGTGCCAGCTTCTCAGATAAAGACTCAATCCTGGCTGGGGGTGGTGGCTCATGCCTGTAATCTCAGCACTTTGGAAGGCTGAGGTGGGAGGATCTTTTGAGCCCAGGAGTTTTGAGACCAGCCTGGGCAACACAGTGGAGACCTCATCTCTACCAAAAATAAAAAAAATTAGCCAGGCATGGTGGCGCATGCCTGTAGTCCCAGCTACTCAGGAGGCTGAGGCAGGAGGATTGCTTGAGCCCAGGAGTTCAAGGCTGCAGTGAGCTATGATTGCACCACTGTACTCTAGCCCGGGTGACAGAGCAAGACCCTGGCTCATAAAAAAAAAAAAAGAAAAAAAAAGACTAAATCTTGGTAGGCCCTCTAGAGGTACAAGGCCCTATGAGGGAGCAGGGCTTAAAGGGATGTGCTTCCCCCCCATGAAAAGTGCTGGGATTTTAGGATGCCTCTGCATGGGCAGATTCTTTCCACTCTGCTTCCCCTCTCATTGAAGCACATGCTTTTTGAGTTTGAACTGCTCCAGGGTTTTAACCTGTTTTTAATCTTTCTGCCATGTTCCATGTGTGAGAAAGGGAAAAAAAAGAGCCCCCAAACCGGCAAATCCAAACCCCAGGAGATGAAGGGGAAGATAAGAGCTGAAAAAACTAGAAATGAAAGAGTGAAGTGAACACAAGCTTCTGACCCCACTTCATGATGCAGGTGAGACTCAGAGCCAGAGAAGGCAGCACGCTGGTCTCAGCCAACCAGGACTCAGCTGCAGCTTCCTTTGTGGCTCTCAGGAGGTTGCCTGAAGGCTCTCCTTTTTTCTCTCAAGACCCCAAGAGTCCAGACAAATTCTGATCTCGAGTTCATAGTCTGTCTCCAGTCTGTGTCCCAGGAAGGCAGGACACCTCTCACAGGCCCCTTCACCTTTCAGTCCTACCACCAGCCTCAACAGACATTTGACTAGCAGGACATGATTTTAATCATGCAACTAGTTCAACCATACTTTTGATCACTTCTGAAAATTTGTAAACTTCCAAAATTAATCCCAAGTTGCATTTTTACTGATTTAGGTATGACCTATTTTCTAGATGGTCAGGTTCTATTTGAGAGGATACCTTGTGTTTGCTATAATCCCCTGTAAAATTGATGGATTTTAGCAGGGCTGCTTCCCCTTATAAAATATTCAATGATACAGGACAGGGCTTACAATCCTAAGCTGAGCCTGTCACATCAAACCAGAGGATTGAAATCTTAGCTTCACACTGAGATCCTGAATTTTTTTCTTCCATGAAAAGAGGCCAAGCTGAGGCTTCGGAATCTTATTATTATTTTTGAGACGGAGTCTCGTTCTGTTGCCCAGGCTGGAGTGCAGTGGCGCAATTTCTGTTCACTGCAACCTCCACCTGCCGGTTCAAGCAATTCTCCTGCCTCAGCCCCCCAAGTCGCTGGGATTATAGGCACTCATTACCACGCCCGACTAATTTTTGTATTTTTAGTAGAGATGGGGTTTCACTGTGTTGCCCAAGCTGGTCTTGAACTACTGACCTTCTGATCCACCCCTCTCAGCCTCCCAAAGTGCTGGGATTACAGGCGTGAGCCACCGCGCCCAGCCGGCTTCAGAATCTTTTAACTTTCTTCGCTTAGAAGTTGAACGATGGTTTTATAATGTTGCAACACTTAAAGAATTAGGATGAATCTAAGCTAGGATTAGTGACTCCACAAGACAGCCTTGAAAAATGTCAGCACTGATTTCCCTTTTGCAGATTAGAAAAATGAAACACAAAGAAGCAGATACATCAAATAATCAGTGACAGAGACAGAACTCAAATCCCAAATTCTCAATTTACAATCCTAGCAAATTTCTGACTGCTACTGCTCTACCCTCTGTCAGGCTCAAGGTCTCCAAAGCTGGCCTGGCCATGGCAAGAGTAGAATACATTCAGAATATAAAATTCTGCCAGCCCTGTCAACGTAGGGCTCAGAACCCCACACATCTTTCTTCAGTCATTCCAGGGAAAATAGAGCCTTTCAAAATAGGCATGCAAAATCCAAACGGCACAGCATTCCAGACCAATCTAGTCCCTACCATGGACAGTGCAACCGCACTGGCTCCAGAGTTGAGACAGCACGATCTAGCAGGCCTTCCCGTCTCTATTTCCTATGATTCTGCAGGATGTTCAAGGTCAGATGTTAAAATTCTGCTGGGTAAATGGACCTGGCAAAAACTTGCCATGGCAGAAGGAGGAGAGTCCTACCTGTTCCACTCGGCAGAGTTTGTCTACGGTGCCTTGGTAATGCTTCATACAGTCCTCAGCAAGGTGCAGGTGGGTGGAGTACTAGGAAAAAGCACAACAGTTTGTGACCAAGGGACTAATCACGGATGCATGCAACATCTACTGAGCACCTATTATGTATAAAACACCGCTGGGCACCAAGGAGTCTCTAGCCTCAGAAAGGAGGTAAAACGTGTGTACAAGCGGGTACACAATCACTACAAAGTAGAAAATGTTACATGTCAAAAGAGAGGGACAAACCACATTCGAAGAGTTAAGAGGAAGGAGAACTCCTTTATGAGGGCAGGTGGCACCATGGTTTTATTTTATTTTTTTGAAACAGAGTCTCATCTGTTGCCCAGACTGGAGTGCTGTGGTGCAATCTTGGCTCACTGCAACCTTTGCCTCCTGGGTTCAAGTGATTCTCCTGCCTCAGCCTCCCGAGTAGCTAGGATTACAGGCATGCGCCACCAAACCCGGCTAGTTTTTGTCCTTATAGTAGATATGGGGTTTCACCATGTTGACCAGGCTGATCTCAAACTCCTGACCTCAGGTGATCCGCCCACCTCAGTCTCCCCAAGTGCTGGGATTACAGGCATGAGCCACCGCACCCAGCCAGTAAAAAAATGATGGTTTTATTACTACAATGCATCCACAAATTCTTTGATACTCCTCCTTTCAGGACGCAGAGCTTCATTCCCTCCTTAACTGTAGGCTGGATTTAGTAGCTTGCTTCTAATAAGCAATGTGGAGGAAGTGATAATGCATGGCATCCAGGATCAGGACAGAAAAGGTATTGTGACTTCCTCCTAGCACTCTCTCTCTCACACGGCTCACTCTGGGGAAAGCCAGTGGCCCTGTTGGGAGGATGCTCAAGCAGCCCTGTGGAGAGGCTCATGTGGTAAACTGAGGCCTCCTGCCAACAGCAGGGGAATAGGACGGAAAACATAAAGAGGGGAAAAGAAAGTGACAGGAAATAAGGTGCCTATCCCAGACTTTCATTTTCTTTTCTAATAAAAATTGAAGATGACTCAAAATCTGTGATTTTCCATAGATCAATTAGAGTAGTAGGGCTTTGAGAAGTCTTTTTGCGGTTGTTTCTACTCAATGATTCAAACAGATGATTTGGGGCTGCCATACCTTGCTGAGCTCTTTCTGGTACTGAGGCATCTTCTTCAGCATCTGGGACAGGTCCCGCATGGTGGTCTGTAAGGGAAAGGAAAGCATATGCTGTCACTCTAATGGCCCTGATGTCAGGAGGCTTTGCAAGGCTGGCGGGCACAGGACAGGACAGCCGCCCTCACTAGGGTTCCCAAGTGCACTCTCCGTAACCCTCAAAATGAATCTGTGAAACACAAGATCATGTGTGTTTAGATTTCCAGGCCTCTGGCTCAAAAATTTTTTTGATCCAAACATGATTGCCTTACAGGTTGGGAACTGAACTCTGAAGTCTCTAGAAGTTACATTTTATTCTATGCTTATTGAACTAGAAAGCTGTTGAGAGCTAATTCTTGGTGAGGAAAAAAATCTTTCTATTCATTGCTTTTCTTCATCCTCAGCTCAAGCAGCCTTAGCATCAAGTTTGCACTTTCTCCCGGCAGAAAGACTGTGGCTGCGTGGACAGGAGAACAGGGAGGTCAGAGAGGGTGGGAATCTGCACCCGAGGGGCAAGATGGGTCTGTGTGCTTTCTAACTGTGTAGGCCATCTAATCCCATCCATTTACCCCACAAAAATTTACCGAATTACTACTATATACCAGGAACTATTAGGTGCTGGAGATACAAGGACAAAAGTAAAAAAAAGAATCTCTGATTCACAGAGAATCAGAGCATCCAGGAGAGGAGCCAGATAAAGCACTGCAGAGATCAGGGCCCTTCGAGGGGACTCACCAGGTAGTGTGGGTGCACATGGCACAGACGTCTGCCTAGTCTAGGTAGGGGACCCGGGAGGGTTTCCCTGAGGAAATGATGCTTGAGCCAAAGAACCTGGCCAGGTCTGAGGCAAGAGGACCCTGGCATGGCTGGAGCAGGAAGGCAGGGCAAGAAGGACAGGGGCAGAGATGAGACCAGAGAGAGGCCTGTGGGGCTCATGATCTGGGCTTTGGAAGGGGTGTAGGGGTGTGTGTGTGTGTGTGTGTGTGTGTTGCAGATGGGAGTTATTCTAAGGGGAACAGGAAGTCCCTAAATGGTTTTAAGCAAGGGAGTAATACAACCAGAGTTGCATTTTGGTAATTCCACTTCCCTTGACTAAGAAAGGTGCGCCACCTCTGATAAACAGGCAGGATATGGAGAGGCTCAGGTAAGGTAGGTTATAAATTCTAATTTTTTTTTTTTTTTTAGATGGAGTCTTGCTCTGTCACCCAGGCTGGAGTGCAGTGGCGCAATCTTGGCTCACTGCAAGCTCTGCCTCCCGGCTTCATGCCATTCTCCTGCCTCAGCCTCCCGAGTAGCTGGGACTACAAGGTGCCCGTCACCACACCCGGCTACTTTTTGTATTTTTAGTAGAGACAGGGTTTCACCGTGTTAGCCAGGATGGTCTCAATCTCCTGATCTTGTGATCCGCCCACCTCCGCCTCCCAAAGTGCTGGGATTACAGGCGTGAGCCACCGCGCCCGGCCATAAATTATAATTTCACTACAAGTTAAAAAAAGGTCTCGCAGTTTGTTCTTCTGGCTTAAAATGAAGCATGATCCAAAACAGTAAATATTAACCCTCAGAGTAACAAAAAGCAGTTCTCTGTAAATATCGAAATCTAGGGGTTCTGGATCTGTATCTTTTTTTTTTTTTTTGACAGAGTCTCACTCTGTCACCCAGGCTGGAGTGCAATGACGTAATCTTGGCTCACTGCAACCTCCACCTCCACCTCCCGGGTTGAAGCAATTCTCCTGCCTCAGCCTCTCAAGTAGCTGGGATTACAGGTGCCCACCACCATACCCAGATATTTTTTTGTATTCTTAGTAGAGATGGGGTTTCACCATGTTGGCCAGGCTAACCTCGAACTCCTGACCTTGTGATCCACCTGCCTTGGCCTCCCGAAGTGCTGGGATTACAGGCATGAGCCACCACGCCCAGCCTGGATCTGTATCTTAAGTGTAAAAATGGCTGGGCGCGGTGGCTCACACCTGTAATCCTAGCACTTTGGGAGGCTGAGGTGGGTGGATCGCTTGAGGTCAAGAGTACAAAACCAGCCTGGCCAAGATGGTGAAACCCCATCTCTACTAAAAATACAAAAAAATTAGCCAGGCGTGGTGTTGCATGCCTGTAATCCCAGCTACTCAAGAGGCTGAGGCAGGAGAATTGCTTGAACCCAAAATGCAGAGGTTGCAGTGAGCCAAGATCCTGCCACTGCACCTCAGCCTGGGAAACAGAGCAAGACTCTGTCAATAATAATAATAATAATAATAATAAAAACAAAATAAAAATAAGGCAAAATGATGTAAACGAAAAAAGGGATATGACCTTTCTAACCCACTAGTCCTATTCAGAGGAGGCAACTTCCCTGCTCTTAGAGAGAAAGCAGGGACTAATTTACTGAGCATTTGAGCGATGGCATGGGTTTACCTTCTCTCCAGTATTCATTCTCTTGCTAGAAGAAAAATCTTTCAGAGACCGGGTGACTTCCCTGGAAAATAAAAGGAGGCAGCTAAGTTTCACAGCAACACCATAGGCCTTGCTATGGATGCTATAGGAGTCATGCAATTTTTTCCTTTAGGAATATGTGGTACTCCTAAAGTGGTTTTCCTGCCAGTAAGGTATGCATTTAAAGTTACTTTTTGCCAGGTGTGGTGGCTCACACCTGTAATCCCAGCACTTTGGGAGGCCAACGCGGGCAGATCAGCTGAGGTTGGGAGTTCGAGACCAGCCTGGTCAACATGGTGAAACTCCGTCTCTACTAAAAATACAGAAATTAGCTGGGCATGATGGCACATCTTTTTTTTTTTTTTTTTTTTGAAACGGCGTCTAGCTCTGTCGCCCAGGCAGTAGTGCAGTGGCGCAATCTCCACTCACTACAAGCTCCGCCTCCCGGGTTCATGCCATTCTCCTGCCTCAGCCTCCCGTGTAGCTGGGACTACAGGCACCTGCGACCTCGCCCGGCTAATTTTTGTATTTTTAGTAGAGACAGGGTTTCACCATGTTAGCCAAGGTGGTCTCGATCTCCTGACCTCGTGATCCGCCCGTCTTGGCCTCCCAAAGTGCTGGGATTACAAGCGTGACCCACCGTGCCCGGCCATGTGGCACGCTTCTGTAATCCCAGCTACTTGGAAGGCTAAGGCATGAGAATTGCTTGAACCCAGAAGGCAGAGGTGGCAGTGAGCTGAGACTGTGCCACTGTACTCCAGCCTGGGTGACAGAGCAAGGCTTGGTCTTAAAAAAAAAAAACAAAAAAAGAAAAGAAAAGAAGTTATTTTCTAAGAGAGAAGAGAGACACGTAGCTTTTCTAATTAATATTTGAAACCAGTGATCTCCAGAGTGGGGTGTACCAGATTATTCAAGGAGAAAAGAGAAGAAAATATTAGAATATCTGTGTTTATTTTACCTCATTCTTTTCAAATTTATGTTGGAATATAAATAGTGAAACATAATTCATGTTTGAAAAATATACAAACATATATATATGTTATAAATACACACATTAGTACAATAAAGCATATTTTAAATTCATAAATACATTTAATTTACTGAAATGTGGATTAATATCTTTTTTATTTTTTGAGTCAGAGTTTTGCTCTTTTGTCCAGGCTGGAGTGCAATGGCGGAATCTTGGCTCATTGCAACCTCCGCATCCCAGGTTCAAGTGATTCTCCTGCCTCAGCCTCCCAAGTAGCTGGGACCATAGGCACACGCCACCACGCTCAGCTAATTTTTGTATTTTTAGTAGAGATGGGGTTTCACCATGTTGGCCAGGCTGGTCTCGAATTCCTGACCTCAGGTGATCCACCTGCCTCGGCCTCCCAAAGTGCTGGGATTACAGGTGTGAGCCACCATGCCAGGCCATGGGTTAATATCTTTTTAAGCTGAGTGATCAAAAAAGTTTAGAGACCTCTTCTCTAAACAACAGAACTATCCAAGGCTGTATTATTTTCTCACTCTTCCTGGGAAATTTCCTGAATATATCGCTAACTCAGGGTAGCAGAATGTGTCTTTCTGAAAAAGCAGAATCATTATCTACAGTTTAAAGGTCTTACAACAATGTTTAAATATTAGAAACATTCTGAAACATTTTCAGAGCTGGATACAGTTTAGTAAGGAGACATCAGCTATTGCTCAGGAACTGTAGGTAAAACAGGGAAGGTTGAATATAGCAGCTATAAAAAAGAAAGTCCAATTGTATACTGTGGTGTTTGGGTCTTTCAACGGAATGAACTAGCTTTAAATTTTTAATGTTTGTAATGCATTTTTCTGAGAGAGCTACATATGTTTTCCAAGAATCCTAAAAGCAGCCCTAATACAAAATTGATTTTCTAACTTCACGAAGTCGGAGTAGCTCAAGCTCAGAGAACAGAAGGGATTTATCATTATGGGTTAGCATGTTGATGACTCTGCCAAGGAAACGAATTCACACAAGGATGAGCCCCCACGAGGAGCCCAGAGTGAGCACATCATCAACAGCAGCTGGGGAGAGGGGCCTCGCTGGAGAAGGGGGTAGGGGGCTCTTACTGGGACACCTCTGCGATGTGCTTGTGGCGCAGTGCTATCCACAGGTCGTCGTCCTCGTCCAGGAGCACCTCCTTCACCCGTGCCTCCCCAATGCCGCTTGTCTCGTACCTAGAATGGAGACGGGACTCAGCTGGAGCGCACTGTCTCCACAACAGTCATCGAACCCTCTTCAGCTTACAGCAACAGCTCACCACCCTCAGCTGTCAGATGTTCACAAGTGCCGTCACAGCAAGTCCCGAACATTGGACGTGTCAGTCAGGCCTGCTGTGGCAGCACTGACCTGGGCTGCAATTCCTTGGGTAGGAGAGACTCAAAGCTCTATTCAAAGTCAACCAACTTGAAACTCTGTCTTAAAATCTTCTGGGTCAGCTGATACAAGCTCCACCTGAGCTGCCTGTCCAGGGCATGAAGTCAGGTCATACATGAGTTTAGTTATTTATAGGGGAAAGGTAAAGATCATATCTGTCCCTCTGGAAAGGCACTGGGATGTCATCCTCAATGTGTGGTGCCTAAATAGCTTCCAGCAGCTGCCTGCAATGGGCCCTCGGCACCCATCACAAGGGAAATCGCAAACAGCTGGAGGAAGCACAAATTATAGCTACCAACAGGGAGAACCGAGATTCACTCATATTTTTGGAATCTTCATTTTGAAACCACTATCTTTATGATGGGTGCTATTAAATGCCATGAGAACAATGTCTGTTCTCATACAGTCTGTTTCTCATGCAGTGTGGTTCCATAAAAGGAAAAACTAGTTTTTAGAAACTAAATTTCTGATGATTGTTACCAAGAAAAATGTTTTTTATAAATGAAGAAAACAGCTTCTCTGTAAGGAAAGTTTAGTATGAAACTTCTGTTGATATATTTCATCATCACCATATTTCAGGATCTATAAACAAGAAGTTTCAACTCTGCCTCCAGAGAGGCAGAACCAGTGCAACAGAAAATAAAAATTTCACCTCTGAATGAGATACACACATAAACACAAAATCAACATATTAACATATCCAAGTAGGCTATGACCTGAGGTGATGTGAGCCGGGAAATGAAGACCTAAAGTGCCTGTCCTCCCCAAAAAGAGGACAGGTCATGAGTTCCTGCCTAGAAATGCCACGTGGATCTGTGGAACTCACAGAAGAACTTACAGGCTAATTTGCAAGGCTGTATCAATGAACCATTTTTCCTAGGGTTAAAAACACTCTTTTGCTGGGCACGGTGGCTCACACCTGTAATCCCAGCACTTTGGGAAGCTGAGGCAGGCAGATCATGAAGTCAGGAGTTCGAGACCAGCCTGGCCAACATGGTGAAACCCCATCTCTACTAAAGATACAAAAAATTAGCCAGACGTGGTGGCGCACACCTGTAATCCCAGCTACTTAGGAGGCTGAGTCAGGAGAATTGCTTGAACCTGGGAGGCAGAGGTTGCAGTGAGCTGAGATCGTGCCAATGTACTCCAGCCTGGGTGATAGGGCAAGACTTCGTCTTAAAAAAAAACAAAAAACAAAAAACGCTCTTTTTCTGCCAGGCGTGGTAGCTCAGTGAAATCCCATCCCTACTAAAAAAAATAAAAAAAATTAGCTGGGCATGGTGACACACACCTGTAACCCCAGCTACTTGGGAGGCTGAGGCAGGAGAATTGCATGAACCCAGGAGGCAGAGGTTGCAGTGAGCCGAAATCACACCATTGCACTCCCGCCTGGGCGACAGAGCGAGACTCCGTCTCAAAACAAACAAAAAAACCCGTTCTTTTTCTAGACATATTTTTGGTTCATGTGCAGAGCTCTGGGGTCTGTAACACTATACTTACTTGTATACATCATTTTCGATAGGCAGCAGATCATAACTCATAGCCTGAAAAGTCAATTCGTGGAGCACAGGGGAGCTGGGGTCAAAGCCTCGATCCAGGATCAGAAGCTGGGAGCGTGCCTTGTCTGGGCCCTGGGGGAAAACAGGGAGATGCTTCACAAGCTACTCAGCCAACTCCGGCTTCTCCACCTAGTGAACCCCTCTTGCAAAGGAGGGCAGCAGGAAGCAAACTCTGAGGTGCAAAGCTATTAACGCAGCACAGAAGTCTACCACTGGACAAGATCACCAAAAACACCCTAAAGGAACTCCAGGGTGGCGGGCGTGGCTCAAGCCTGTAATCCCAGCACTGGGAGCCGAGGCGGTGGATCACGAGGTCAGGAGAGATCGAGACCATCCCTGACTAACAGGTAGAAGCCGTCTCTACTAAAAATACAAAAAACTAGCACGGGCGAGGAGTGGTGAGCCTGTAGTCCCAGCCACTGGGAGGCTGAGGCAGGAGGAATGCAGTAAACCGGAAGTGGGCTTGCAGTGGCCCGGAGATCCAGCCTGCCTCAACCTAGGCGTGGGAAATGAGACTCACGTCTCAAAAAAAAAAAGACTCCAGTGTTTCCATTTCATAGCAAGCGCACTTAGAGGCAGATATGAAATGCTAGGAGCCGAAGTGAGTTTCTGTAGGAGCGTGCTGCCCAAGTTCAACTACAAATGGGGCAACCACCCTCCAGTGTGCCCGGGACTGAGCGGGTTCCCAGGACCTGGGACTTTTAGTTTTAAAATCAAGGTGGTGAGGAAACAGCTCTGTATCTTGATTGTAAGATGGTTACATGAATCTATCCATGTGTAAAACTGCACAGGACTGTACACAGAGCATGTGTAAAAACGAGGGAATGCTGAATGAGCTCTGAAGAGCGTGTCAGTGTTGGTTTTCTGGTTTGCTATTGTGCTTCTGTGGGTTTTCCAGGACGTGGGCCATTCAGAGCTGCAATCAGGAAAGCCCTGGCAAACAGAACAAGTTGGTCACCCTGGCCACGCTGAACACATGTAGATCGCCCTGCCCCAGGGGCTTCGGGCATTTCGCTGGAGGCCAGTCCCCGGGAAAAGCAGCACTGACATACACTCTGTGGCAACAGAACCAAGCTGTCTCTGGGACTGCCACACAAACACTGCGGTCCTTGGTAAGAAAACAATGTGGTCCAAGCCAGACTTACCTCCCCCATTGTTGGGTCATCAGCTTTATAGGCATCAAGCTTGTCCTGGATTAGCTGAGCCAGCAGGGCATTGTCCTTGTATTCCCTGACAAAGGAGGAGTGATAGAGCATGAACCACCCAGCACCATGATGGTGCTAGCTGCCCCCGGGAAAGGAAGTCAAGCAGTGCAGGGGGTTAGGGGAGATGTGAGCATCATCTGTATTGGTGTTTTTACAATGAGAGTATAATTAGAAAAGGAAAAGCAAAATAAAACACTTAGCTCAGTGCCTGGACCATAAATAAGTGATTTTCTTATTGCTTTTTTCCCAGAATTATCTAAGTGGAAACGTACATCTTTCCAAGCAGCTTCAGATAAACCACCGCACTTCCACTGGGGGCCCTGACCAGTCAGTCAACCTTTTGCCACGATCAGGCCCCCAGCCTAACTCCCATGATTCTCACTTCCCTCAGTTCACATTCTCTTGGGTCTTGTATTGTTTTGTTTGTTGGAGAGTGACATTTCAGCTGGCATGGCCAGAACAATGTGAGAACCTTTGAACCTTTCCCCATGGTTGGGTCTGATGGCACTCCCTGGCCCCCACCTGACCTGATGCTGGGCCGGTGGCTGCCTGCCTCCTGGCCAGTGGCAGCACTGCAGCAGCCCTGCTACCAGCCTGAGCTCCTGCTGGTCAGTCAGGAGACGCCACCTAGGTCCCATTTCTTAACTGCCAGCCGGCTTTGTCATGAGTACCAACAGTGGAGGGAAGCCAGGCACTGGGACAGCAATCACGAGGTGTTTTCTATGGCCACAACTTCCAGCAGACAATGAGGCCACAGGATGGGTGAACCCATGATCCGTGGCAACACCAAGTTCTTGGTTAACCCAGCACAATGCCTTGGCAGCCTAAGCCCTTCCTGCCCTACTCCTAACCTGCTGGCAGTTACGAGTCTACCTCTGCACCCTCTCAGATTCTATCCTTACCTGTCCACCCCATTCCCATCACTCCAAGACCAGGCCCTTTGTTCCTTCTGCAGTGGCCTCCTGTTTAGCCACCCCTTCTGGTTTTTCCTTGCCCTGACTCCTGCTCATATTCCAGCCTTCACTTTCCCAGAGTGCTGTGGTCACCCCCCTGTCCAAATCCCCCATAGGTTTCCAGTGATAACCACTGAAGGACATAATCCCAAACCTGACTTCCGAGACCTCCAGAATTGGCTTCATCCCATGCCACTGCCCTACACATACACTGTGCTAGACTACCCGTCTTCCCCAAATGTGCCCCACGTTTTCCCAACTCCAAGTTTTTGTTTATACCAAATGCAAGAGCGAATTGTACACACAAAATGCTGGCCCCTCTCTCCTCATGAGCCTATTGTCACCTGTGGTCTGCAGACTGGCTTCACCCTTGGCTCAAAGGGCCCTCTCCCTACTGTGGTTGCCCCCAGCACTTGGCGTGTCCTGTCTCGCAGGGTCGAGCCTGCAGGGGTGCATCTCTCATGCACACACACGCTGGAAGGCAATCCCACCCATATTCCCTGATCATGGGCTGGGTCTTCAGCTTCAGGTGCCCCAGCACTCAGCACACAGCAAGCAAGAGAGGAATGCGTGGCTTTATAAAATCTGAGGAACATGTCCTTTGGAGAATTACTCTCTTTGTGTTTTATCTTACTCTGAAACATCTTTAGTAAAGATAGTATTTGTCTTTAAAGATTAGAAAGACATTAAAAATGGTAGGCAGCCTGAGTTGCAATTACATAGAGGTTCACATTTTCGTTATTCAATAGTTGATTTGTGCTTTTTTCTGCATGTATTATTATATTTTGCTATAGCATTTAGAAGATAACAAAACCATTGGAAGAATAATTTTAAGTGAGAGATGCTCAAATCCTGATCTTCTTGAGACAACTGTCAAAGGAACTTTAAGGCCGGAGGAGGAGTCCAGGCCAGCTCCTCGCTTGGGGGACACACAGGATGCCACTCTGGCAGAAAGGTGCGCTGTCTTACCCCCGATACCGCACAGCCGGGTACTCCTTCAGGGTGGCACACAGGGTCGCGATCTGCTCTGCCAGGCGCTCCAGTATAGGATTCTTCATCTGAGCCTTGTGGGGACTGTAGAAGCTTTGGAAAGAGTCAGCAGAGTCCAAGGAATAGACCTGGGGAGGAGAAAAAGTATTAATACATATTGCGAACTATCGGAGTATTCTCCGACCCTGGCAGTGAGTCTATAGAATATGTTCCTGTTTCTTCCACAAATATGTGCTGGGTGCCTACCACGTGCCCACGTGCTAAAGACTTGGGAACTATTAGTGGCCAAAACATCCCTATCCTCAAGGAGTTTGCAATCTAGTAGGAGAAAGCAGGCAATAAACATAATGAAAAGCGAATTGTGTGGTCCTGAGAAACTGGCAAGAATATGAGAAAATATCAGAGCAGGGGAGGATGTCTAGGAGGGCTGGACAGGGAGGACACCGGGACTCGCTGAGAAGGTGACGTCTGAGCAAGGGCTTGAAGGTGGGATGTTTATCACCAGCAGGGGACTTCCACATGCAGGGAACAGGTAGTGCCAAGGACCTCGGGCAGGTGTGTGTCTCGGGTGCCTGGAGAACAGTGACAAGGCCAGGAGGAGAGCAGAAGGGGTTAGTGTGAGACTACACTGGAAATTGTAAGCTTAGTTTCAATAAATAAGAGACAAGCCAGATACTGTGTGTGACTGCGGGCAAATAAAGGAGCTATTTATGGATTTAATAATACCTTATCTTCAGTAGTATGTTCTGAGTATTTGTCTTTTCTTTCTTTCTTTCTTTCTTTTTTTGAGATGGAGTCTCGCTCTGTTGCCCAGGCTAGAGTGCAGTGGCATGATCTCAGCTCATTGCAACCTCTGTTTCCCAGGTTCACACCATTCTCCTGCCTCAGCCTCCCAAGTAGCTGGGACTACAGGGATCCGCCACCACGCCCAGCTAATTTTTTTGTATTTTTAGTAGAGATGGAGTTTCACCGTGTTAGACAGAATGGTCTCGATCTCCTGACCTCATGATCCACCCATCTCGGCCTCCCAAAGTGCTGGGATTACAGGCGTGAGCCACCATGCCCGGCCATATTTGTCTTTTCTTTTTCCATTTCTTTTTTTTTGGAGTGTGCTAGAAGTTGAAGATTCTCTCTTAAATGACTGAGTCTTCCAGTTATCAGTATTCTCTTAAATTCTCATTTATATAAACTACCTTAATCTTTAAAAATGGTATATAAAAAGAGTTTATTACTTTATCAAAATTTCTGAAATATAATATTGTTGAATATGCTAAAGCTGGATTTTGTTCTGTCCACGTAGGGACGGAACACACAAAAGAAAAAAAAAATTCCTTTCCCCAAGCAGGTGACAGGCTTTAGGCCAAGTGAGAAGGAAGCCTGTTTTCAAATGTTCACACTACATCTTATGCATCTCTCTTTCTCTGAGAATAGGTCACTCTCTGGTGTCTCGAAGCTGATCTGTAAAGATCCAATATGCCACAATCATCTTTTAGCTCCATAAAATGCATCAAAGTCCTGTGGTTTTTGTTTCCTTGTTTGGTAAGAAAAGACATTTTAACAACTCTTAAAATACCAAGACAAGTTGTGTCTGTTCTCTCACAATCAGCTTCACCTTTATTTGTTTAATAATTTTGTTTGTTTCCAAGGGAGCACTTTATGGGCCTGGCATTTGGCACTTGAAGTGTTAACAGCTAATGACGAAGGCTGCCATCTGCTCTTTCAGCACATGACAAACTGAGGTTATCTCTACCTAAAAAACAGTCTCCTTCGCAG
Organism: Papio anubis; assembly: GCF_008728515.1. Classification (NCBI taxonomy): domain Eukaryota; kingdom Metazoa; phylum Chordata; class Mammalia; order Primates; family Cercopithecidae; genus Papio; species Papio anubis. The sequence goes on along the minus strand of NC_044988.1, from coordinate 97,135,875 downwards.
CAGATGGGATGCTTCTGCTCCCCTCCCTCGCTCTCCTTCCAAGCTCGTTTCTGATTGGCTACTCTGTGGTTATTCAAGGAGTCAGCCGACAAGAGTGAGCACTGAGAGCAAGGATGAAATGCACACAAAGAAAGGCACAAGGCTGATGCAAAGTCAGAAACAACTGGAGAGTAAGATGAGGGCAGGGGGCAGGCCCTATGGAATACTATTTCCATTCAGTAAACATTCACTTATAACCTGTTATTTGGCAATTCAGAGCATGGTACCTTCCCTCCCCCACTCTTTAGTAGGTCCCACCCCACCCTCTCAGAATAAGAGAGGATGCAGATTTCCTTCCCACCCCCTACTCAGGCTCACCTGGGATTCGTATGGGAGAAATGCAATATTGATTTCCGTCAGAGTTTTGATGACTTTGGCTGCTCGAGATTTTACCAGTTCATTAAACAGGGCATCTGGACAAGCTGCAAGCATGACAAAAGACAGTTAGTTGGCTTTCCTGTCCATTTGCTGGTTCATTTAATAGCTGCACACGTACAGTGGGCTCTTCATTTTATCAGGATTTTTTTTTTTTTTTTGAGATGGAGTCTCACTCTGTCACCCAGGCTGGAGTGCAATGGCGTGATCTTGCTCACTGCAACCTCTACTTCCCGGGTTCAAGAAATTCTCCCACCTCAGCCTCCTGAGTAGTTGGGATTATAGGCACCTGCCATCATGTCCAGCTAATTTTTGTATTTTTGTAGAGACAGGGTTTCACCATGTTGGCCAGGCTGATCTTGAACTCCTCACCTCAGGTGATCCACCCACCTCAGCCTCCCAAAGTGCTGCGATTACAGGTGTGAGCCACTGCACCTGGCCAAAATCATTCTTCTGCTATATCCTTTCCACTTCCTCAGTGGTGAGTGCCGTGGGAGTTTATCCCCAGAGAGAAGATCTCTGGGTGAATTCTTACTGTTTTATACTCTGTAGCTATCCAGGTCAATTCATCTCCCTCTGCTTCTCTGCCAGAATCTGAGCATAAAATCCCCACAACATAAGAAAACTAATTCCACGGTAATGACGCAGGTTCTATTGAATACAAAGACTACTGGATTGGAATATCTTTGTAATTGAAAAATTGATGGAAACCTACTACAGCATACAGTGCTGACTGGAAGTCTACATAAGGAAATGCCAAGCCTCAGGAAGGTCATTCTCAGCACCAAGCCTGTCAGTCCTGAGAAGAGGTGCTTGTGTGCTATTTTTCAGCAGGAAGGGCTGCATGATCTAGTGGGTTTGTATTTGGTGCACTTATTTTTGTCTCTTATGCAATTTATCTTCTGAAGAGAAACTAGCAGATTGGGACAAGCATGGTAACAACCCATTTCTTCCCTCTTGACCTGCCTTAGTTTTGGCTCAGCCCAGCTGTGCAGAAATGCTAACCTGCCTGATGGGACTGGGGACAGCTCTCGGTTGTACTCACAGTCAGTGAAGAAGACGTGTGCGGCCCGGTATTTAGCAGTCGGCGGGTCCTTAAAGTCACTGATGAGAGAGTGGACGGACTGTGGACAGGGGGAGAAAAGAGGGACCTGAATCCAATTCTAGAGCCAAATGGGACCTATATCTGAACTGAGTTAAATCCAATGGCTTCAAGACACTTGCACAAAATCAGGAGATTTTTGATGCATAATTCTAACACTCATGTTTGGCCACAACCAAGTCCTGAGGACTTAAAATTAGTATTATTTCAGAGTTTGGATGAACAAAGGCCTTCTTAGCTCATTCTGGAATGACTGTATCAGTTCTTTGGAGCCATGTAATTAGTTGTTAGGAAGACACCCACAACAAAAGGAAACTGGGCAGAAACCTTCCAGGAGATTCACATTGATGACCTTTTGGCAATTTACTTGTATCTGTAGAAACTCATATGTAGGCCAGTTTTCAAAGTGGAAAGAAAGTGTGCAAATTGGAGGAAATTTATATAGCCTAAGACACCTAAGGCTGGCGTGGTGGCTCACGCCTGTAATCCCAACACTTTGGGAGGCCAAGGCAGGTGGATTGCTTGAGCTCAGGAGTTTGCCACTAGCCTGGGCAACATAGCAAGACCCCCATCTCTACCAAAAATTAGCTGGGCATGGTGGCGTGTGCCTGCAGTCCCAGCTATTTGGGAGGCTGAGGTGGGAGGATCACTTAAGCCCCAGAGGTCGAGGCTGTAGTGAACTGTGACCACACCACTGCACTCCAGCCTGGGTGATGGATGAGACCTGGCTCAAAAAAAAAAAGGCTGAGCGTGGTGGCTCACGCTTGTAATCCCAGCACTTTGGGAGACTGAGACAGGTGGATCACTTGAGGTCAGGAGTTTGAGACCAGCCTGGCCAACATGGTGAAACCCCGTCTCTACTAAAAATACAAAAATTAGGCCGGGCGCGGTGGCTCAACCCTGTAATCCCAGCACTTTGGGAGGCCGAGGCGTGGTGGCGGGCGCCTGTAGTCTCAGCTACTTGGGAGGCTGAGGCGGGAGAATGGCGTGAACCCGGGAGGTGGAGATCACGCCACTGCACTCCAGCCTGGGAGACACAGCGAGACTCTGTCTCAAAAAAAAAAAAATTAGCTGGGTGTGGCAGGGGGGCGCCTGTAATCCCAGCTACTCAGCAGGGTGAAGCAGGAGAATCTTGAACCCGGGAGGTGGAAGTTGCAGTGAGCTGAGATTGTGCCACTGCACTCCAGCCTGGGCAACAGAGTTAGACTCCGTCTCAAAAAACAAAACAAAAATGACAAAACAAAACAAAATCTGCCTAAGACAACTATTACCCAGAAGCAAGGAGTTGGACCTTGTTTGGAAGGTGATTTGAAGTAACCTCCAAAATTATAAGACAGGTAAATCTGAACAGTAACTGGATATTGATAAAATAAAATGAAAGCATAAAATACCAAAGTCTGGAGGTGGACTGCTAATTAGACAGAGTGGGTCCTACCTGAAGAGGGAGTGCCAGGGGGAAAACTAGAATGATGTAGGGCCATGGAACACAGGCTCTGGTTTTCTGCACAGCTGCTGTGTTTAAGAACGCTTAATACATCACTTCTCACTGCATAAACACCACCCTCCGCCCCACCCCACTGTGGATTGCATGCTTAAACAGAGCAGTGTGTTAAATGCGTGCTTAACCTAGAAATGTCAGACAGTCTGTGCCACATAAATCCCAAGCCAGTCCATCTAACCTTAGCCAGGGTCCTCCTCTGGTGGAAGGTTTACCTTCTCGGATGGAGTGATGAGATACACAGCCTCCAGGCTGGGGAGTGGCTCTCTGCGCTTGTTGATATCTTCCACAACTAGACAACAAAACAACCCACAGTGAATAAGAAAACATGATGGGTGACCATAAAACCAGAAGCAATATAGACAGGCTACCTTCAGACTGTTGCAGATAAATATCTACAGTGGTGGGCGGGGGGGAACAATCATTCACCCATTCCTTAAGGTTACCACATTCCTTGGGAGTGAATTCCATGGTCTCAACATGCCCAAGATGTTAGAATCTGAAATCCAGGCTGGGTATGGTGGCTCATGCCTGTAATCCCAGCACTTTGGGAGGCTGAGGGGGGGCATATCACTTGAGGTCTGGAGTTCAAGACCAGCCTGGCCAACATGGTGAAATCTCATCTCTACTAAAAAACTACAAAAATTAGCCAGGCATGTTGGAATGTGCCTATAATTCCAATCACTCAGGAGGCTGAGGTGGGAGAATTGCTTGAACATAGGAGGTGGAGGTTGCAGTGAGCCAAGATCACTGCACTCCAGCCTGAGTGACAGAGTGAGACTCCATCTCAAAAACAAAAGCAACAACAAAGGAAAATCTGAAATCTTATCACACTAGATAGTTCTCACTTCCCATTTCAGTTTAAGTAAATTCATTGATCTGTTCTGAGAGAAAATGGAAAATACTATCTAATTCTGTCAAGAATGGGTCCTCTGCCTCTTCTTCCGCTTTGTCTTGTCTGCCCTAGATAATCCCAATTCCTTCAGAATTTCCATGTTGGGTTTATTTATCAACAGCTGGATAGTTTCATTGCTCTCCTCTGCATATCAAATGAAGGCATTCCAACCACATCCTCTATACAAGATTGCTTCCTTCAATAGTGCAAAGATTAAACATTCTATTTGGTTAAAACAAACATGGGCTTTGGTTTGCTTGTTTCCTCTACAGTTATGTCAGTGACTTCACCTGGAAAGAACAGCTTTTGGGAGAATCTTACCAATCACCTGGTAAGGCTTAAAATGTGTTATCTACTGTCTTCTGGCATGAAGGGAGCAAGGCAATTATACAGGTGCCATTCTTCCTGTGCAGATGATTTAAGTAGATAAAAGCACCACTTTAAAGGATTGTAACATGTATAAAGACTTGGAACATTTATAAAGACTTTCACCCCAAATAATGTTCAAATTTTTTTTTTTTTTTTTTTGAGAGGGAGTCTGGCTCCGTTGCCCCGGCTGGAGTGCAGTGGCCGGATCTCAGCTCACTGCAAGCTCCGCCCCCCGGGTTTACGCCATTCTCCTGCCTCAGCCTCCCGAGTAGCTGGGACTACAGGCGCCCGCCGCCTCGCCCGGCTAGTTTTTTTTGTATTTTTTAGTAGAGACGGGGTTTCACCGTGTTCGCCAGGATGGTCTCGATATCCTGACCTCGTGATCCGCCCGTCTCGGCCTCCCAAAGTGCTGGGATTACAGGCTTGAGCCACCGCGCCCGGCCATAATGTTCAAATTAATACCAAAATCCCCAAACATCTACTTTACCAGTGGTTACAGATTTTTTAATTTACTAGGCCACTAATACTTGCCCCCAAAATATTTCAGAGCTTCAACATAGGGTTGCTAACTTTTAAATTTTGCTAAGTAAGAACACTTTTTTCTTTTTTTCTTTTTGAGACAGTCTTGCTCTGTTGTCCAGGCTAGAGTGCAGGGGCACGATCTCAGCTCACTGCAACCTCCACCTCCCAGGTTCAAGCGATTCTCTGGCCTCAGCTTCCTGAGTAGCTGGGACTACAGGCACATGCCACCACGCTTGGCTAATTTTTGTATTTTTAGTAGAGATGGGGTTTCACTATGTTGGACAGGCTGGTCTCAAATTCCTGACCTTGTGAGTCGCCTGCCTCCACCTCCCAAAGTGCTGGGATTACAGGCGTGAGCCACTGCGCCCGGCCGTAAGGACATTTTTTTTTTTTTTTTTGGAGACAGAGTCTCACTCTGTCACCCAGGCTGGAGTGCAGTGGCCAGATCTCACTCACTGCAAGCTCCGCCTCCTGGGTTCACACCATTCTCCGGCCTCAGCCTCCCGAGTAGCTGGGACTACAGGCGCCCACCACCTCGCCCAGCTAGTTTTTTGTATTTTTTAGTAGAGACAGGGTTTCACCGTGTTAGCCAGGATGGTCTCGATCTCCTGACCTTGTGATCCACCTGTCTCGGCCTCCCAAAGTGCTGGGATTACAGGCTTGAGCCACCATGCCCGGCCGCAGGATATTTTTTAAAAACCACTTTTGGGGGTGGGAGAGAGTCTGTGTATAGTGGAGTGCTCTGAATCCCCATCTCCCACAGGAAGTCAATTAATGAATTGAGAGATAATAGAACAAACATTTATGTAGAAAAATCAAAAAGATGACCAGAATGAAGAGCGAGGCGGCTGTCTCTGGGGTAATGGACCCCGAGGATGGGAGATGGGAGGACAGGGGGTTACTGCTCTTTTCTTAGATCCTTGTTAGCTCCATTTGGTGTTTTTCCCCTTTACTTTTGTGGGTTGTTTTGTTTGTTTTTGCTTTGATAGACGAAAAAAATAGTTTCAAAAATTCAATGAAGAAAATAACATCGTAAGCTCAAAATAGGGGCAAGTCTAGTCTTAAAAGTGACTTGGGGCAGGGCACGGTAGCTCACACCTGTAATCCCAGCACTTTGGGAGGCCAAGATGAGCAGAAAACTTGAGGCCAGGAGTTGAAGACCAGTTTGGCCAACATGGTGAAACCCTGTCTCTACTAAAAAAAATATATATATATATATATGTGTGTGTGTGTGTGTGTGTGTATGTGTGTGTGTATATATATATATATATAGTTGGGTGTGCTGGTGCCTGCTTGTAATCCCAGCTACTCAGGAGGCTGAGGCATGAGAATTGCCTGATCCCAGAGGCGGAGTTTGCAGTGAGCCAAGACTGCACCACTATACTCCATCCTGGGCAACAGAGTGAGATTCTGTCTCAAAAACAAACAAAAGGCCGGGCGCGGTGGCTCAAGCCTGTAATCCCAGCACTTTAGAGCCGACGGCTGGATCAGGTCGCAGACCAGACCATCCCATAACACGGTGAAACCCCGCTCTATTAAGAAATACAAAACTAGCCGGGTTTAAGTGCTGGCTTCAGAACCCAGCTACCGGGAGGCTGAGGCAGGAGAATGGCGGAACCCGGGAGGCAGCCGTGAGCTGCACTCCAGCCTGGGCGACAGAGCTTGGTGACCCGCCCCTGAAAACAAACAAAAAAAACACTGACTTAGATCACTAAATGATATAAAAGTCACATCAAAAATTGTGTATATGTGACAGGTGCGGTGGCTCACACCTGTAATCCCACCACTTTGGGAGGCCAAAGCAGGTGGATCACTTAAGGTCAGGAGTCTGAGACAAGCCTGCCAAAATGGTGAAACCCTGTCTCTACTAAAAATACAAAAATTAGCTGGGCACAGTGGCAGGTGCCTGTAATCCCAGCTACTTGGGAGGCTGAGGCAGGATAATTGCTTGAACCCAGGAGGCAGAGGTTGTGGTGAGATAAGACTGTGCCACTGCCCTCCAGCCTGGGAGACACCAAGATTCTGTCTCAAAAAAGCAAAACAAAACAAAACAAAAAACTGTGCCATTTACAGGACTATGCTTCTGCTGAAAGATACACTGGATCTGTTTTTTAAAAATGAAGGAATCACATCCATGTGCAACCAAAATGAATACATACACATGTCTTATACCCTTTAGAAATGTTGACTCAAAATGGATCACAGACCTAAATGTAAAATGCAAAATTATAAAACTCCTAGAGGATTACATAAAAGAAAAGCTAGGCGGCCTTGGATTTTGCAATGACTTTTTACATATGACACCAAAGTGACAATCCATGAAAAAAAGAATTGATAAGCTGGACTTCATTAAAATTAAAAATTACTGCTCTGTGAAAGATGCCATCAAGAGAATGAAAAGACAAGTCACAGACTGAGGGCAAATATTTCCAAAAGATACATCTGATAAAGAACTGTTATCCAAAATATACGAAGATCCTTTAAAATTCAACAATAAGAAAACAAATAACCCAATTAAAAAATGGGCCAAAGACCTTACAGACACTGCACCAAAAAACAATATACAGATGGCAAATAAGCATGTGAAAAGATGCTCCATATCCTAGGTCATCAGGGAAATGCAAATTAAAACAATGATACCGTACCACTACACAGCTAGTAGAATGCTCAAAATCCAGAACACTGACAACTCCAAATGCTGGTAAGGATGTGGAGCAACAGGAACTCTCATTCACTATTGCTGGGAATGCAAAATGGTCAGCCACTTTGAAAACTGGTTTGCTAGTATCTTACAAATCTAAACACACTCATCATGTGATCCAGCAATCGTACTCCTTGTTATTTACCAAAAGTTATAGCACACATTCCAAAGCGTGAACAAAACATAAACATACAAATAACTATAAGGCAAATGTCTAAATAAGCACCACCCCAGTTAACAAACAAAACCCAACCCAATCAGCACCACATAAGTGCCCTGGCTCCAGCTCACACTCCCCTCTGTCAACACCATTTCCTCTCTTCCCTGCAAACAGAATCATTATCCTCCTTTGAATGGTGAACTCTTCTCTTCAGGTTTTACCCCCTACATCTGCATTTTAAAACAACACAGCTGAGCTCTGCGGTCTGAACTCTGTGGAATGAAGGCTCACTATCAGTGGTCTTGCGTGTCTTGCTGTCTTTGCTCACCGTTGTGTTTATCAGATGCATTCATGTTACTGTGAGCGCTCAGGGCTCGCCCATTTTCGTCCCTGTAGAGTGTTCTGCTGTGTAACTGCACCGCAACTGACTTAACCATTCTACACTTGATGTATGTTTTGGTTGTTTTCTACTTGGGGCACCTATGAGCAACACTGCACATGTATTCCTGCACATGTATCCTAGGCACACATACCCGGGGTTGTCTAGGACATACGCCTGACCACAGACTTGCTGGCTCACGGGACATGCCTACCTTCAACTTTACTAGACACTGCCAAGTGCTTTTCAAAGGGGCAGACATTCCATCACGTAGGAGTTTCCATTTTTCTACCTCCCCACCGTCACTTGGCACTCTCAGAGATTAAATATTCTAATATTTTGAATCTATATCGGCATCTCACACTCTGGTTTGAATTGCATTTCCCTGACCACCAATGACGGTGGACAATTTTCATAGATTGATTAGCCATTTGGATTTCGTCTTTTGTTAAGTGCCTGCTCGGAACTTTTTTCTTTTGGGTGGGCTGCCTTTTCTTTCTTGATTTAACCTTTCTTTTGGCATTCCTTTAACAGACATTGAATGAGCATCTAGCCCTGGATTTGGTGCTAGGGATTCAGTAATGAACAAGATAGCCTTGGGCCTCTCAGGAGCTTCTGGTCTTAGCGCACAGGTTGCTGGAAGATCTAAAATCAAAGGAGATAATAACGAACAGGAAAGAGCTAAGCCTGCCACAGAGAGAAGGCTCCAGTACTGCTCAAGCACAGAGAGCATGCTCACTTGTTATGCCCTCGGTCATGATGTCTGTCATCTTGCAGCAGGAGGATAGCATCCTCATGCTTAACTGATCCACCACCAGCACCTGCAAGGAAGGAGAACGGCATATTGGCTGCATGGCATCTGCTGTGGTTCTCGCTCAGCTTACCGCGTTAGACTCCAAAAGGGGCTCCAGAAGTGCAGAGTACAGAAGAAACCCTACTTCCTATGGACTGGAAGCCCAAGGGGATACATGCTCGCTTGTACCTCCCATACCCTAACTGTTGGAGTTAGAGTTTCCTCTCACTGACCTAATTTTATAAACTTAAAAAAAAAAGTTTTTATTTCCCATAATAAAGTAAATACCCATTTAAAAAAGGAAAAAAAATCAGTCGGGCATGGTAGCTCATGTCTGTAATCCCAACATTTTGGGAGGCCGAGGTGGGTGGATCACTTGAGGTCAGGAGTTCGAGACCAGCCTGGCCAGGATGGTGAAACCCCATCTCTACAAAAATACAAACATTAGCCAGGTGTGGTGGCTCACACCTGTAATCCCAGCTACTCGAGAGGCTGAGGCAGGAGAATCGTTTGAACCCAGGAAGCGGAGGTTGCAGGGAGCCGAGATCACGCCATTGCACTCCAGCCTGGGCAACAGCAAGACTCTGTCTCAAAAATAAATAAACAATTAAAGGAAAATATCATCTACAGCTCCAACATTCAGAGATAATCATATTAGTGAGTACTTTTTCAGGGCATACACTTGTGTTTAAGGGGAGAGTGAACACTACCGCCTGCACATGGGGTCTGGCATGTGGGGACTTAATGAAAGGCATCATCAGAACTGTGCCACTAACACACATGTCAGCTGGGACATAGTGTACCTCAGCCTAGGCTGGAAGAACAAGAATGCTCCAGTCCTGGCCCAAAAGCTTCAGACCTGCAACTCTTCAGCTAACTTTTCTTATCTTCATTCAGCCCGCAGTGGAGAAGAAGCTGGCAGTTAAAACAAGGCTATTTCTCCTCCCTTTTTGTAATGCTATAAACTGAGAAGGAGGCAATAGGAGGCAGACACATCAGGGCAGATAGTGTGGATGAGAAAGCTTTCTGCTGCAGTACAAGGGCCAATTAGTTTTTATTATACAAGGCAGCTTCCTCAAGATTGGTTTAAAATTCACATGTCTACAAGCCCGTCACTGATGGGAAGGGTAAGAGAGAAACGTATGCTAAAGAGTTCCCATCGGGCCCGGCACAGTGGCTCACGCCTGTAATTCCAGCACTTTGGGAGGCCGAGACGGGCGGATCACGAGGTTAGGAGATCGAGACCATCCTGGCTAACACAGTGAAACCCCATCTCTACTAAAAATACAAAAATTAGCCGGGCGCAGTGGCGGTCACCTATAGTCCCAGCTACACGGGAGGCTGAGGCAGGAGAATGGTGTGAACCCGGGAGGCGGAGCTTGCAGTGAGTGGAGATCACGCCACTGCAGTCCAGCCTGGGCGACAGAGTGAGACTCCGTCTCAAAAAAAAAAAAAAGAGTTCCCATCGGACGGCCTCCCCTTGTGGGTGGTAAGGACAGATGTGCTGGTTAAAACAAAGGCCCCGGGTGAGACTTCAAAATCCTCCCATACTAATCAGCTCTGTTGTTCCTAGGCCCAATGCACTTGAAACTGCATGGGCTTTTGACTGCAGGAAAACTTAAGGGCTTTCTTGGTTGGTATAAATCCTTCAGCAACATGCAAAAAAATCAAGTAAAACTGCACACTCTTCTGGCCAGTATAATTCTCAACCTCAGACAACCAAGTAGTCCTTAAAATGCTGACTTCATGCATAGGGGGCAGCAGGTGCCACTCCTGTACCACCCACTCCAGGGACCCGGCCCACTCTCAGTTTGATTGGCTTAAATACTTCTTTCAAGTACACTATAGTTTCCAGCACTGCTCTCAATGTTATATGAATAAACGAGCTTACTATTTTTGTCTTATGTTGTTACAGTTCAATGAGGATAGACCAGATGAGGGCTTTGAGCCCAAACTGTGCATGGACTCCATGGAGATGCTTTATGGCCACAAAGGGGCAAGAAGGCCTCTTCTTCCTCTCCCAGAGCCAGCAGAATTATACCTTCTTCTGCTTTACCTAACGGGTTCCAGGTAATGTTTTGTTTGAACTAAAGAGTCAGGCACTGCTAACTGCCTGACAAGGTGGTCTTTAAGGTAAGCTTTATGACACACAGACCTCTTAACCAAGACCATATGCAATGTGAGGCAGAGCAGATCACCTTTCTCCAATCCAGGAGCATTCTGTACTCTCTGGACAGCAAAAGCCCTCATTCCTGCCTACAACTTTCCTCTAACTCCATCCCCTTCTGATTTTTCCATGTGAACTCACCTTAAGCCCATTAACTGTACTTTCTACTCACCTTCCATTCCCCCTTCTTCTTAACCTTCTTTATCACATCGTGCATAATCTCTGAAAAAAGAGAAAGAGAGAAAGAGAGAGAGGGAATTAATGTAATATCAAAGACTTCTACACACCTTAGGCTTTGTGTTTCTGAATCATGCAATTCACCAACTGGTTTACTGAGCCATAATCAACCCACCATAAAAATAGTTCTCAGCTGGGCACGGTGGCTTACACCTGTAATTGGTGCTAGGGATTCAGTGATGAACAAGATGGCACTTTGGGAGGCTGAGGTGGGCGGATCACCCGAGGTCAGGAGTTCGAGATCAGCCTGGCCAACAGGGGGGAAACCCTGTCGCTACTAAAAATACAAAAATTAGCCAGGCGTGGTGGCATATGCCTGTAATCCCAGCTACTCGGGAGGCTGAGGCAGGAGAATGGCTTGAGCCTGGGAGGCAGAGGTTGCAGTGAGCCGAGATTGCACCATTGCACTCCAGCCTGGGCGACAAAGCAAGACTCCGTCTCAAAAATTAAAAAAAAAAAAAAAAAAAAAGGTATCTTCCAGTCTCCTTAATTCAGTGGTTTTCAAACTTTTTGGTCTCATAACTTCTTTTTTTTTTTTGAGACGGAGTCTGGCTGCGTCACCCAGGCTGGAGTGCAGTGGCGCGATCTCGGCTCATTGCAAGCTCCGCCTCCCGGGTTTACGCCATTCTCCTGCCTCAGCCTCCCGAGTAGCTGGGACTACAGGCGCCCGCCACCTCGCCCGGCTAGTTTTTTGTATTTTTTAGTAGAGACGGGGTTTCACCGTGTTAGCCAGGATGGTCTCGATCTCCTGACCTCGTGATCCGCCCGTCTCGGCCTCCCAAAGTGCTGGGATTACAGGCTTGAGCCACCGCGCCCGGCCAAAGGTCGGGTTCATAACTTCTTTATACTCTTAATTATCGTATTGGAAATTAAACTGAGAAATTTTTAACAATATTAATTCATTTAAGATGATAATAAACTTGTATGTTAACATAAATAGCATTTTAATGAAAAATAAATATATTTGTCATAATAAAACATTTTTAGGGAGACGGCTGGCATTGTTTTACATTTCTGCAACCCTTCCTAATGTCTGGCCTCATAGACATTCTCCTGTCTACTTCTGGATTCTCCTATCTGCTTCTGCAGCCAGTATGTCCTGAAATGTATAACATCTGGTAAACTTCGCCATGCCCCGTGAGAGAATGAAAATGAAAAGGCAAACCACATCTTGGTCTTAGTATGAAGATAGTTTTGACCTCATGAACCCCCAAAAGGGCTCGGATTTGAGAACCACTACCTAAAGTTAAGTGGGTAAAAGGCGGTGACAATGCCTCAGGCCGCATGAGCCCTCCTCAAGCTCTAAAAACAGATGTGAGGAGCAGTTGTGAAGCGTTCCCAACCCTGAGCACATCTCCTGAGCACTCTCATCCCCAAATCACCATTTTGATAAGCCCCATTACCTAGAACACCACACACACACACACACCCCCTCCCCACACACACCCCGACCAGCTGTGGAGGCTCTATAGGAAAGTCCACTCTTGCTACTCTGTAAACCCGAGTAACACACACCCAGAGCAACCTGAAGGGCAAGAGCTGTTGTCAGCACGTATGCTTCAAACAGTTAGACAATTATCTAGGGCTTAATGGTTCCTAAAACTGCTTTTGACTATCTTCAGTAATCACTGAATCATAGTAAACACACACACACACACACACACACACACACAGCAGTAAACTTGGAAAACACAGAAAAGCATAAAGAAAAAATTCCAGCCAGGCACAGTGGCTCACACCTGTAATCCCAGCATGTTAGGAGGCCGAGGTGGGTGGATTACCTGAGGTCAGGAGTTCGAGACCAGCCTGACCAATATGGTGAAACCTTGTCTCTACTAAAAATACAAAATTAGTTGGGCATGGTGGTGTACACCTGTAATCCCATCTACTCAGGAGGCTGAGGCAGGAGAATTGCTTGAACCCAGGAGCTGAAGGTTGCAGTGCACCACTGCACTGCAGCCTGGGCAACAGACCCAGAGACTCTATCAAAAAAAAAAAAAAAAGAAGGAAGGAAGGACGGAAGGAAGGAAAGGAAAAAATTCCATGTATTAGTGATGTACTTAAAAACAATCAGACCAGGTGCGGTGGCTCATGCCTGTAATCCCAGCACTTTGGGAGGCTTAGGTGGGCGAATCATGAGGTCAGGTGAAACCCCGTCTCTACTAAAAACACAAAAATTAGCTGTGCCTGGTGGTGTATGCCTGTAATCCCAGCTACTTGGGAGGCTGAGGCAGGAGAGTCACTTGAACCAGGGAGTCAGAGGTTGCAACGAGCCAAGATCATGCCACTGCACTCCAACCTGGTGACAGAGCGAGATTCCATCTTAAAATAAAAAAGATTAGAAAAAAAAAAAAAAAACAATCAGGCAGGGTGTGGTGGCTCACACATGTAATCCCAGCAGTTTGGGAGGCTGATGGGGGAGTATCACCTAAGGTCAGGAGTTCAAGACCAGCCTGGCCAACATGGTGAAACCCTGTCTCAACTAAAAATACAAAAAAATTAGCCAGACGTGGTGGTGCGCACCTGTAATCCCAGATACTCAGCAGGCTGAGGCACGAGAATCGCTTGTACCCAGGAGGCGGAGGTTGCAGTGAGCCAAGATCCAGCCACTGCACTCCAGCATGGATGACAGAGTGAGACTTCGTCTCAAAAAAAAAAAAAAAAAAAAAAACGAAAAGAAGAATTATCTGTAATCATGTCAACTTGAAATGCATAATTAACATTTTAGTTTATTTCATACTAGTTTTCTCTATGCACTTTTACATAGTTAAGATCATGTTGGCCAGGTGTGGTGGCTCATGCTTGTAATCCCAGCACTTTGGGAGGCCAAGGCAGGCAAATCACTTGAGCCCAGGAGTCCAAGACCAGGTTGGACAACATGGTGAAATCCCATCTCTACAAAAAGTACAAAAATTAGCCAGTCATGGTGGCGTACACCTGTAGTCCTACCTACTCAGGAGGCTGAAGCAGTGGGACTGCTTGAGCTAGAGGCAAAGGTGCAGTAACCCAAGATCACCCCACTGTACTCCAGTCTAGGTGACAGAGATTCTGACTCAAAAAAAAAAAAAATGCTGTAGATATATATATATATATATAATTTTATATTATGCTTTTTTCACTTAATGTACTCATTTCACCCATTTTAATAAAAACGCTTACTAGGATTTTAATGCCTGCATAATCTGTCCATGGTCAACAATATTCCCAATAGCCATTTAGACTACTTCACATGTTTCAGCGTAGTGAAAAACTGGAAACCAATATATCCATAATAGGGCAGTGGTTAAGTTAATTAGGTTACATTTGTACAATGGAATACCATGAACCCATTGGAAGTAATAATATGGGAAAAAAATACGTACTCATTCATTCAGACTTTCACTCAATAAGCCTTTGTTGAGTAACCGCTACTTGCCAGCCATTGTGCTAAGCCCTGGGAATGAACAAGATACTATGCTGCTCAGCTCCTGTGGAGCTGCTGCTCTAGGGAAGGAGGCAGTCACTAACTGAAAAGAGCAATTGCATCTTCTCATAAGTGCTCCGAAGTAAATAAATAAGGTGCTATGATTTTTTTTTTTTTTTGAGACAGCGTCTCGCTCTGTTGCCCAGGGTGGAGTGCAGTGGTGCAATCTCTGCTCACCGCGAGCTACGCCGCCCGGGTTCACGCCATTCTCCTGCCCCAGCCTCCCAAGTAGCTGGGACTACAGGCACCTGCCACCACGCCCAGCTAATTTTTTGTATTTTTAGTAGAGACGGGGTTTCACCGTGTTAGCCGGGATGGTCTCGATCTCCTGACCTCGTGATCTGCCCGCCTGGGCCTCCCAAAGTGCTGGGATTACAGGCGAGAGCCACCGCGCCCATCCAATAAGGTGCTATGATTTTTAAAAAGGGTGTGGGCAGCCTACTTAAATAGGGGGTCAGGCAAGGCCACTCTAAGCAAGTTGGACCTGACAAGGAAGACGTCAGTCAAGAACTAGGAAAAGGAGAAGGAACAGCACAAAGTCTTGTGGAAAAAGGAAAATGAGATTGACATTTTCTGGGAACTGAAGATGATATACACTGAGGTTGGAGGCCAGATCATACAGAGTCTCATAGTCTTTGGTAAGGAGTATGATTTTATCTGAAGGGCATTGGAAAGTCATGGAAGGTAAGGATGTGATCTAATGTGCTACAGAGAGATAAGAAGGAGCGGGCAAGAACGGAAGCAGGGAGTGGAGTCAGGAGGCCTATCCAACAGTCCAGGCATGACAGTGGCAGAGGAGATGGTGAGAAATGGGTAGATTGGATATACACTGTGGAGGTAAAACCAACAAGGCTAGCTGATACACTGGATGTGGCAGAAAAGAAACACAGCTAACACCCAGATTTTTGGTTTAAGACAAGAAAGTGATGTAGAGACATTCAGAGAGTTTTAGAGGGAGGAGAACTGGTCTGTAGGAGAACATCAGGAGTTCTATTTTAGTTGTTTTAAGATTGAGATGTCTAGACACATTCAAGGGAAGATGCTAAATAGGTAGCTAGAGTTAGCTCTTTGGCTTGGAAGCACAGCCTCAGCTGCAGTGAAACACTGGGGACTTATCAAATAGAGGCAGGAGGGAAGGCTGCAGAAAATGACTCTTGACAGGAGCAGTGAGATGGACAGACACGGTCTTTGTGGACCTTGACAAGCATTTCAGTGAAATGGTAAGAATGAAGCCAGACTAAAATGGGAGAGGAGGAAGACAAGACAGACAACAACTCTTAAGAAGTTTTGCTTTGGCTGGGTATGGTGGCTCATATCTATAATCCCAGCACTTTGGGAGGCCAAGGCAGGTGGATCACGAGGTCAGGAGTTCGAGACCAGCCTGACCAACATGGTGAGACCCTGTCTCTACCAAAAATACAAAAATTAGGTGGTAGGCCTGTAGTCCCAGCTACTCGGGAGGCCGAGGCAGCAGAATCACTTGAACCTGGGAGGCAGAGGTTGCAGTGAGCCAATTCTTGCCATTGCACTCTAGCCTGGTGACAGAAACAAGACTTGTCTCAAAAAAAAAAAAAAATTAGCCAGGTGTGATTGCCCTCGTGCCTGGCAGGTCCCAGCTACTAAAAGGAGGCTGAGGCAGGGAGGAACAAGCCTGAACCTGGGAGTGGGTTGCAGTGAGCTGAGATCACACCACTGCACTCCAGCCTGGGTGACAAAAAGAAATTTTGCTAAAAGGTAGCAGAGAAAGGCATGAAAACTAACAGGGTGAACATAAACCTTGGATCACAAGGAATTAAGGTTGTTTGTTTTGAGATGAAAAGATTATAGCATTTTAGTGGTACTGGCAATAAGTCAAAGGGAAGGGGAGACTGACGATGCAGGAGAGAGGATGGAGCAATGGAAGACTGAAGTCTCTGAAGAAGAGGAAGGAGTTGGAGCTGAGACACAAGAGGAAAGCCTGATCTGGGACAGGAGGCATCCTGTGTGAAGGAGAGGAAAGCCGCAGATGGGCTTGAAGACACGGTGGCAGAGGTGAGGGGTTTCCTTGTTGGAGATGAAGTCATTGGCTGAGTGGGGAAGGGGTGTTATATATGGAAGCTTTGAAGAAAGAAGGTATCACATATCTTCCCAGAGACTGGGAAAGCCAATTTACTATGGAAATGTTTTAGCATTTACAGACAGTACTAAGGACTAATTTGACAGTCATGACCGTGAATTTAAAGTTAAACCAGGCAGCTTAATAATGGTTTTTCCCAATAATGTTCGGCTGTCCAGGTGCAAGAAAGGCCAGTTTCAACTAAGGTTAGAGTTTTCATATATGAGTACAAAAGAGGAAGAAAATGCTCAAAATATATGGCTAAGGGGGAAAAAGCATGCTACAACTATTTTTAAAGCAGATATGCATAGGAAAATTAGAAAAACTCACACCAAAAGCTTATTTTTGTGCAATAAAGTTATAATTAATCTTTACTTGCCAATTTGTGCCTTCCAATGTTGTCCCAAGCTTTCTGCATAAGAAAAATGCTCTCAAAATAATGTGTCAGTGAACATCTTTGTGGCCAGGGCTTTTCTTAGCACAAATTATTCCATTAGGGTAGCTTTCTGAGTATGGAATAAATTGGTAAAACATCTACATGTTCTGGCCTCCTGATAAATTCTGCTGAATTACTTTCCAAAAGTATATCTCCCACCCTCACCAGTACTATGTGGCTCTCCAAATTAACATACTAACTGATAAAATATCTTGAGGTTTACTTATATTAATCTTTGCCACAATGACAGCAGAAAACAGTATATTTCACTCTTTATTTGAATGTATTATATTATTGAGGATGAATGTATTTTCTTGCCACTAAAAATTAATATAAATTCACTGAAAAAAATTAAGTCACCTTTTGATAGGGAAAGGCAGAGATACAATCAAAAACTAAAACCAAGTACTACAAGTGTTAAAAGACACACATAAATTACCGCTGCAGCTGCCACCGTTCCTAGGAAATTATTTCCTTTCCAAAGTTCTCAGGGCATATATTTGTCCTGGGTATTGTTAACAGCTGATTCTAATCCTGCCCTACATTTTTCTAATCCAATACCGAAAAGGAAACAAGGATTAGAGCTCGGTTTAGCATTAAGAATCAAGTAGCTTGGGCTACCTCCTCACAATCCCGGGCAATCGCATTTCATCTCCTTCCTAAGTCCTCTTCATGTGGAGAGAAACAATGAAGTCTTCTGAAGTGGGTCCAGCCAGGAGGTCTTACTTCCGCATACCAAGCCATGTGTATCTACAGCCAAATGCCTGCTCCACCACCCATCTAGTCTACAGAGATGTGTTCAAAAGACTGGGGCAGCTTCAATTTCTCCATAATACTGAAGACCCTAGTGGACTCTGCTTCCCTCATGACCAAATGAGTAAGAAAGCAGGTTCCTTCTCAGCCATATCCTCTAGGTCCTGGGTGACTCCCGACCTTGACAAATCTCTGCCATGTCCTGAGAAAAATGACCGGTGGTCTAAGATGATCTGGGACATCTTCAAATGCACCCAATATTTCAATTGGAGTCCCAAAATACAGGCTCCAGGGATCACTAAAAGGACTGCGCAAGGCTTGCAGCTCCCTATGAAGCCCCACCCTCACAGCCTAGGAGGGACTCACAACTGCCCTCCAAGTGACACAAGCCAGATGCCCGATGCCCTGAGCCCAGGGCACATGCAAACACCTGAAGGAGCATGACTAATATTAGATGAGTCAGAAGCTTAGGAGAAGAGAAGCCAAAGTCCTCAACACCACAGGTGATTCCAAGATTCCACATGGTAGCCCCAGAGCACCACACTGCCCAGGACAGAGGCACTGGGATCCACTTTCCCCAGGTTGGGAGAAGTTGCCTTCATGCTGCTGAGGCCACTAAGAGAGTCCAACCTCAGCCCACAACTCCCCACCTCTTTTTACCAGTCCAGAGTACAGGGAATTTCCAGAGTTATTCTGGCTCAACAGTAGACGTTCTTCTAAAAGGCATCTTCTTGACTGAACTCCTGGGGTCTGAGGGGTAATGCTGGCTGCTCAAGCAGCAGTCACCCCAAAAATGCCCAAGGAAGCGCTAAAGTTAGACCAGGGCTGACATCCAGGTTCAGGCATTTGCTGGCTGTGTGACCTTGGCACTTTTTTTTTGAGAAGAGGTCTCCCTCTGTCATCCAGGCTGGAGTGCAATGGCAAGATCTCGGCTCACTGCAACCTCTGCCTCCCGGGTTCAAGTGATTCTCCTGCCACAGCCTCCCTAGTAGCTGGGATTACAGGCACGCACCACCACACCCAACTAATTTTTGTGTTTTTTGTAGAGATGGGTTTTCGCCATGCTGGCAGGGCTGCCTTCAAACTCCTGACCTCAGGTGATCCACCTGCCTCAGCCTCCCAAAGTGCTGGGATTACAGGCGTGAGTTACTGAGCTACCACACCTTGCCGAGTTTAAAACATTTTAAGTTTCAGTTTTCTCATCTGCAAAATTAAAATTATAATACTCTAGTAGCCTGTTGTGAAGATTGAGATAAAATGCTTACTTAGTCCAGTGCCACATATGAGGCACTCTGCAAAAAGCACCTCTTGTGACATCACTATAAAAGCATATTATTCATACAGAGAAAGAAGAAAATTATGAAATATAACTTCCACCAATCAAGATTTTTAACATAATGTAAAAATCCTTAAGAAAACAACTGTGGCCGGGCACAGTGGCTCATGCCTGTAATCCCAGCACTTTGGGAGGCTGAGGTGGGCAGATCACTTGAGGTCAGAAGTTTGAGACCAGCCTGGCCAACATGGTGAAACCTCGTCTTTACTAAAAATACAAAAATTAGCCAGGCGTGGTAGTGGGTGACTGTAACCCCAGCTACTCAGAAGGCTGAGGCAGGAGAATCGCTTGAACCTGGGAGGCGGAGTTTGCAGTGAGCTGAGATCAAGGCACTGCACTCCAGCCTGGGCAACACAGTGAGACTCCGTCTCAAGACAAAAAAAAAAAAAAAAAAAAGGAAACAAATGTTTAAAATAGTTTTTAAATAAGCATAAAGATATTCAGATAGCAAATTACATGGATATTTCACCAAAAATTTCAAAACTTCTCTGATCTGCAATAAACATGTGAAAACATTTTTGGAATACTGGCACTATCACACCAACGTATACAAATCCTAAATGAAAATATAAAGTTTGGCCCGGGCAACATGGCAAAACCCCATCTCTAGAAAAAATACAAAAATTATCCGGGTATGGTAGCTCACGCCTGTAGTCCCAAATACTCAGGAGGCTGAGGTGGGAGGGTCCCTTTGAGCCTGAAAGGCAGAGACTATAGCAAGCCAAGATCATGCTGCTGTACCACTCCAGCCTGGGCAACAGAGTGAGATCCTGTCTCAAATAGGAAGGATGGAAGGCAGGAAGGCAGGAAGGCAGGAAAGCAGGAAGGCAGGAAGGCAGGAAGGCAGGAAGGCAGGAAGGGAGGAAGGGAGGGAGGAAGGGAGGGAAAGAAAGGAAAGAAAGGAAAAAGAAAGAAAGAAAGAAAGAAAATATAAAGTTGAACATAAGGACCCCTGTTCCCTTCTGAGAGGGCAGAGAGTGGCCCCTGGCTATCTGTGAGTTAATGCTCAAGCACAAGCAGAGGCCCACAGAAAGCCAAAGGCGTTTTAGTCACAACAGGGCATGGAGGTCTGTGTTTTAAAATTGTTATTATTTAACATGTATCCAAAAATTCAGTCAGATGAGCAAATAAAATGAGTTACAATATTGGTAATATTGATAAATATCTGCAGAAATCAAAATGATTAGCAACATTACAATATTTAGTAAGGCAGCAGATAAAAAATAAATACATGGCTGGGCGCGGTGGCTCATGTCTGTAATCTCAGCACTTTGGGAGGCCAAGGCGGGTGGATCACCTGAGGTCAGGAGTTCGAGACCAGCCTCAAAATGGAGAAACCCCGTCTCTACTAAAAGTACAAAATTAGCCAGGCGTGGTGGTGCATGCCTGTAATCCCAGCTACTCGGGAGGCTGAGGCAGGAGAATTGCTTGAACCTGGGAGGTGGAGGTTGCGGTGAGCGGAGATCGCGCCATTGCACTCCAGCCTAGGCAATAAGAGCGAAACTCCATCTCAAATAAATAAATAAATAAATACATACATACATAAAAGTCAAGAGGGCTTTTCAAACAGCAGCAATAACCAGATTATAGGAAGAGGGCTCACTCTTCACCAGTTTACACTGGGCTGGGACTCAGCCCCCAAAGGTTCACTCTGCTGCTGGAAATTCTGCTCTGGAGCAACACGTCTGGGTAGTCTGTTCCTCTTTCCTGACAGCAAAGACAGCAACCAAGTTTTTTTGAATGTCTTGTGCGGGGCTGAAGGGTCTCCTTGATAAACAACTGCATCTTCCCAGGTGGAATAAGTTAATGTTCAACAAGATTGCAGGAAATGGCGCAAATACTTGAGAACAAGCCTTCCAAGTACTCTCAAGATTCCCTTCTTGGAAATATCATTTATACAAACACTATTGGTAACCTAATTATAAACCATTTTAACCTTTTGCCTTTACGTAGTTCTTTTTTTTTTTTTTTTTTTTGAGATGGAGTTTCACTGCCCAGGCTGGAATGCAATGGCACGATCTTGGCTCACTGCAACCTCCACCTCCCAGGTTCAAGTGATTCTCCTGCCTCAGCCTCCTGAGTAGCTGGGATTACAGGCATGTGCCACCATGGCCAGCTAATTTTGTATTTTTAGTAGAGAAGGGGTTTCTCCATGATGCTCAGGCTGGTCTCAAACTCCCGACCTCAGGTGATCCGCCCACCTCAGCCTCCCAAAGTGCTGGGATTACAGGTATGAGCCACCGCCCCCAGCCTATGTAGTTCTTAATAATATAAAGTAGCACATTCTTGTAAAAAAAAAAAAAATCAAACGATATATAAATACACGGTGAAATTTCCCTCCCTACCCCTACTCTTGCAAGGAAAACAACCACTAACGGTTTCAGGTATGCCCTTACAGATCCTTTCCTAGGCACATACACCCAGGTGTAGGGAGGTATGCACATGTACACAGCTCTTTGGGATATTACACATACATAAATTGTTCTGCAATTATATTTTCTACTCAATATATTATAGACTTTCTCTTGTATCATTTCACACAGACCTACCACACGCTTTTAAACTACATAGCATTCCATAGTATGAACATACAATAATTTGCACAAATCTCCTTAAATGTATTCATAAGACAGTCTCTACTTGGAGGCCTAATGACTTATTCCAATCAAATTAGTGAGGACTTTATTGTAAACATAAACACTAACACAGGAGGCGAGTAAAATTTTTTTGTCTATGTCACCTTGTGGCCTGGGGAGGCGAAGTAATTTTTCAACGATTCTTCTTTGGGGCTTGAAAACTTTAATGTTGGAAAGAACCTTAGAGATCAGCTAAGGCCACGTCCCAGGTCCCAGGTCCCAGTTTGGGGACTGAGATGCTCCCTGCAGAAGCCAGCCATCTGGAGTGGGTAAGCCACTAACTGGTCACTCTAGCATGAGCAGAAACTATTCTCTGGACCCCATCCGCATGTTCTTCCCACTGCACATGTCGTCTCTTTGGCGCTAGCATGGGCGAGACTCTGACACTGAACCCAGCTGTCCTTTGCTGTGGCATATTGCTATGATCACCTTGATAGAGTAAAGCAAAGGGATTCAAATGGGTTTTGGAGCCAGATGGTTAAAGTTCAAATCCCTGCTTCTCCACTCATTAGCTGTGCCATTGGGCAAGTTATTAAATCTCTGTATGTCAGTTTCTCCATCTGTAAAATGGGAAGGACCACTAATGTCTCATAGGGGTATCATGAGGATTAAATAAGTGACTGCCTGTACAGCATTTAGCTCAGTGTTTACAACAGTACTTAACCCTGTTGGTTATCACTGGCCCCATTATCACCTATTTTAAATAATATTTCTACCTTCCCAGTAAGGAAGAATCTAGTGATGTATTGTTCCTCCATGGGGTTTGTAATATGTTTCCTGTCTTCCTATTTTTTCTCTGCATACATTTTTCACATCTATTCCACAATATTTATTGAACACCTGCTATGTGGCAGACATCCTTCTAGGCATCAGAAAGACCATGATGAGCAAGCTAAACAAAATGCCTACACTCTGGTGTGGAAGGGAGAGACAGCCTATAAACACGAAGAAATAAACAGCATCGCCTCAGAGAGTGCTCAAAGGAAATTTGACAGTTTAATGAACTTGCTGGGGGCTTGGAAGAAGGTCTACCATCTGATAATTCCCCTATTGCTAATTTTTTAACCAGTGTCTGATTGAGGTATTACAACCTTAGCCAAAATATTTTTCAAAGCTCTTATTAAAGAAAAAACCTGGTTGGGCGCAGTGGCTCACACCTGTAATCCCAGCACTTTGAGAGGCCGAGGCAGGCGGATCACAAGGTCAGGAGTTCGAGACCAGCCTGGCCAGCATGGTGAAACCCTGTCTCTACTAAAAATACAAAAATTAGCTAGGCATGGTGGTGCATGACTGTAGTCCCAGCTACTAGGGAGGCTGAGGCAAGAGAATCACTTGAACCCGGGAGGTGGAGGTTGCAGTGAGCCTAGATCATGCCATTGTACTCCAGCCTGGATGACAGAGTGAGACTCCGTCTCAATTAAAAAAAAAAAGAAAAGAAAAAGAAAAAACTCAGCTGGGCACAGTGGCTCACGACTGTAATCCCAGTACTTCGGGAGGCTGAGGCGGGCAGGTCACTTGAGGCCAGGAGCTCAAGACCAGCCTGGCCAACATGGTGAAACCCCGTATCTACTAAAAATACAAAAATTAGCCAGGTTTGGTGGCAGGTGCCTGTAATCCCAGCTACTAGGGAGGCTGAGGCAGGAAAATTGCTTGAACCTGGGAGGCGGAAGTTGCAGCAAGCCAAGATTGCACCACTGCACTCCAATCTGGGCAACAAAGCAAGACTCCTTCTCAAAATAAAGAAAAAACTCAATCATTAATTTACTCTCAATAACCAAAAAAAAAAAAAAAAAAAAAAAGCCCATAATAATAGCAATATCTGAAATGTATTGAAGGTTGACTATATGGGAGATAGTTCCTTATGTGTTTTACATATATCATCTCATTTAAAGCTCCCAGCAGTCCTCAGAGGTTAAGAATTATATCACCTTCATTTTACAAAGTAAAACACTGAGGCTCAGAGAAATAAAGTATCTAGCAATTGCACAATAAAATGCACTAACCACTTGCAACAATATATAAATTAATTTCTTTACCTTAAATAATTTACAGTCCAGTCTGAGAAAGAAGGCATTACACCTTCAGCGCAGTAAGATAAAATGTTACTGGACCCTCATGCACTGCTGGTGAGAATATAAAATGGTACAGCTCCTGTGGAAAACAGGCTGGCAGTTCCTCAAATAACCAAACATAGAGATCCAGCAAGTCTATTCCTAGATACATATCCTAAGGACATTAAAACGTATGTTGGCTGGGTGTGGTGGCTCATGCTTGTAATCCCATCACTTTGGGAGGCTGAGACAGGTAGGTCACCTAAGATCAAGAGTTCAAGACCGGCCTGGCCAACATGGTGAAACCCTGTCTCTACTTAAAATACAAAATTAGCCAGGTGTGGTGGCATGCACCTGTAATCTGAGCTACTCGGGGCACTGAGGTAAGAGAATTGCTTGAACCCGGAGGGCAGAGGTTGCAATGAGCCGAGATAGTGCCACAGCACTCCAGCCTGGGCAACAGAGTGAGACCCTGCCTCAAAAAATAATAATAAATAAATGTTAAAAGTGAATAAATAGGCCAGGTGGAGTGGCTCATGCTTGTATTCCCAGCACTTTGGGAGGCTGAGACGGGCAGATCATGAGGTCAGGAGATACAGACCATCCTGGCTAACACAGTGAAACCCCATCTCTACTAAAAATACAAAAAAATTAACCAGGCGTGATGGCAGGCGTCTGTAGTCCCAGCTACTCGGGAGGCTGAGGCAGGAGAATGGCGAGAACCTGGGAGGCGGAGCTTGCAGTTAGCCAAGATTGCACCACTGCACTCCAGCCCGGGTGACAGAGCGAGACTCTGTTTCAAAAAAACAAATAAATAAATAACTTATGTCTACACAAAGACTTGTATATGAATGTTCCTAGCAGCATTATTCATAATAACCAAAAAGTGGAAACAACTCAAACGCCCACTGACGGGTGAATGGATAAGTGCAGTATACAATGGAATATTATTCAGTCATAAAAAGGTGTGAAGTACAATAAGTGTCGTCAGACCAAAGAACCTTTAAAACGCACTAAGTAAAAGAAGACAGTAATGGTCGGGCGCGATGGCTCACGCCTGTAATCCCAGCACTTTGGGAGGCCGAGGCAGGCAGATCATGAGGTCAGGAGATCGAGACCATCCTGACTAACATGGTGAAGCCCCGTCTCTACTAAAAATACAAAAAGTAGCCGGGCATGGTGGCGGGAACCTGTAGTCCCAGCTACTCGGGAGGCTGAGGCAGGAGAATGGCATGAATCCGGAAGGCGGAGCTTGCAGTGAACCGAGACTGTACCACTGCACTCCAGCCTGGGTGACAGAGCGAGACTCCTGACTCAAAAAAAAAAAAAAAAAAAAAAAAGAAGGCAGTCATAAAGGACCACATATTGTGTAACGCCATTTAGATGCAACGTCCAGAACAGGCACAGCCATAGAAATTGAAAGGAGATTAGTAGTTGCCTAGGCAGGAGAAATGGGGGTTTAGGGGTGACATATAAGGAATATGGAGTTTCCTTCTGGGGTAATTGAAAATGTTCTAAAATTGATTGTGATGATGGACACACTGTTCTATTAATAGACTAAAAGCCATTGAATTGTACACTTTAAATGGGTGAATGGTATGGTATGTGAATTATATCAATAAAGCTGTTTCTAAAATCATTAGAGAGTTTTAGATAAAAATTTAAAATTCAAACTCAAAAAACTGGCTGGGCACAATGGTTGTAATCCCAACACTTTAGGAAGCCAAAGTGGGAGGATCGCTTGAAGCCAGGAGTTAGAGACGAGTCTGGGCAACAAAGCAAGACCCTGTCTCTAAAAAAATTTTTTTAAAAACAAAAACAAAAACAAAACAAATGCAGTTATGCTTAATATAAAACTGTTCCATAGCGCCTTCATTTGAAGACAGTAACTCTATCAACAGTTTGTTATCTAGAATAATTTACTATAATTTTATATCTAAATTGTATTTGTGGGAAGTGGGAGAGACCAAAATAGAGATCTCAAATTGTCAGCCTTAGGGCAAGCACTGGGTATCACTCCCTGTTGAATGACAACTAATTAGCCTGGTTATAGTCTGAGAACATTTCTATTTAGGTTTGATTTTTGGATAATGGGTAGTGAGAAAAAAGGGTAAGGGCTAATTGTTTGGAGTTGTCACAAGCTTTAAAACATGTAGAGATGAGTTAACAATGATTTGATTACATCGGCCTACCGAGCACACCCAAAGATTGCATAAGACTCAAATGTCCAACGCTGTAACATACAAAACCTAGTTTACTGCCAATATCCGGGAGAGTGCCTGATGATAAATGCCTAGTATCCGAGAAACCAAATCCTAACCTCGGACCCATAAAGATACTGGGTAGGGTTACAGAAATGACTGTTTACTTTCTCTTTTAAGGGAGAGTCTCATTTTTTATCTTATATCCCTGTTTCATAAGGTTTGGAGCCAAAAAGTGAAGGAGCTAGAAAATCTCTAAGCAAAGCGTCATGAACCTTCGAAGTGATTAGTAAAAAACAAAAATCTCAGCCACAGCCAGGAGTAGTAGCTCATGCCTGTAATCCCAGCACTTTGGGAGGCAGAGGCGGGTGGATTACCTAAGGTCGGGGGTTCAAGACCAGTCTCATCAACATGGAGAAACCCTGTCTCTACTAAAAATACAAAAAATTAGCCGAGCGTGGTGGCACATGCCTGTAATCCCAGCTACTCAGGAGGCTGAGGCAGGAGAATCACTTGAACCTGGGAGGTGAAAGTTGTGGTGAGCTGAGATCATGCCATTGCACTCCAGCCTGGGTAACAAGAGTGAAACTCTGTCTCAATAATAAAAAAAAAAAAACCTCAGCCAGGCGCAGTGGCTCACGCCTGTAATCCCAGCACTTTAGGAGGCCGAGGCAGATAGATCACCTGAGGTCAGGAGTTCGAGACCAGCCTGACCATCATGGTAAAACCCCATTTCTACTAAAAAAATACAAAATTAGCCGGGCATGGTAGCTCGTGCCTGTAATCCCAGCTACTTGGAAGGCTGAGGCAGAAGAATCACCTGAACCTGGGAGGCGGAGGTTGCAGTGAGCTGAGATCGTGCCACTGTACTCCAGCCTGGGCAACAAGAGTGAAACTCCATCTCCAAAAAAAAAAAAAAAAAGAAATCTCAAACAGGGGATAGTGGAGATGAGAAATAGGAGTTCCTAGGTATATGTTAGAGGCAGCAGTCACCTCCCCTCAGTTCTAAAGGGAAATTATTTCTTCCTTATGTTGCCTGACACAATGTTCCTTTGGATAAAAGGAGCTGTGAAGTTACAAAATACACACAAATGGAAAAATCAATCAAAAATGGAAACCAAATAATTCATATCTTCTTAAAATCAACAGCTTATTGTCATCAATACTATTGAGTTATGTTGATATTTTGAATCAAAAAGACCAAAAAAAGACAAAAATTGTGAAACAGTAACCTTCCAGGGGAGCAAACACTACTGTCACCATATAAAGCTCTGCTATGTAAGGACACCTTTAAAAGAAAGGACTGGAAAATGAGGACCATTTTTATATACCACAGTGATACTAGCATTCAGTTATTTGGGAAGCCTGGGCCAGGCACTATGGCTCACATCTGTAATCCCAGGACTTTGGGAAACCGAGGCGGGCGGATCACTTGAGGTCAAGAGTTCAAGACCAGCCTGGCCAACATGGTGAAACCGCATCTCTACTAAAAATACAAAAAATTAGCTGGGTATGGTGGTGCACGCCTGTAGTCCTAGCTACTCAGGAGGCTGAGACAGGAGAATCACTTTAACCCAGGAGGCGGAGGTTGCAGCGAGCCGAGATTGTGCCATTACACTCCAGCCTGGGCAACAGAGTGAGGCTTCATTTCAAAAAAAAAGATACATGACTACAGCTGACCAGGGAAAAGAAAGAAACACAAAAGAAAGAAAAGACATTGCCCTTATACATTACCAACAGCAGCAGACCCCATCTCTTAATGCCCACTTGGCCTGTCAACCTGCATCTGTCCCTGTTTTTTTGTTTGTTTGTTTGAGACAGAGTCTCACTCTGTTGCCCAGGCTGGAGTGCAGTGGCACCATCTCGGCTCACTGCAACCTCCGCCTCCCGGGTTCAAGCAATTCTCCTGTCTCACCCTCCCAAGTAACTGGGATTACAGGCATCTGCCACCAATCCCAGCTAATTTTTCTATTTTTAGTAGAGATGGGGTTTCTCCATATTGGTCATGCTGGTCTTGAACTCCTGACCTCAGGTGATCCACCCGCCTCAGCCTCCCAAAGTGCTGGGATTACAGGCGTGAGCCACTGCGCCCCGCCACATCTGTGTCTCTGAAAAAAGCTTATGCTCCTACTACAGACTCTACGATGGCCGCAGGAATTCCTCCTTCAACTGCAGAAACCCAGAATATGTATCTTGATCTTGGCAGGAACCCAAGATGTGGCCAGCATCTTAAATTGGTAGATGCAGCATTTAATGGCTCCAAATCACATCTCTTGGCTTGAATGGGAGTTTCCCTAAGGACTTAAAGATGAGTCTAAAACTAGAGAGAGAGGAAAAGAACGGAGTGTTTCATACAATCCCAGAAACCCAGCAGCAGACGGGAGACATAAGATCACCTAGTCCAGTGGGGCCCGGTACAGTGGCTCACACCTGTAATCCCAGCACTTTGGGAGGCTGAGGTGGGTGGATCACCTGAGGTCAGGAGTTTGAGACCAGCCTGGCCAACATGGTAAAACCCTGTCTCTACTAAAAATACAAAAAATTAGCTGGGCATAGTGGTATGTGCCTGTAATCCCAGCTACTCAGGAGGCTAAGGCAGGAGAATCACTTGAATCAGGGACGTGGAGGTTGCAATGAGCCGAGGTCACACCATTGCACTCCAGCCTGCCTGGGCAACAAGAGCAGAACTCCATCTCAAAAAAAAAAAAAGAAAAAAAAAATCACCTAGTCCAGTGGTTCTCAACAGGGAGTGACTTTGCTCCCCCAGGGGGAAAGTCAGCATTGTCTGGATACATTTTTTATTGTCACAACTAGGGGATGCTATGGGAATCTACAACTAGAGGTGAGTAATGTTGCTAAACATCCCACAAGGCACAAGCTCATCTGGCCCAAAATGTCAACAGTGCCAAGACTGAGAAATTCTGATGCAGCCGATCTTATAAAGAAACCGAATCCAGGAGAGATCACATGATTTATCCATGACAATGGTGGTGACAGTCATCTTATTCTTTTCTTTTTTGAAATGAGTCTCACCATGTTGCCCAGGCTAGCCTCAAATTCCTGGGCTCAAGTAATTCCCCTGCTTCAGCCTCCTGAGTAGCTGGGACTACAGGTACGTGTTACCATGTTCAGCTCTGTCTTATTTTCTTTTTTTTTTTTTTTAATTTATTTATTATTATTATACTTTAAGTTGTAGGGTACATGTGCATAACGTGCAGGTTTGTTACATATGTATACTTGTGCCATGTTGGTGTGCTGCACCCATCAACTCGTCATTTACTCTGTCTTATTTTCAAGTCCCAGATTCTGACCAGCCCAATCTGTTCTGCTCTAAGATTGAGCCTGCTTCAGGTCTACAGATCTGAGATATTAGGAAATGTTTAGTCCCGCGCAACATGACAAGGCCATAAGCTCACACTCCCTCTGGAACCCTCAGTTCAGCCGTGCTATAGATGTCAAACCCATGTAAGACAAAAGCCCCAGGGAAGCTTCCAGAAGGCAGGAAATGCCCCACCCACCCATCCACACACACAAAGGGCCAGTGTTAGGAGGGCTGCTTCCTTTCCCCAACCTGTGGAACTGGCTACAGTGAGATACCAGGAAAAGAAAACATCCTTTTGGGGTTGGGGCCAAAGATCGAGCACAGGAAGGAGGTGGAGCTCCAGGAAGAGAAGCCGCGAAAAATCCAAAAGAAACACAGGGCGCGCTAATGCTCATGAATATGCAGGTTGTGCGATTTCTCAAGCAATTTCCATATTTTATAGTGAAGATTCTGCTTCTTACGGTATAAAATTGGTTTATTCATTCTATGCCATGATTTGCTGTTTTTGAATTCCCCTGCTAGCCCATTTTCCACCTCATTCTGTTATCTCACATTACATCACATTTGAGCTCTTGGTTGATCACTTTATGTTAGAATGATGAATGGTTTTGTCTGTGCTGGTCTTCTTTACCGATATGCTACACTTGTCTTTTCTCCTCATAGAACATTTACAAAGTTTCCACATGATCTTTCTTCTTCCTTTCCACTGAAATCATCTAGACCAGAGGCTGCTCTCTCAGATCATCTATCTACTTGTATCAAAATCACAGGCAGGGCAGTCTCTGACTCCCTTCCCTGTGCCCCTAAGGCATGATTTGAATATTCCCCTTGTGTGTTGGGATGAAGGTCTGTGCTGCCTGCCTTCTACCAGGGGCTGAGTGGGTGGTGGAGAAATGACCGAAGCTTGTCTCTCTACACTGTGTAATTTAGTTAAAAGTTCTGTACCAAAGGTTGCTCCGGTGAGGATGTCTCCTGGGTCCGTGAGGGTCGGGATGCCTCCTGGCTCCGGGAGGGCGTATCCAGTCTGAAGGCGTGACCTTAGGCCTCATCTGAGTTCCTGCTTCAAAGTGAGCTGAAGGCTAGTTCAGCATTAAATTCCTGGATTTGTGGTGTTCCAAAACTCTTTCTCTTAGGAGACTCTACTTCGTCTCAGTGAGAAAGAAAAAGAAGTGGCCAAAAGAGCCAGAGGCTCTGCTATGTTAAGAAACTTGGGGCTGGGCACAGTGGCTCATGCCTATAATCCCAGCACTTTGGGAGGCCGAGGCAAGAAAATCACCTGAGGCCAAGAGTTCGAAACTAGCCTGACCAACATGGAGAAACCCCGTCTCTACTAAAATTACAAATATTAGCCATGCATGGTGACGCATGCCTGTAATTCCAGCTACTTGCAAGTCTGAGGCAGGAGAATCGCTTGAACCTGGGAGGCAGAGGTTGCAGTGAGCCAAGATCGTGCCATTGCACTCCAGCCTGGGCAACAAGAGCGAAACTCCGTCTCAAAAAAAGAAAGAAAGAAACTCGGGTGTGGTGGTCCCCAGTCTCTGGCTGGTGGCTACTCCCCTCCTTCCTTCCTGGAATGCAGTTCTTACAAAAGATAAAGTTGTGTTTTTACATTCTGAGTCTGTTGTCTTATTTTCTACAATAGATGTGTGGTAACTGACTTAGCAGGTCCATGAAAGAGGACTCCTAATCCAGCAGTAGGGAGCAGTGAAAACCAACCAAATGTACACAGCAGAATCCTCAGAAGTTTCAGGAACTGGCAGCACCAGTTCCAGGTGCCTCTGGAACTTAAAAGAATGGGAGGGGCATAAAGCTTGTTGAGAAGCCACTGTCAGCCCACCTCATCCAGTCAGTTCCCAGAATTCTGGTAGCCAGACCTTTACCTCCCAGACAGCAGACAAAAGGAGACCTCTCTGGGGAATCAGAGACCAAGAAGAAAAATCTAAACATGCTGACACTGGGGGTTCCCCAACAAACAGCCCATCCAGATCAGGCCCATCCACAAGGTGAGAGCTCCCAATCAGTTTGTTTTTGTTTCTGTATTGAGACAGGGTCTCAGTCTGTCGCCCAGGCTGGAGTGTAGTGTTGCAGTCTCAGCTCACTGCAACCTCCGCCTCCTGGGTTCAAGCTAGTCTCGTGCCTCAGCCTCCTGAGTAGCTGGGATTACAGGTGCCCACCATCACACCTGGCTAATTTTTTGTATTTTTACTAGAGACAGGATTTCAACATGTTGGCCAGGCTGCTCTTGAACTCCTGGCCTCAGGTGATCTGCCCACTTTGGCCTCCCAAAGCACTGGGATTACAGGTGTGAGCACCTGGCCTCGTGACTTTTTTTAAGGGATCTTCTTGCTAGTCTATTAGTGATTATAGAGGAATGAGCCAGTGTCGCCCCCCAGGTAATCCACCCTAAGATTACCTAAGGGAAAGCAAACTGGAAAACATTCTCAGTAGCCACACGATAGCCTCATCCTAAAATCCTGAAGCAGCACTTTGACCCACAATACAAGGAGGTCTGCAGATTAAGTGATTTTTAAGGGCTCTGCCTCACTGTAGTCTATTGTTTAAAGCCTATAGTGTGAAATCCTCCCAGAGCTGAGGGTGACTCTTGCTCACCACCAGTGTTTTGTTTTCCTCAAGTCCTTAGCAACTGGAACCATCAATACCAATGTGTCCAGAGACTGGGCAGGGGGCCTCCTCTCCAATGCTATCCTGGCCACACCAATGCTCAGAAGAAACTGACAGAAGAGATCAGGGAGTTTGGTTCACCTTGTCATACCCAGTGTGGGGGTTCCAAAAACCATTTAAGCCTAAATGTTCTTCCTTTTTCCTCCCTTGGCTGCCAGAATGAAGGCTTCTACTGCCATAAAGGAGGCTCATGAGGCTCATCTGCGACTGGATTAGAACCAACTAGAGTCCTGAGCCACATCTAAGCATAGAGTAAGTAGCCTTTCTGCCTCCACACACTCCTCATGGCTTATACTTGCCATTGCGACTCTACACTGGTGTGGAACATGAAGGTAATACTGTATCCCCAACAGCTACAGAGAAGAAAAAAATTGGCCAATGTGATCAAGCTAATAGACTAGTGCAATCTGACTTCCTACTCTGGGTCATGGTCTGGACTAGATGCTTCTAAGATCCTTTCCAGAACCAAGATTCTACAATTTGATGCCATCTTTTTATTATTATTATTATTGAAATGGTATATTAGTCTATTCTTACGCTGCTATTAAGAAATACCTGAGACTGGGTAATTGATAAAGAAAAGAGGTTTCATTGACTCACAGTTCCGCATGGCTAGTGAGGCCTCAGGAAACTTACAATCATGGCAGAAGGCACCTCCTCACAGGGCAGCAGGAGACAGAATGAGGGCTAGCAGGAAAAATGCAAGACGCTTATAAAACCTTCGGACTCACTCATTACCTGAGAATAGTGTGAGGGAAACTGCCTCCATGATTCAATTACCTCTACCTGGTCTTGTCCTTGACATGTGGGGATTAGGGGAATTACAATTCAAGGTGTGATTTGGGTGGGGACACAGAACAAAACCATAGCAGACAGGGTCTTGCTCTGTCCCCCAAGATGGAGTGCAGTGATGTGTCATGGCTCACTGCAACCTTGACCTCCTTGGCTCAAGTGATCCTCCCACCTCAGCCTCCTGAGTAGCTGGGACTATAGGCGTGTGCCACCATGCCTGGCTAGTTTTTGTACTTTTTAATTTTTATTTATTTTTATTTTTTGGTAGAGACAGGGTCTCGCCACATTGCTCAGGCTGGTCTTGAACTCCTGGGCTCAAGCGATCCACCCACCTCGGCCTCCCAAAGTACTGGGATTACAGGCATGAGCCACCACACTCAGTCAATCTGATGCCATTTTACCACAGCATAAAGTCCAAATGCTCAGAGTTTTGCACGTTGACTAACTATAACCATTTCCTCATTTCCTCCTCAAAACAATCCTGAGCAATGAAGTTAACACAGGCAAGTGTTGTCTAAAACACAGGGGCAACACCACAGACAGGAAAACTCCTGAGAAGTTTCCAGCGGCCAAGCCTCCCAGCCTAGAGAGTGGGGGCTGTTCCTAAACTGGAGCCTCCTGGTGGCTGGCTCAGCTTGCACTTGCTCAGTTTGAGGTTGGGTCCCACGAGTCACAAAATCATAGACACTGCTGTGAGCCTCGCCTTCCCCCTCAGACTCTCGGGCCTGCTGGCTGCTTTTCCTGTACCTGTTCTGTAAATGCCAGTGTCCCGCGGGGTGGGACCTCTGCCCTCTTCTCTCACTCTCCTGTACATCTGACCTGCCCACACTCTGGCACTGGGTGACTGCCAATGTCAAGCATGTCTGCCTGCTGCCTGTTAGCATCCCCCCTAGGTGGTCCACAGGACCTGAAGCCTGTGCCTACAAAACCTTATCTTCCCCCACAAACCTGTTTCTTCTCCACCTCTCATCTCAGTGCACAGCATGACCTTCCAACCAGCCGCCCAAGCCAGAAAACTGGGACTCATTTCTGACTCCTCCTCTCCTCTTCCGGCACAGCCATCACCATGACCTGACCCTTCAGCACCCAAAGATGCCTTCAAGTTGGGGTCCCCCTCCCCACCCTGCTGCTCTCTCCCTGGCATAAATCACTATCCTCGCCATTACATCCCCACCCAGGACCAGCACCACAGCCTCCTCCCTCTCACTGCCTCCCGCCCACTCTGTACACAGCAACCAGACAGCATTCTGAACTCACTTCTAACCATGCCTCTCCCGGACTTCAAAACCTTCAGTAGCTTCCCACAGCTGCTGGAATAAAGATAAACGACCTTACCAAGGCTAAGCAGGCCCTGGCACCTCCCCGACTGCTCTCCACACACTCCCCACAGCTCCAGGCAGCCAGAGTCTGTCTCATTTTCTTGCCAAGCTTAGACCTTCCTCTCCCAAAGGCCCCACGGACTCCATCTCCTGCCTGGCTAACTCATCATCCTGCAGGTCTCACTCTGCCCTGCTCATGCCCAGGTCTTGCTGGGTACTTCCCACATACTCCAGCATCACCTATATTGCCCTGTCAGGGCACATTCCTGCTGCATCACCACTGCCTGTCTAAATCCCACAAGGACCCGGTCTACTTAAACACGACTATATCTGCCGCCTGTGTGGCACAGCTTCTGGCACACAGAGAGACGGCACAAATATTGGTTGGATGAATGAAAACAGTTGATCCCAGACCCTACTGAGCCATGCTGAAATGAAAACAGACTATAATTTACGGTCCTGGAGTTCTTGAACATCTCAGAAGAGCACCAAATAAGGGGTCGCTACTGGAGACTCAGATTCAAATCTGTATGAATTTGAATTCACACAGCCCGGCTCCAAAGATTTTTTTTTTTTTTAATTTTGTTTGTTTTTCTCCACTTTTCCTATTCTCCTTCTAAATTTTTTTCTTTCCAAGAATAAAACAGGTTTTCCTACTGTAATAAATACTTAATATCTCATTCACTTCCAATAAGGTTTGCTCTTAGACTAAATAATTAGTAGACATTAGCAAAAGGTAGAGGCTGGGCGTGGTGGCTACCACCTATAATCCCAGCACTTTGGGAGACCAAGGCAGGAGGATCATTTGAGATCAGGAGTTTGAGACCAGTCTGGCCAACATGGTGAAACACCGTCCCTACTGAAAATACAAAAATCAGCGAGGTGTTTTGCTGCACATTCAATGCGCTCTTTTTGGATAGTAGGTGGCGGGTGCCTGTAATCCCAGCTACTCAGAAGGCTGAGGCAGGAAAATAACTTGAACCCCAGAGGTGGAAGTTACAGTGAGCTGAGATCGCTTCACTGCACTACAGCCTGGGTGACAGAGCAAGACTCTATCTCAAAATAAATAAACAAAACAAAGTGAAAGATAGAGATGGGTGGATGTTGAAAAGAAAAAAGTTAAAGATCAGGGCGGGTGCTGTGGCGCATGCCTATAATCCCAGCACTTTGAAAGGCGGAGGCGGGCATGCTGCTTGAGCTTGGAAGTTCAAGACCATCCTGGGTGAAATGGTGAAACCCCAACTCTACAAAAAATATAAAAATTAAAAAAAAAAAAAATCAACCAGGCATGGTGATGCATGCCTGTAGTCCCAACTACTTGGGAGGCTGAGGTTGGAGGATGGCTTGAGCCTGGGAGGTTGAGGCTGCAGTAAGCCAAGGTTATGCTATTGTACTCCAGCCTGAGTGACAGAGTGAGACTCTACATCAAAAAAAAAAAAAAAAAGGTCAGGCATGGTGGCTCTCATGCCTGTGGTCTCAGCACTTTGGGAGGCCGAGGTGGGCGGATTGCTTGAGCCCAGGAGTCCAAAATTAGCCTGGGCAAAATATATTTTCTCTACAGGAAATACAAAAATCAGCCAGGTGTGGTTGCACACACCTGTAGTCCCAGCTAGAATCACTTGAGCCCAGGAGATCAAAGCTGCAGTGAGCTGTGATTTTGCCACTGCACTCCAGCCTGGGAGATAGAGCCAGACCTTATCTCCCACCAACACCCCCCACCCCCCAAAAAAAGAAAAGAAAAGAAAAAAGACATGGAAAAAGGTAAGTAAACCTCATACCTGCTGAAAGGAAAACAGTCTCAGTCACCTCACTCTAACTTTAGCTCTTGCAACAAGCCTCACAGAGAAGCAACTAATTGAGGCAATTAAAGAGGATCATACTGGGGATTCCCAAAGCACTTCCTGTATAGGCAAGCACAGGACTAGGGCTCAAGATTTATGGCTGTTACATTGCCAGTGATAACTATAAAATTTGGCCTGATCACTCCACTAAAGATATTTCATTAGCTGTCAAGCACCTGTTTGTCTCAGAGATGCTGTGTGCCAAAAAAGCCAGGGGGAAAACCTTTCACTGCACGTTCAGTAAGCCCTTTTTGGATACTAGAGGCAGATATGTGCTCTCTTACATTTGATGATGATACCTGAGTCCCAAACCACCTCTTAGGGAAATTTTGCCCCAATTTAAACTACTTGTCACTGGTTATAAGAGTGACATCCACAAAGTAAATGGCAATAGCCAGGCACAGTGGCACACAAATATAGTCCCAGCTACTCAGGGGGCTTGAGCCCAGAAGGCCAAGGTTGCAGTGAACTATGGATCATGCCACTGTACTCCAGCCTGGGTGACAGACTGAGACCTTGTCTCTAAAATAATAAAATCCAATATTCTTGCCATTTCTTTTTTTCCTAATTTGTTATTTTTAATATTAGATATTAAAAATTATGAAGCAGGGCTGGGCACAGTGGCTCACACCTATAATCCTAGCACTTTGGGAGGTGAAGGCGGGTGGATCACTTGAGGTTAGGAGTTCGAGACTAGCCTGACCAACACGGTGAAACCCCGTCTCTACTAAAAATACAAAAATTAGCCGGGCATGGTGGTGCATGCCTGTAACCCCAGCTACTCAGGAAGCTGAGGCAGGAGAATCGCTTGAACCCAGAAGGTGGAGTTGCAGTAAGCTGAGATCACGCCACTGCACTCTGGCCTGGGCGACAGAAAGAGACTTCGTCTGAAAAATAAATAAACAAAAATAAAAACAAAAACTATGGAGCAGGGGAAAAAATCTATGGGATTCAACCAAAGCTGTATTCAGATGAAAATTCATATCCTCAGATGCTTTTAGTAGAAAACAAAACAAAATTAATAAATTATTCCAGCATTTTATTCAAGAAATTAGAATAACTACACACAATATAGAAGAAACTGATTTTGACGGGGCATGGTGGCTAATGTCTGTAATCCCAGCACTCTGGGAGGCCAAGGAGGGCGGATCATGAGGTCAGGAGATTGAGACCATCCTGGCTAACATGGTGAAACCCCGTCTCTACTAAAAATACAAAAAATTAGCTGGGTGTGGTGGCAGGCGCCTGTAGTCCCAGCTACTCAGGAGGCTGAGGCAGGAGAATTGCTTGAACATGGGAGGCAGAGATTGCAGTGAGCCAAGATCATGCCACTGTACTCCAGCCTGGGCAACAGAACAAGACTGTCTCAAAAAAAATAAAATAAATGTATCCTTTAACTCTTTTAACACCATTCAGTTATTTATTAAGGTACTTTCTGCATTCTGCATTTGGTTATAGGTCTTTTTTTGTTTTTTATTTTTATTTTTTTGAGACAAAGTCTCATTCTGTTGCCCAGGCTGGAATACAGTGGTGCCATCTCAGCTCACTGCAACCTCTGCCTCCTGGGTTCAAGCAATTCCCATGTCTCAGCCACAGGAGTAGCTGGGATTACAGGCATGTGCCACCATGCCCTGCTAATTTTTGTATTTTTAGTAGAGATGGGGTTTCACTATGTTGGTCAGGCTGGTCTTGAACTCCTGACCTCAAGTGATCCACTCGCCTTGGCCTTCCAAAGTGCTGGGATTACAAGCGTGAGCCACCGTGCGTGGCCTGTTATAGTTATTTGTTAAAAGGTTTTTTTTTTTGGTTTTGGTTTTGTTTGTGTGTGTGTGTGTGTGTGTGTGTGTGTGTGTCACAGAGTCTTGTTCTTGTCACCCAGGCTGTACAGTGGCACATCCTAGGGTCACTGCAACCTCCACCTCCCAGGCTCAAGCAATTCTCCCACCTCAGCCTCCCGAGTAGCTGGGACCGCTGGTGTGCACCACCATGCCTGGCTAATTTTTTTTTTTTTTTTTTTTGCAAAGACGGGG
The DNA here is from genome assembly GCF_008728515.1 of Papio anubis. Classification (NCBI taxonomy): domain Eukaryota; kingdom Metazoa; phylum Chordata; class Mammalia; order Primates; family Cercopithecidae; genus Papio; species Papio anubis. Next base: position 97,097,681 of record NC_044988.1, on the reverse strand, counting down.
TTTTGCCATGTTGCCCAGGCTGGTCCCAAACTCCTGGACTCAAACAGTCTGCCCATCTTGGCCTCCCAAAGTGCTGGGATTACAGGTGTGAGCTACCATACCTGGTCAAAAGTTTTGCTTCCTTGTTAAATTATAAGTCATAAGTTCCTTGAAGGCAGGGATTATGTCTGGTTCCTTTTGCCATTCCTCATGGTGCCTAGACTAGTTTATTACAGATGGCAGGCAGGCAATAAATAGCTGTGGAATTAAATTGCACACGTATAACATCTTCTCAGGTCCCAGACCGTTACAGGTCTTTCCCAAATTTCTCAACATTATGTGTTTTTGAACCCAAAGCTGATATCCTGGTGGTACACACCAGCTTGGCTGATACTAAAATAGTGAAAGTCTTCCATACTTGTTGGTATGTAGTTGCTGCCTTGGGCCCCTCATCTCCCTGCTGCGGGGTTCTTTTTCCTGGGACCCACTGGATATTCCCATAACTCAGCAGCCAAGAAAGCAATGCTGGCACAACCCAAGTCACCAAGGTTTTACTCCTGTGTAACAGCAACATCTGTTTGGAAGAGTATTTTGTATTTTAAAATCACTTTTGCTTTTAGTTTTTGTTTGTTTGTTTTTGTTTTTGCTTTTTTTTGAGACAGAGTCTTGCTCTGTCACCCAGGCTGGACTGCAGTGCTGCAATCTTGACTCCATGCAACATCCACCTCCCGGGTTCAAGTGATTCTCTACCTAAGCCTCCTGAGTAGCTGGGGCTACAGGCACGCACCACCACGCCCAGCTAATTTTTGTATTTTTAGTAGAGACAGGGTTTCACCATGTTGGCCAGGATGGTCTCGATCTCCCAACCTCAGATGATCCACCTGTCTCAGCCTCCCAAAGTGCTGGGATTACAGGTGTGAGCCACTGCACTCAGTCAGTCTCACCTTTGCTTTTATACCTATTCTACCTTCCTATGTAGTTCCTAGGAAAATTGGTTTTTTTTTTCTTCCAAAACCACATCTAGGATATTTTCTTAAGATAATAGGCCAGGCATGGTGTCTTACACCTGTAATCCCAGCACTTCGGGAGGCTGAGGCAGGAGGATCCCTTGAGCCCAGGAGTTTGAACTAGTCTGGGCAACACAGCAAGACCCCATCTCTTAAAAAAATACAAAAATTAGCTAGGTGTGATGGTGTGCGCCTATAGTCCCAGCTGCTTGAGAGGCTGAAATGGGAGGATCACCTGAGCCCAGGAGGTCGAGGCTGCAGTGAACCATGATTTTGCCACTGTACTCCAGACTAGGTGAAAGAGTGAGACTCTGTATCGGGGGGGGGAAAAAAAAATTCCTAGTAAATCTGTTATCAGATAGTGATGATTTTTTTTTCCCCTAAACTGTCTCACAGTTGCATGAAGAAACTGTGACATGGACAGGTCACCCACAGAATTGTATTTAACTTTGAAGTAAAACAAATGCTCATATTTAAGCACCCTCCTCCCTGGAGACCCAGGCTGTGCAATTAAATATTGAAGTTCTCTTTCTCAATGTAAATGTTTTAAACTGACCCTCTTTTAAAAGGACTTCCTTGATGATGTGCATTTAAGCGATACTCCAGGGAAAGTTCAGGACAAAGGTGTCAACTGGGCTAATAGCTTACCTTTCAAGTTAGCTTGCTCTCTTTTTTTAAAACATCTAAAAACTTACTATTCAGATGTAATTCACATACGCTTTGCCATTTTATGTAATTTACTTTTTTGAGACAGGGTCTTGCTCTGTCATTCAGGATGGAGTGCAGTGGCATGATCTTGGCTCCCTGTAGCTGGTCAGAATACTTTCATCACCCAGCAAGAAGCCCCGTACCTATTAGTGATCACTACCCATTCTGCCCTCCCCCAGCCCCTGGCAACCACTAATCTACCTTCTGTCTGTGGGTTTGCCAACTCTGAATACTTCATATAAATGGGACCCATTCTGCCCTCCCCCAGCCCCTGGCAACCACTAACCTACCTTCTGTCTCTGGGTTTGCCAACTCTGAACACTTCATATAAATGGGAGCATCCAGTACGTGGCCTTTGTACCTGGCTTCTTTCACTTAGCGTCATGTTTTCTTTCCTTTTTTTTTTTTTTTTTTTGAGATGGAGTTTTGCTCTTGTCACCCAGGCTGGAGTGCAATCGCACAACCTTGGCTCAATGCAACCTCCAGCTCCCGGGTTCAAGCAATTCTCCTGCCTCAGCCTCCCGAGTAACTGGGATTACAGGCATGCACCACCGCACCCGGCTAATATTTTGTATTTTTAGTAGAGATGGGGTTTCTCCATGTTGGTCAGGCTGGTCTCGAACTCCTGACCTCAGGTGATTTGCCTGCCTCAGTCTCCCAAAGTGCTGGGATTACAGGCATGGGCCACCGTGCCTGGACCTCTATGTGTAATTTTTGAGGCACTGCCAAACTAGTTAACTTTTTTTTTACTTTTATTTTTAGATGGAGTTTCTCTCTTGTCACCCAGGATGGAGTGCAATGGTACGATCTCGGCTCACTGCAATCTCCCTATCCTGGGTTGAAGCAATTCTCCTGCCTCAACCTCCCGAGTAGCTGGGATTACAGGTGTGTGCCACCACGGCCAGCTAATTTTTGTATTATTAGTAGAGACAGGGTTTCACCATGTCGGCCAGGTTGGTCTCGAACTCCTGACCTAAGGTGATCCACCTGCCTCGGCCTCCCAAAGTGTTGGGATTACAGACATGAGCCACCGCGCCCAGCCTAAAGTTACCACTTTAAACAAAAAACAAAAAAAAAACGGGGTCTCACTCCGTCTCCCAGGCTAGAGTGCAGTAGGGCGATCTTGGCTCACTGCAGCCTTGACTTCCTGGGCTCAAGCAATCCTCCTGAGTAGCTGGGACTACAGATGGGGGACACTATGCCTGGCTAATTTTTTTTTTTTTTGAGACAGAGTCTCATTCTGTTGCCCAGGCTGGAGTGCAGTGGTACTATCTCGGTTCACTGCAACCTCTGCCTCCTGGGTTCAAGCAATCCTCCTGCCTCAGCCTCCCAAGTAGCTGGGATTACAGATGTGTGCCACCACACCCCACTAATTTTTGTATTATTAGTAGAGACGGGGTTTTACCACATCAGCTAGGCTGGTCTCGAACTCCTGACCTCAGGTGATCCACCCACCACGGCCTCCCAAAGTGCTGGGATTACAGGCATGAGCCACCGCGCCCGGCAGGCTAATTTCTAAATTTTTTGTATAGACGAGGTCTCACTATTTTGCCCAGGCTGGTTTTGAACTCCTGGGCTCAAGTGAACCTCCCGCCTTGGCCTCCCAAAATGCTGGAACTATAGGCGTGAGCCTGGCCTAAGTTATCTCTTTTTACAAGTCAAATTTCTCTAGTACTTAAGGTCAAGCAGGATTTGCAGTACATTAAATCATTAGTAGAGGGAAAGTGCAAGTTTCAGTGTCTTGTTGGCAGAGCTGTGACTTACCCAGTGTCAACCATGAGTCAGGGGCAGAACCTGGAACAGAATCCAGAGGACCTGACTGCCACTTAGATCCTGTACATTTTTGGAAAAATTTAGGGAAAAAACATTTTCAAGTATCAAAAATCAAGGAACAGAGGTTAAGAATACAGGCTCTATGTAATCTTAGCACTTTGGGAGGCTGAAGTGGGAGGGTCACTTGAGCTCAGGAGTTCGAGACAAGCCTGGGCAACATAGTGAGTCCTCATTCCTACTAAAAATTTTTTTAAAAATTGGCCAGGTACGGTGGCTTATGACTGTAATCCCAGCACTTTTGGAGGCCAAGACAGGTGGATCACGAGGTCAAGAGATCGAGACCAGCCTGGCCAACATGGTGAAACCCTGTCTCTACTAAATATACAAAAAATTAGCTGGGTGTGGTGGCACACGCCTGTAGTCCCATTTACTCAGGAGGCTGAGGCAGGGGGATCACTTGAACCCGGGAGGCGGAGGTTGCGATGAGCCAAGATCGCACCACGCACTCTAGCCTGGTGACAGAGCAAGATTCCATCTTAAAAAAAATATATTTGTTTTTAATTAACTGAGTATGATGGTGCATGCCTGTAGTCCCAGCTACTTGGGATGCTGAGACAAGAGGATCGCTTGAGCCCAGGAGGTTGAGGTTGCAGTGAACTATGATTGCACCACTGTGCTCCAGCCTGGGCGACAGAGACCTATCTCTGGGAAAAAAAAAAAAAAAGTACAGGCTCTGCAGCCTGTGAACCAGAACCCAAATGTGAGAAGACAGGTGTCAAGGTTAAGACTGATGCTCCAGCCAAACCACCAGGGTCCAAATCCTGCATCTGCCTCTTCTCATCTGTGGGACCTAGAGCACATTCTTCACCTCTGACTTCAATGTTCTCATCCACAAAGTGCAAGAAATACACCTCCCTCACAGGGTAACTATAGACATTCAATGAGTTAGCATACACAAAGCACTTAGTTTGGTATTTGGCACTTGTTGATGCGAAATAAATGCTACTTATTAAAACATTATAACAGGGCTGGAGTGGTGGCTCACGTCTGTAATTCCAGCACCTTGGGAGGCCAAGGTGGGTGGATCATTTGATGTCAGGAGGTCAAGACTAGCCTCGCCAACATGGTGAAACCCCCTCTAAAAAATATATATATACATATATATATATACACAAAAATTAGCCAGGCATGGTGGTACACACCTGTAATCCCAGCTACTCCGCAGGCAGAGGCAGGAAAATCACTTGAACCCGGGAGGCAGAGGTTGTTGCAGTGAGCCGAGATGGCGCCACTGCACTCCAGCCTGGGATACAGAGCAAGACTCTGTCTCAAAATAAATAAATGCATACATACAAACATTATAACAACAAACTGATAACCTTGGGGAATTATCCTAAACTCTCTAGCCTCCGTTTTCTCAGAGTAGAAGAAGACTAATGAGAGTAACTCATGGGATCGTTGTGAGGATTAAATGACAACATACGATGTGCCTAGGACAGTGTCTGGCACCTAATAAGTGATCAATAGATTCAGTTTTTATTAGTTTTTATTCCAAGCAAAGCAATAATTTTTAGATTTAGATTCAAAGTTCAGACCAATTGATCATAATCTATAACCTGATAAATACTGAAGCCACTTCATAAGAGAGGCTGAATTGACTTGGAAAGTACAACTTTCAAAGATTTCTTTGCCCGTGTATTTATTTGGGGGGGCTGGGGATTAGTGAGGGAGATTGAGGAAAGAGGAGTATCTGTCTTTCATAGACTGAGTCTGACACCTCTGATCTCTCCTGCTTTCCACTTACAATTTGGCCCTAAAAGAGCTAGGTGGATGATGACTGAACTCACTTCTCGGGCTGCTGAGTGCGGTGAGAGGATAGGAGGAGCTGCAGTCCTCAGACAAAGGCCCCTTCTACTCACTTCATCCCCTGGCAGAGAAAAGCAGGGGCAAGGGAACCTTAGAATTCAATCATCGGGGAAAATGTTGGAGGGGTGGCTATAGAGGGGATGATGAGAAAATGTGTTTCTTGACCAGTGATTCAGAATTTTTATGACTAGCTTTGGCTAGTTACATTATTAGAAAGTACATGGTCTGAAGCAGAGAGTTTCTGCTTGCCTGGAACATTAGGATGTCCAGCTTGTTCTAATACTAACCCATAATGAACCCAAATGGACAGGAACGTTTATAGCTATTTTTGTCAGCTGCAATTCTTCAGTCCTGGAGTCTGGGCCTTTTGTGTGTCTCCCTGGTGCTCCAGGATTGATGGCTTTCCTCCTACCCACCCTTCTAGTGGGTTACACAGGGCATCAAGGGGCAAAGTGGACTGGTCTAATGAAGAGCTTAGCCTTTTGGAGCCAGAGAAACCTGAGTTTGAATTCCAGCCTTACCACTTGTGTGCACTGTTATGTGACTTTATCTGTACCTCAATTTCCTCATCTCTAAAATGGGGATAGTTTATATCTACTTAGGACTTTTTTTTTTTTTTGAGACGGAGTCTCGCTCTGTCGCCCAGGCTGGAGTGCAGTGGCCGGATCTCAGCTGACTGCAAGCTCCGCCTCCTGGGTTTTCGCCATTCTCCTGCCTCAGCCTCCCGAGTAGCTGGGACTACAGGCGCCCGCCACCTCGCCCGGCTAGCTTTTTGTATTTTTTTAGTAGATACGGGGTTTCATCTGTTAGCCAGGATGGTCTCGATCTCCTGACCTCGTGATCTGCCCGTCTCGGCCTCCCAAAGTGCTGGGATTACAGGCTTGAGCCACCGCACCCGGCCAATTTAGGACATTTAGCATTAAGAATAGTATATTTGGCCGGGCGCGGTGGCTCACGCCTGTAATCCCAGCACTTTGGGAGGCCGAGGCAGGCAGACTGACTGAGCTCAGGAGTTCAAGACCAGTCTGGGCAACAAGATGAAACCCCGCCCCTACTAAAATACAAAAAATTAGCCGAGAGTGGCAGTGTGCGCCTATAGTCACAGCTACTCATGAGGCTGAGGCAGGAGAATTGTTTGAACCCGGTAGGCGGAGGTTGCAACGAGCCAAGATCGCACCACTGCACTCTAGCCTGGGCAACACAGTGAGACTCTGTCTCACAAAAAAAAAAAAAAAAAAAAAAAAAAGGAATAGTATACTTAAGTGACTAGGACAGTGCCTGGCACATCACAGGTTCTCAGTAGGTAGTCATTCTTGTCATGACTAGAGCCTGGCACAAGCTGGGGAACTTGGTGGTACTGAGCCAGAACCAGAGATGCATTCTCTGCTTTCCTGTTAATAAAAAATATTTTTAAAACCTTTAATTTTTACATTATAAAACTAGAACACACTATAAATTTTAGAGAAGAAAATCAAATAATACAGAAGTGTGTAAAGTGAAGGCATCTGGTTGCTGGTCTTGCTCTCCTCCCTGCTTTCCTACTGTGTCCTAGCCCAGTTCTGAAGCTCGTTTTCATTCTGGGGTAAGAGAGCCCCCAGGATGGCCTCCAGTGGTCCCTGGTTCCTGGTATTCATGCGCTTGTATAGTCCCCTCCCACCTTGTGCCAGGGTTGGTCTGTGTGGATAGGATATGGTAAAAGTGATGATGGCCCTTCTAAATTAGGTTATAGCAACTGCGGTCTCCAGGTCTCCATCTCTTTTGGGTGGCTGGCTCTGGAGGAAGCCAGCTGGCCATGCTGTGAGCTGCCCCAGGCGAAGCCCCTGTGGCAAATAACTGAGGTATCCAGCCAACAGCCTGCTGGATAACTGAGGCCTGCCAACAACAGGAGTGCCATTGGAGGTGGATTCTTCAGTGCTGGTCTGGTCTTGAGATAGCTACAGCCCATTGATTTAACCTCCTGAGGGGCCCTGAGCCACAACCTCCCAGCCAGGTTGCTCTCCTCCCAGATCCTGACCCTCAGGGATGTCTGAGACAATAAATGACCATTGTTTTAAGCTGCTAAGTTTTGGTGTAATTTGTTATGCAGCAATAGATAACTAACTGATGTCTTTTGTCTATTTTTATTTAGTTTTTTTTTTTTTTTTTTTTTTAACATTTAAGAAAGCTCTTTACAGATAGATAGATAAATAGATATTGGTCCTTTGTTATATGCTGTAGATACTTTACAAGCTTATTGGTCTTTTATATTGCCTTTTGGTGTTTTTACTGAATAGAAGTGTAGTCACATCTGTCAGTCTTTTCCTTAATGTTTTCTAATAATGTTTAGAAAGCTACTGCACAATAATATAAGGAAATGTACATCTGTTATGGTCTACTACCTTTATCATTTTATTTATTTAATCCCTATGGGACTTATTTTTGTGAACATGTGAAGTACAAAAGTAAATTTATTTTCCCCACCAAAATGTAGCCAACTGTCTGAATATCGTATGTTGAGTTTTCTTTCCTTTGCTCACTGACTTAAAATGCCACCTTTGCCATATACGGGATTCTCGTCCCAACCTACTCTAGACTTCTTGTTCTATGTCATTGATCTTTTCATTTTCCCCCTTCATTTGGAAGTGCTACAATGTTTTGGTAACCGTAGCTTCACAGTATGTTTTGAATCTGGTAGGTGAAAATTCCCATTTTCTTTTTTTTCAAAAATTTCTTAGCTTCTCTTAGCTTAGCTTTTACCATTCCAGATGAATGTTAGGACTTCTGTAGGAATTTTATTAAATGTATAGGTTAATTTAGCAACAACTGATTTTTTAAATATTCTTCCATAAAGCAACATAGCATTCTTCTCCATTTATGAAGGTCTTGCTAATTTCCTATCAGACTTATTGCTAGAGTTTGTTGTGACAGCACTGTGCTAGATACTAGTTCTTGCCCCCAGCGAACTTATGGTCTTACAATTAGTACAAATCATTTATTAATTTCAATTGTGATAGGAATTACAAATGAATGGTCCAGAAACGGTGAGTACAGGGAGGCCTGATGGGATTGGGGAGGTGAGAGGTTTCTCTACAGGGACATTTAAACTACTCCTTTTACTTCTGGATTACTAAGAATTTTTGCTTTGTTTTTAAAAGCAGATTAACTTGTTTTTCAGTTGCTACTGAAAAGATTATATAGTTTTAAAATTTTCATTTCTTAATGTCATTCTAATACTGAACTATTGTGTTTCTGAAATAAGCTCTACTTGATCGTCAATTTTTTTTTTTTTTAAATGTATAATAGGTTCTTTTTTTTTTTTTTTTTTGACACAGAGTTTGGCTCTTGTAGCCCAGACTGGAGTGCAGTGGCACAATCTCAGCTCACTGCAACCTCTGCCTCCCGGTTCAAGCAATTCTCGTGCCTCAGCCTCTTTTAGAGAAAAGGGCAAGTCTAGAAACTCCATCCAAAATTAGAAGCCAGAATTAACCTGCATCACTGACAAAGGATTTCAACCTTTTTTTTTTTCCCAAAATTTATACCTAATTGTTATAGGACTAGAACTCTATTCACATATTTTTTTCTTTTTTCTTTTTTTTTTTTTTTTTTTTGAGATGGAGTCTTGCTCTGTCGCCATGCTGGCATGCAATGGCACGATCTCGGCTCACTGCAACCTCTGCCTCCCAGGTTCAAGCGAGGGTTCAGCCTCCTGAGTAGCTGGAATTACAGGCACCTGCCACCACACCCAGTTAATTTTTTATTTTTAGTAGAGACAGGGTTTCACTGTGTTGATCAGGCTGGTCTCGAACTCCTGACCTCAGGTGACCTGTACGCCTCAGGCTCCCAAAGTCCTGAGATCCAGGCATGAGCCACTGCGCCTAGCCATATTCACCAATTTCATGTAAAATTGCTTTGTTATCTTTGTGTACAATGGGTTTGCTTTATTTTGGAAAGTAAATTCTGACCATGCTGCATATTAATTTTTTTTTACCTTTATGCTTGCTTCTAATTAAAGGTGGGGGAGGGGAATTACGGAGCCACTTGCATAAACAAGGGTTCCCGCAAAATGATGCAAAAACTTGATTTCTATAACACTTGGGGATTTTATCTTCAATGTGTAGTATTCAAATATACCATTTTATTTTACTTTTATATTTACAGAGATGGGGTCTCACTATGTTACCCAGGCTGATCTTGAATTCCTGGGCTTAAGCAATCCTCTCATTTCAGCCTCCCAAAGTACAAATATAACATTTTAAAGAATACAACCTGTAAGATTCTATTCCACATTTCACTACCCTTTAAAAGGATATTGGAAAGAGGCCGGGCGCGGTGGCTCAAGCCTGTAATCCCAGCACTTTGGGAGGCCGAGACAGGCGGATCACGAGGTCAGGAGATCGAGACCATCCTGGCTGACATGGTGAAACCCCGTCTCTACTAAAATACAAAAAACTAGCCGGGCGAGGTGGCGGGCGCCTGTAGTCCCAGCTACTCGGGAGGCTGAGGCAGGAGAATGGCGGGAACCCGGGAGGCGGAGCTTGCAGTGAGCTGAGATCCGGCCACTGCACTCCAGCCTGGGCGGCAGAGCGAGACTCCGTCTCAAAAAAAAAAAAAAAAAAGGATATTGGAAAGAAAATATATATACAGAATAATTAAGAAAGTTATTTTTTACTAATGTTACAAGGAAATGCCCACCAAGTTTTACAAAATTAACACTGATTGTGTCAAGTCACTTAACTGCTCCAAGTCTCCATTTCTTACTCATGGGTAAAAGGAGATGTTGACATTAGAGGATCCCTACGGGTCCTCGTAGCCCTAAACACCTGAGAACAAGTATCAGAACCTGTACTGCATGGGTACAACGCAGGTGTTATGATGAGCACCTTTAAAAATTTCGTTTTCTTTGGGGCTCAGTTTTTATAACAATTTTCTTCTGATGTAATAGGTGAGGTAAGGTTTTACAACGAGATTTCTCAGTAGGAGTATTTTCCATATACCAATGAAAAGAATGGGGAGGGGAGATAAAACAGCTATGGTGCTCAACAAGAACACTACACGGCCAAAAGCATTCCACAGACAGCGAGCGCTATGATAGGAGAGAATCATTGGAAAGGAAACTCAATTTCCACCATTTTATTCTTTTTCCTTTCTTATCCTCTCCTACAGAGAAAAGCCCAGTTTTAATCTTCACTTAATCCCCAAAGACACAGCAAAAGCCACAGCAATCCTTACACATTTTTTTGCCATAAAGAAATGGACAAATTATTGACAAGGGACTGTTTTTCCACACATATCACCAATCTTATTTACTACTGAGGACGCCGTTTTGTAAATGTCATCCACCATCAGCCCTCGCTCCGCTGCGGCCACCACTCGCCGCCACCCATTTTTAAAAATCCATTCATGTGGTGCCTTTCATCCAAACCCATAAACAACCATTTCCTCCCTGCCACCGTGGTCTGAGCTCCTGAAACGTTCGGCTACTGCAGGGCCGAGCCCCGCAAGCAGGGAGATTGCAGACTGCGGCGCTGGGCGGCGGACACCGAAGCTCTCCTCATCTCCCGAGTGGTTTCAGGGGTTCAGGACCCTGATAAGTCCCCGCCCTGGAAGCCAAGCCCCGGGAAGGGGAGGAGTGAGGTGGCCCCGACCCAGCAGAGCTCAGCCTCCGGAAAACAGGCGTCTCGGGCCGGGGACTGGTCTCAGGTGGGTCCCGCAGGCAGGGGACACTGGCACCTTGAGGCAGGGGAGGAGAGGGACACAGGCCGGGATCTCACTTAAATGCGACTCTGGGAGGGTGGGGAGGAGGAGAGGCTGGGAAGAGCAGGAGGCAGAAATCCTGGGCGCTCAGGGGAATAAAGACGAAAGGGAAGAGGGAAGAGGACTGAGGGGAAGTAGCAGGGGGTGAGGATGGGGGGGTGCAGGGGGAGGGATGACCTTGGGCTGTAAAGAAATAAAACAAGATAAAGAACCTATCAAAATTATCCGAAATCAGATCAGGAAAAGCTCTGAATCAATCCAGAATCCATCAAATCAAATCCGAAAGAATCGAAACAAAAATAAAAAAAAATAAAATAAAAACTCCGGAAAAGGAATCGAAAGAATCAAAAAACTCCGGAACAAAGAAGAATCGAAAAAGAAGAAAAACAAACTAAAGAAACTCGAGTAAAATATCAAATAAAGAAAGAAACAAAGAGAAACTCGTCCGAGACCAAAATGCTCTCCGTCAAAGAAACCCAGGCTCGACTCTCCTCGGCTCGGAGCCGCGCGGGGCTCCTTGGGAGCCGCAGTCCCCGCCTGCTGGAAGGACCCCGGCTCCACTTACTCTCTCCAACCACAGCTTTGAGGCCAATGGGGGCCATGGCGCTGCGCGAGTCTCCCGGCTCCGATCTCCTCCTCCCGCGACGCCTGCGGACCCCGCCGCCTCCTCAGGTGGGCGCGCTGGGCCGGTCGCAGCTCTCCACCCCGCAGCCGCGCTAGGGACCTACTGACGCGCGGACTGGGCGCGGGGGCGCGGCGCGAGCCAGAGCGAGGCTGCCCGGCCGCCGGCGCGCGCGGGGGCGGGGCAAGCCGGGGGCGGGGCCTCGCTCCGGCCGTCGGCGTCACCCACTCGCCTCCGCCAATCGCACTGCGGCCCGGGGACAGCCCCGCCCCCCGAGATGCGGCTGGGCGCGAGGCGGCAGCTGGCTGGTGCGGAGCCGCGCCCTCCCCCTCACCTCACGCGCCGCGCGCGCCCGGGGTGCGGGGTACCCAGGCCTCCTCTTTCCCCTCCTTGCTGGGATCCCTGGCCACAGGCTACCGACGCGCTCCATCTGCCTGAAACCCCGCTCGGGTCCTGTCTTTCCTCTTTCTTGGAGCTTCCGTTTTTTCCCTGCCCATGGAAAGAGCTTGGAGGCGAGATCTCTTACTAGCAGCGCCCACTCCCAGCCGCAGCGAAGCCAGGATGAATCCACCCACAATACCTCCCTCTCGCTGGGCACCTGCATCCGTGCATCCACCAACACTGAGTTCTTGTGTCAAAATCCGTGCCAAGCACCTCACGGGCATCATCTCATCAAATCCTCCAATCATTGGGCATTGCTTTTTGTTTTGTTTTGTTTATATTCCTCTTAGCTCATACCTATGGGCATTATTTTTAATCTCCATTTTCCGATGTAAAAACCAAGGCGCCGAGATACTGGAAATAGCACTAGACTTACCTTCAGGCAGCATAGCATCCGATAGCTAATGTTCAGTATTCTGTCTCTTTTACGTGTAAGCCGTTATTCTGTTCGCTGGAGCCACAACCAAGTACAAGGCAGAATCTCATCCTGCTTATAGGGCGCTCAGAGTTTAGAAGTTTCTAAGCCCCAAATCTGATACGAATATACTGTGGGACCGACTCTGGTCTCAGTATCTCCTTCCTGGAGTCCGTATTTACTAAAGCGGTCCCAGGTCAGTTTTTGCTCGACTTTCTTTGTTAATAGGAGATACTACTTTTCTTTTTTTTTTTTTTTCTTTTTTCTTTTTTCTTTTTTTGAGACAGAGTCTCGCACTATCGCCCAGGCTGGAGTACAGTGGCATGATCTTGGCTCACTGCAACCTCCGCCTCCCAGGTTCAAGCGATTCTCCTGCCTCAGCCTCCGAGTAGCTGGGATTACAGGCGCCCGCCACCACCGCCCGGCCAATTTTTTGTATTTTTAGTAGAGACGGGGTTTCACTATGTTAGCCAGGCTGGTCTCAGATACTGCTTTTGAAATATGGGCAGGGCTTACTTTTGGCTTCAAAGTAACACAAATTGAGCCAATTAAAAAATTTTTTAAAAAGAGAGCTAGTAGTAGTAAAAACCAGTGAATATTCATTAAATATTTGGAATACATTTGAGCTAGGTTTTTAATCTTCACATTATTAAGATGTGTAATAATATTTTACAGATGAGGAGTTGAGATTCAGAGTGGATAAGTACTTCATTAGTAAATGACAAAGGAAAGATCCAATTCTAGAATCTGAATTCTGAACCATTATTTTATACCGAGAAGAAAAAAAAAAAAAAAAACTGCTGAGGACTAAGGAGGAATTTTCCAAAGTCACAGAAGCTGAACCAGGACAAGAGGTCACATGTCCTACTTCAGTCACCAGCCCCAGGACAAGCAGATCTGACCATCTTCTCACCACCACCCCAAACTACCCCCAACAGAACCTTCTGATGGGTTCAGAGAGAGATAAGGTGTTAGTGTGTCAACTCTCTATGTCTGGGCCTTGCCCTTTGCCCAGGAAACATATTGATAGCCCCTGGGCACATTTGGAGGAGGAGATTGTGTGTAAATGTGGGGGGACCTAGGATGCACTGGTAATGCCACATGCTTCCTCCTTCACCAGCTGGCACGTATCAGCAGAGACTCCACGGTGTCTGCATCTGCCATGAAAATATAAATTCGAAGCTGGAAAATTCCTTAGCAGCTAAGGAGTAGGAATGGCCAAGGGCTCCTCTTGTCACTCATCCAGTTGGTGGGTCAAGAAGCGTTTACTGAGTGCGGCCAAGGTCTGGGCCATGTGGTGTGGGTAAGAAGGAGACAACTTCTGCCCTCGAGAAGCTGGTATTCTAGCCGAGGTGACAGACAGGAAACAAGGTGTTACAGCATTGAGTAACTGTTCTGACAAGTGCTGAAGCAGATGGAGAAGGGACTGTGAGAGTGGATAGCAGGGCACCTTGCCCAGTGGACTGGCTGGGGTAAAATCAGAGCTGGCTTCTTGAGATGGGAAAACGGTGGTAAGAGGGGCCTGGGAGAGTGTCTAGGCAGATATACGGTAGGTGCAAAGACCCACTGGCAGAAAGGAGTTTGGCTCTTCCAGGAACAGAGAAGGGGCATCGTGACTAGAGAGGAGAAAGCCTGAGGGGTAGGGTGGGAGGAAGAGCCCCCAGGGATAGGCCTGGATGCAGGAATCCAGGACTTCTTAGTGGCCTGGGATCCGTGTGCAGGGATCTTCTCAAAGGTCACAGCCAATAAAATATAGTAGCTTCTTATTTTCTGTAGAAGGAAGGACAAAAAAAAAAAAAGCCTTTCCTGCAGATGTGTACCTGAGATGTTCACTGGGGATGACAAAAATCAGAACGGATGTTTTTTTAAAGTAGCATGATTGAAAGATAGAGCGGGCTGACAGACTGTGAATTCACCCAGGAATTCAGGTTGGGAGCGCTGATTTGGCACCCAAGACCTGGTTGGAGACCTCTTGACATCTTTGAGCCTTGGTTTCCCCATCTGTGAAACGGGGACAAATAAAACTTCCAGGCCTGTCTCCCAGGGTGACTCCCAGCCAGCAAAATGATCCACTTGAAAGGGCAAAATACGGCTGGGCGCGGTGGCTCACGCCTGTAATCCCAGCACTTTGGGAGGCTGAGGCGGGCAGATCACGAAGTCAGGAGATCGAGACCATCCTGTCTAACACAGTGAAACCCCGTCTCTACTAAAACTACAAAAAATTAGCCGGGTGTGGTGGTGGGCGCCTATAGTCCCAGCTGCTAGGGAGGCTGAGGCAGGAGAATGGCGTGAACCCGGGAGGCGGAACTTGCAGTGAGCCGAGATGGCGCCACTGCACTCCAACCTGGGCTACAGAGCGAGACTCTGTCTCAAAAAAAAAAAAAAAAAGAAAAAAAAAGAAAGAAAGAAAGGGTAAAATACTCCCTCAACTATCACACAATACTACTCTTTGCTCTGTATTCTTTATTTGCATTTACTGGGAGTTTGATACATGCCAGGCACTGTGCAAAAAAAGCTCTCATGAATTTTCACTGGATTCTCACTACTGCCCTATGAGGTTTGTGCTATTATTATCTCCACGTTCCTGGGGCGCAGAGAGATGAAGTCACTTGTCCAAGGTCACACAGCTCTAATCGCTAAGCCAGGACTCGCGCTCTGACTTCCTAATGACCAGGGGAGAACGTCCAGCGCCCAGACCTAAGGTAAGGTTTGGCTGTGTGGACAGCTCGTTGGAGAGTATCGGCAAAGAGAATCAGCACCCTCGGGAGTTTGGACCCAGGCGGGTCCGCCCCCGCGGCCCGGGCCCAGCGCCAGGGCCAGCCGGGGTAGCAGCCGCAGGATGCACAGGGATGGTCGGCGGCACCAGCTAGCGGGCGTGCAGGTGCGCCCGCAGCTGCGCATGCGCGGCCTGCAGCCTCTGCAGAGCCTGGTGCGGCCCGGCGCTGGGGTGGTAAGAGTCCTGTGATTTACGCACAGGTCACGTGACGACGGGGAGTGCTCCAGGTGGGCCGACCGCAGCAGAGAGGAGCGGGGGGGGGGGCGGAGGGAGAGGCTGGCGATCAGGACAGATGGAGAGGGAGCGGCCTGGAGGGACCGAGAAGGAGACAGAAATAGCAATGGAGCCAACCAGCGGGGGAGAGGCCACCCCTCCACCGGACCTACTGAGTCCTTCACGCGGTATCACAGGCTTGGCCCCCCCTCTACACACCTGGAGCCTGTTGCAGAGCCCTGGGGCCAGTCTGGGAGCTTGACAGCCTCGGGCTGCACCTCCCTCCCTTCTGCTTTTAAGCTGCATCATCAGCTGCAGTGTTCTGTGTTCACCCACATCCCCTCCTCTTGGCCTCTGGGCCGTTTGATTTTAGGAGCAGTTTCTAAAGAATTCAACAAGATAATATTTATAAGGTACTTTATCCAGGACTGGGAACCTGGTAAGGCTCAAATGAATGTTAGTTATTAATATCCTTCTTAAAAATGACACATCATTAGGCTGAATTAAATCACTGCTAAATAGATAGGTATGGGTTATGGAGAGTTCAGTCTGCGTCCTGCTTATTTGCTGCTAGATTCATTGGCAAGAATGAAAAGTAATTGTTTCTGTCGCTGTCGCCTCCACCCCCACTACCATGCATACACCTACAAAGAGTGGCTGGGCCTGGACTACTTAAGTTTGAGACATCCTTGCCCTCGAGTGAACTAACAGTTTTTGAGTTTGAGACCACACTGCAGTATCAAAAAGGCTTTGTTTTCAAAAGCCCAGGTGAGGGCCTCAACTTCAAGGGACCGCAGAGGCCAGGGTAATGTAATAGCACAGATGTAGCCAGCTGCAGAGCACATGACTTGCCCAGAGGAATAGTGCTTGCTCAGCTCCAGTCTGTGATTTCCCTGCAGCAACTGAGGTTCTAGAATGTAGAAATTACGCAACATCTCCCAATGCTTAGGTGTTGCAATGGATTTTTTTTTTTTTTTTTTTTGAGTCAGAGTCTCACTCTGTCGCCCAGGCTGGAGTGCAGTAGTATGATCTCCGCTCACTGCAAGCTCCGCCTCCCGGGTTCAACCGATTCTCCTGCCTCAGCCTCACGAGTAGCTAGGATTACAGGTGTGTGCCACCCGGCTAATTTTTGTATTTTCAGTAGAGTCAGGGTTTCACCATGTTGTCTAGGCTGGCCTCAAACTCCTGACCTCAAGTGATCCCCCTCCTCTCAGCTTCCCAATGTGCTGGGATTTCAGGCATGAGCCACTGCACCAGGCCAACAATGGATTTTTTTTTTTAAACCTGTAACTCAGCCCCAGGAAATCCCGAGGACATATGCCCTGCATTTTAAAAGATGTTAACAACACACTGCCCAAACAAAACACATATGAGGACCACATTTATCCCCACACTACCTGCATGCAAACTCTAAGGAACTGGAATATTTCCAGGCCGGGTGCAGTGGCTCACGCCTGTAATCCCAGCACTTTGGGAGGCTGAGGCGGGCGGATCACGAAGTCAGGAGATCGAGACCATCCTGGCTAACACGGTGAAACCCCGTCTCTGCTAAAAATACAAAAAACTAGCCAGGAGTGGTGGCGGGTGGCTGTAGTCCCAGCTACTCAGGAGGCTGAGGCAGGAGAATGGCGTGAACCCAGGAGGCAGAGCTTGCAGTGAGCCGAGATGGCGCCACGGCACTCCAGCCTGGGCAACAGAGCGAGACTCCGTCTCTCAAAAAAAAAAAAAGGAACTGGAATACTTCCTCCCAAAGTGAGAGGTCGGATTCCCCCAAGGGCAAGAAGAAGGAGCAGCAGATGCCCAGAGAGGCACTGATGCTCCGCCACTCATATAAAGTCCCCTGGTGAGCAGGGCTTTGGACTATGGGTGGGGATGGTGTAAATGCCTGGGCACCAAGCACTAGGACTTCAGCCTCTGGGGCCACAGAGGGGATCCTTCTGCTTAGCCAGGCTCTGGGGCAGCGCATATAGCCAGTAGGGCCAGCCCCTTTTTCTTGGACTGGTAAACCCTGTAGTTGAAGCTTCTGAGAGCAGCTGATGTGGGCAGCTCAATTTTGCCTGGACTGTGTAAGCCCTTGAGTCCTGGTACAAGCCCAGGAACAAAGAGGAGCCACTGGAAAAAAAAAAAAAAAAAAAAGCCAGACATTAGAAGTCTCAGTGACCTTAGCCAGTGGGGGCTTAAAGCGGGTTTTATCCAATTAAAAAAGAAAGAAATATGGAATTTTTTACGTCTTGGGTATCAGAGAAAAATTCATACCTTTTAACAGATTAAATCATTATCAAGCCTGGGCATGGTGGCTCATGCCTATAATCCCAGCACTTTGGGAGGCTGAGGCAGATGAGTTGCTTGAGCCCGGGAGTTCGAGACCAGCCTGGGCAACATGTTGAAATCCCGTCTTCACTAAAAATACAAAAATTGGCTGGGCATGGTGGTGCATGCATGTAATCCCAGCTAACTAGGGGCTAAGGTGTGAGGATCGCTTGAGCCCTGAGGTCGAGGCTCCAATGAGGCAAAGTTGCACCGTGGTACTCCAGCCTGGGAGACAGAATGAGACCCTGTCTAAAAAATAAATAAATAAATAATTGTCAAATCCCAAAGCAAAGAGTTTTCATTCCAACTGGGGAAACTGTTTTGTTCATATATGTTTTATTTTTGGCCATTTTGGCATTTCAACTGAGCCTGGAGGCCGAGAAGAGAGAGGGGTTCAAGTCCAATTTTTATTTATTTATTTATTTATCTTTTGAGATGGAGTCTTGCTCTGCAGTCCAGGTTGGAGAGCAGTGGCGTAATCTCAGCTCACTGCAACCTCTGCCTCCTAGACTCAAGCAATTCTCATGCCTCAGCTACCTGAGTAGCTGGGATTATAAGTGTGCGCCATGACGCCTGGCTAATTTTTGTATTTTTAGTAGAGATGGGGGTTTCACTGTGTTGGCCAGGCTGGTCTCGAACTCCTGACCTCAAGTGATCCACCCACTTCGGCCTCCCAAAGTGCTGTAATTACAGGCGTGAGCCACCACATCTGGCCCAAATCCAATTTTTTTTTTTTTTTTTTTTTTTTTTTTTTTTTTTTGAGACGGAGTCTCGCGCTGTCGCCCAGGCTGGAGTGCAGTGGCGCGATCTCGGCTCACTGCAAGCTCCGCCTCCCGGGTTCACGCCATTCTCCTGCCTCAGCCTCCTGAGTAGCTGGGACTACAGGCGCCCACCACCGCGCCCGGCTAATTTTTTGTATTTTTAGTAGAGACGGGGTTTCACTGTGGTCTCGATCTCCTCACCTTGTGATCCGCCCGCCTCGGCCTCCCAAAGTGCTGGGATTACAGGCGTGAGCCACCGCGCCCGGCCCCAAATCCAATTTTTTTAAAAAAACAGCATAAATAGGCCAGGTGAGGTGGCTCACGCCTGTAATCCCAGCACTTTGGGAGGCTGAGGCGGGTGGATCACCAGATCAGGAGTTCGAGACCAGCTTGACCAATATGGTGAAACCCCATCTCTACTAAAAATACAAAAATTACCTGGGTGTGGTGGTACATGCCTGTAGTCCCAGTTGCTTGGAAGGCTGAGGCAGGAGACTCGCTTGAACCCTGGCGGCAGACGTTGCAGTGAGCCGAGATTGTGCCACCGCACTCCAGCCTGGGCAACAGAGTGAGACTCCATCTCAAAAAAAAAAAAAAAAAAAAACAATTAGCCTGGCTTGGTGACACATGCCTGTAATCCCAGCTACTTGGGAGACTGAGGCTGAAGAATCACTTGAACCTGGGCGGCAGAGGTTGCAGTGAGCTGAGATTGTGCCACTGCACTCCAGCCTGGGCAACAAAGCAAGACTCAGTCTAAAAAATATATATATTATTATTTATCAATTAAAAATAATAAATAAATAAATAAAACATTTTTAAAAAAGAATAGACCCATGCTTCCTAAACTATGCATAGAGGCACCCTTGTGTACTACACTACATTTACAGGAGCATGATAGAATATTTTAAATTTTTACTTTATCTTATTTTTTTTGAGACAGGATCTCACTCTGTCACCCAGGCTTGAGTGCAATGGCATGATCATAGCTGACTGCAACCTCAAACTCCTGGGGTCAAGCGATCCTCTTACCTCAGCCTCCTGGGTAACTGGGACTACAGGTGCATGCCATCACACCCAGTTAATTTTTTTTTTTTTTTTTGAGATGGAGTCTCACTGTCACACAGGCTAGAGTGCAATGGCACGATCTCGGCTCACTGCAACCTCCACCTCCTGTGTTCAAGCGATTCTCCTGCCTCAGCCTCCTGAGTAGCTGGAATTACAGGTGCACACCACCATGCCCAGCTAATTTTTATATTTTTAGTAGAGACGGGGTTTCACCATGTTGGTCAGGCTGGTTTCGAACTCCTGACCTTGTGATCTGCCCGCCTTGGCCTCCCAAAGTGCTAGGATTACAGGCATGAGCCACCACGCCCGGCCATTTTTTTGTATTTTTTATACAGACAGGGTCTCGCTATGTTGCCCAGGCTGGTCTTGGACTCTTGGCCTTAAGCAATCCTCCAGCCTTAGCCTCCCAAAGTGCTGAGCTTATGGGTATGAGCCATTGTGCCCAGCATATATATATATATGTGTATATATGTGTGTGTGTGTGTGTGTGTGTGTGTGTGTGATATATATATTTGGGGTTTTTTTTTTTTTTTTTTGAGATGGAGTTTTTCTCTTTCGCCCAGGCTGGAGTGAAGTGGTATGATCTCGGCTCACTGCAACCTCTGCCCCCGAGGTTCAAGCAATTCTCCTGCCTCAGCCTCTTACATAGCTGAGATTACAGGTACGTGCCACCGCACCTGGCTAATTTTTGTATTTTAACTAGAGACTGGGTTTCACCATGTTGGCCAGGCTGGTCTCAAACTCTTGACCTCAGGTGATCCACCTGCTTCGGCCTCCCAAAGTGCTAGGATTATAAGCGTGAGCCACCATGCCCAGCCCAGCCAAATATTCCAAACTTTGGAGGGAAACATAATTATACTCATCTTTGGGTGAACAGTGTGAAAACAAATAGCTGGAACAGTACACAATTTCAGCCTTAAGCTCTACAACCTTGCCTTCTGTGGTACTATATCTTTACAATACTGGGATTTCAGCAATCGATGTGATAATGTTACTGGAAAAGGAGTCTCAACTCGGACCCTAAGAGAGGGTTCTTGCATCTCACCAAGGAAGGAATCCAAGACATGTTGCAGAGTGCAATGACAAGAGAGAGTTTATTAAAAGCTACTCTGGGCTGGGCGTGGTGGCTCACACCTGTAATCCCAGCACTTAGGGAGACCAAGGTGGGCGGATCACTTAACGTCCGGAGTTTGAGACCAGCCTGGCCAACGTGGTGAAACCCTGTCTCTAATAAAAATACAAAAATTAGCTGGGCATGATGGCACATGCCTGTAATCCCAGGTACTCGAGAGGCTGAGGCAAGAGAATCACTCGAACCCAGGAGATAGAGGTTGCAGTGAGTCAAGATAGCGCCATTGTACTCCAGCCTGGGCAGCAAGAGCGAGACTCCATCTCAAAAAAAAAAAAAAAAAAAA